>NC_071347.1:4268611-4575000 GCF_027744825.2 Synchiropus splendidus
GAACATTTATTACCATAAATATACAGCAAAATTCACTCTAAACATCACCATAACTGCCAGTCCCTAAGCATAAATAAGCAAGTACTGTAATTTGTCAGAATATATGTAAAATGAAGGGGGACGGGAAAATGAATGACTAACGTAACAATGTTTAGTCCACCTCTTGCTCTTGTATCTTAGGAGGCTTCCAAGACAGTGCAGCCACAGCTTTTGGGCCGAATCATCGCCTCTTTCGACCCGTTCCATGCTGCGGAGCGGGGCCAAGGATACTTCCTTGCTTTGGGACTCTGCCTCCTCTTCACCGCCCGCTTCCTCCTGTTGCAGCCGGCCATCTTTGGTCTTCATCACTTGGGGATGCAGATTCGCATTGCTCTCTTCAGTTTGATATATAAGAAGGTATGCATCGGGGAGTGGGTTTCAATCTTTCCATACAACTTTACGTTTACTGCTTTCATACCACAATGGCTATTAGTTTTCAATGAGTAGTTGGTTACTGAGTTTACTGTGTCCAGACCAGACCAGAGGAATAATCACCTCCACCTTGGTTTTACCACAGTTTCCTCCTCACACGGCATGTGTTTCTTAAATGAGGCAGACCAGGTGAAGGCCATGCATTAGCTCATCTTAATGCAAATGAAAGAAATCCTCCTCTATGTGGAGTCCTTTTGGTGATGATGGTAATGTACATTAAGATGCAGAATGTTGCCACCTTACTGGAATGAGGTAGCTCCTGCAGCACTGAGCCATATTTCACTTTCAATGAGCTTTTCCTCTTTGCAAGAGAGTCGGCGTTCTTTTAGCCAACTTAAAAATGTAAGGTTTAAAAAGTCTCTGTATTTTCTTAGATGTCAAGAGACACTCCTTTATTCTCCCAATTGTTTGTTCGGTGTTTAGGCATCAACGTTTCTAGAAAGAAAGTAACATATTTCGTGAGAGGCAGGAATCGACAGCTCGATGTTAGTGGTGTGCTTGTTAGGTGACATGGCATCTCCATTTGCCTTTGCTCATTTAATTTCTTCAGGCTTCAAATGACCCTCAACATTCTTCTCTCTCAGACCCTAAAGCTATCCAGTCGAGTCTTGGATAAGATCAGTACCGGACAGCTGGTCAGTTTGATGTCTGCTCACCTCAACAAGCTGGATGAGGTGAGTAAATATTGTGTTTTAAGACACTCAAAAAGACAAGCACCTGTATTTGTTTAATAAAAAAAAAGTATACACAGAATCTTAAAGAATAAGATCCACAAGACAGTGTTTTTCCACTTAAAGTAGCTGGGAGATGTTTGTTGTCTCTACAGACAAGATGAGGGACAGTGAAAGTGGAGTGACAGTCACACCCCTATTGGGTTCACTGAATACATTTTATAAGCAAACACTCGCACATGTGCTCTGTAAACTGAGGGACGTTTGGAGGACAGCTTTAGCCAAACATATAATTGTCTACAATGAATGGCTGTTTGATGATTATGATTTGATGATGAAGTTTTTAATTCATGGAGACGGCATGGCGCTTACTCACGTTCATGCAGGATGAACTTACGCTGGCCTGGTGTCTCACACACGTGTAGAATTTGAGAACACTTTGTAACTTTTTTTGAGACAATTATCACCAAGCTTCAATGTGGTGTGGTTGGTCGATGTATGCAACTTCCTCCCTCAGAATGTCTTCATCATTCTTCATCAGGGATGAAGTGTATCCATCAAACCAGCCCACAGTGAAGTATATCAGATCTGTCACTTGAAAATGCTTTCCCTGGAACATTTTGCCAAATCATTGTTAAATCTATATATATTGTGTAATATATTGTTTTTCTGTCAGATAGGAGCCCCTATAGCTCATTTGATAATATCCCAATTATACTGTCCTTGTCCTATTAGAAACTTGAGATCAATGAGCTTCTGTCCCACCTTAATGCATTTTCTTTCTATCTGTTGACACTCAAGATGAGACAATACTGAACTAATTTAACAGGACACAAAACACAAAGTGAAAGCAGTGTAGTTAAGAAAGAACAATTTTGGACTGTCTTTACAGGTCCCAGGTGTACAATGATATCAGAGCTTAGTGGGGCGAGTGGGTGAGTGGAAAAGGAACATACATTCATTTTCTCAGAAGTTTTTGCACAACCAAATTATAATAATAATAATTGAATGTAGTCCATGTCTTGATCACAAGTCTCATCAAAATCTAAGCATGAATATGACACCATCGTCTCTCCTTTAGAGCAAACCATGCTTTTGCACACACTTTGAAAGTATGTTTTCAAACTTCGACTTGATACTCAATTTGCGTGAGCATAATATTTACATGCAGCTCAAAGGTAAGGTGATTCAAAAAGAATGATTTCATGTTTAGAGCTTAACAAGTTAAATGTTGATTTGCTGCAAAGAGGTCACTTGAGTATATGGCATCAGGCAACAGACAGGTGGGGCGGGGTTAACACATCACCCGCACGCTATACATGCACTACTAAGTTTGTGGCATTGAAGTCTCATAGAAGTTTCAGACCAAAGCATTCACAAGATTTCGGAGAGGCCTAGCAATGCTGTGGTGGTTCTTGGCAAGGAAAGTTTCTCTCAACAGTAATGTCAATAACCTTTGCAGACATTCACACTGTGCTGTCTTTTCAGAGCCTGGGTCTTGCACACTTCATATGGATCACCCCACTGCAGTGCATTCTCTGTGTTGGTCTGATCTGGGAACTGATTGAAGTCCACGGCTTCTGTGCTTTGGCAGCACTCACATTGCTTGGCATCATCCAGGCCTGGCTCTCACAGAAGATGGGTCCTCATCGGTGGGAACCTATAACCAATGAAATTTATGTTCAAATACACTAGAGGAAGTACCAAAGGCTCTGAGCTGAAAGCCGTTGCTAGGTTGTTGTTGCAGGATTATTGTTATCTACTGTAAGTTTTAGAATGCTTTTGAAAGAATTATCAATGACTTAACTTTTTTTCAATTTCAGTGTCCAATACGGAGCACAAATGGCTTAAAATTATTATTATCATTTTGTTTTCATCATCAATTGATTTCTTTTCCAGTGCTGAAAGATTTAACTTATTATGTAACGTATTGGTCTTCTCTCCTTTGAAAAGGGCCAAACGTGCCGGGATGACCAGCCGCCGCCTTGCTCTAACTTCAGAGATCATAGAAAACATCCACTCGGTGAAGGCGTACGGATGGGAGGAGGTGATGGAGACTATCATTAAGAACATCAGACAGTAAGAGGACATGAATTACTTATCTATCCTTTGAATGTACGTCAAGACGTTTTCTGATGGGCGGTGACCTTATTAGTGTTCCTACTCATGAGCTCAGTCATAACATGATCTACATGACGCCAAAAGTGCAGTGCACATGCTGGTGTCAACAAGAAGGTGATGGTAGGACTTGTGATCGATATGATGTCTTCAGTTGGAATAGACTGCTTATGTTAGTGAATAATCATCTGATAAAAATTGCAAAAAAACACACACAACAATCGTTAAATAAATAAATAAAGTCATTTAATAAATGCTGATATAAAAAAAGAAATAATTTAATGAATAATACATATATTGAAGTGAAAACATTAATAAATAAGTAAATACATTACCATATTTTTTATTTTATTTCCTCATATATGCATGTATTATTTATTTATCTGTATATTTATCATGTCCTACATTTAATATATTGTCATTTTTTTTGTTTTACTTATTTACGCATTTCTGTATTTCCACATTTCTCACTGAGGTTTGAGGATTAGTAAATATGTAAATCAAGTGGGCGGTTCCATCCATTCCACGACATCTTGACATGTTGAGAGCCCCTATGCTGCTGAGACTCGAGAGAGAGACCTTTATTTACAATTTGTGTCACTTTTTTATCACATTATGACAAGGTTGTTGCCCCTCACAAAGAATGGCATCTGCTCCCACAAACTAGTCAAAGTTTACCTCTTTCTTTTTACATTTTGACAGTTGTCCTGTTCCCGCCTCTTTGTCCAATCCTGTTTGACGTGTTGCGATTGGTGTGATATGCACTGACTTGCCACGTCAGTCCAGTTGACAAGGCTGTGGTGTGAAGAAAGTGAAAAACAACAAGTGTCCCTAGTAGTTTTCATAGCATGCCTATATTCTTCGTCAAATGAAACAAATTACAGGCTGTGATTTTACCATCCTACTTTCTAATGGTACCACCTCTGCGTCAGAGCTGTAAGGTGGTTATACTTGTCCTTCCTTTTAAAATTGCTGTTGCGGAAGGGTTTGTTCAATGCACTGCAATCCAGTTGCTCATTCTGACTCGGCAAAAGTTGTAGTCTTAGTAGGCACCGCTGTTGTGCAGTAGTATCCGTAAATTATAACCCAAATGATCCTGTCACTTCCCAGGGAAGAGATGACCCTCACCAGGAAGATCGGCTCCCTGCGTTACTTCTACAGTGCCTCATATTTCTTCTCAGCCATTTTGGTCATTGTGTCGGCGGTCGTGCCGCACGCGCTCAGTAAAGGCATCATCCTCCGCCGCATCTTCACGACAGCGTCCTACTGTATGGTGTTGAGGATGACTCTGACTCGCCAGCTGCCTGGATCCATACAGATGTGGTACGACACCCTGGCACTGGTTCAGAAAATTGAGGTGGGTTTAAATGACATTCATGGGAATTGCTACTTGTACTTCAATGCTAAATATACGAACAATGATAATGTGACTAATCTTGCAGGAATTCTTAATGAAGGAGGAATACAGAGTTCTGGAGTACAACCTGAGCTCAAGTGATTTGGAGCTGGTCAACGTATCTGCATCCTGGGATGAGGTATGGATGTCTCTTCAAAAAAATATTCACACGTTGTGTGTATGAGCTTGCTATAATAATACAACCTATTCTATCTTATTCTGACTAAATCAGTAGCCAGACTGTTGTTTTTCCATGTGTACCGCATTTAAGCATTACCAAGCCAATAACCTGTATATTAGTCGCTGAGCAAGGCAGGGCTTTTCAAACACACAAACAGCCATTTAAGCAAAGACAGGTATCTGCCTTAAAGCCTCCTTTTTATTTCAGTAAAAAGTTCTAAGCATCCATATTTTATATAATTATATCTTGTAGTCTTTTTCATCTTCAACTGAATGCCACTGTGTATTTTATAGTTAATTGTGTGCTAATGTATTAAAAACGTATCAGGATTAAATAATGATAAGAAATGAACGTAGAGATTTTATAATATCTCCCATGGATGCCTTGTTTGTCATTGTATTGTATATTGGAATCAGCTGATCTGTTGTAAATTAGATTTACATTTGAGTTTAAGGATAGATTTTATCTTATACCGATTTAAAATGTTTCCAGGTCAAAACAAAATGTTTGAAGTTGTGCCACCACTTAACTGTTTCGCAACCCTGATGTCAGGCTTTGTTCAAAATAAAGAAATGTCTCCTCCATTATCCTGGAAAAAGACCTCTTTTCGATTTACACTTATATCGTTCAATATAGTGTTTATGAGAAGGAATTGAATTCCTTGTATGTAGATCATTGTCGTTGTAGTTTAACCTTATAGAGCGAAGTTCCCATCACCCGTCTTGATTCACAAGACATTCAATAAATGGTTAACTACTGTATATTGACAATGGTGTGCTCTTTAAAAGTTGAAATTCCTTTGACATCTAAGTCAACAGAACTTTACAGGTAGAACACTTAATCCATCATCATGATTGACTAGTATAATCTAATCTGCAGTCTGAGGCTGTAAACCAAGTCCAGCAGGTGTGATTTATGAACGAGCCAACACCGTGAGAAACGTCCCGCAGTGCTCTTTCTCTTTGCTCTAGGTAATTGATTTTCTCCACCAAACTTTGCTGGGAACATTACAGAATGACCTTTTTAATCTTGGATGCCTTCATTCACTAATTCTCTGATTATCCTGCATCCTTCACCTCTTCCTGGAATCTCCCATTTGCAGATGAATAGGAGGAGTGTACCCTTTCTTTACTGCTGGTGGCATGTACGTCACCTTATTTGAATGACAATGGGATAGAAAAAAAAAGTCCTATACAATCCTTGGCATTAGAGGAACGGTGACCCAGAAAACGTCACAGAGGTCAGTCAGTGAGTCAAGCAGAGTTCTCCGTCTTGTACATGTGTCATCTATTTATCTCTGTGTAGCTGCTGACAGATGACACGACATTAGGGCGGCGTATAGACGTTTGATGTTCCCTCTGAATGCATTTTGAACTGGCTAGATGACTTCTCACCGACCGGAAAAAATGTGGTGCACAAACATAGTTGTTGACTTTTAGGCTACTCTATATGTTGTAGAAAAGAATCCCCTTTTCGTCGACAAAAACAACTTAGTAAGGATGTAGAATATATTTATTGCCATATGATTTGACATTCAAAAGGTCTACTGAAAGATAATTTATGTATCTGACCATAGAACTGTACCAAACAATCTTTTGTGTTTTTTGTTGGACTGTTGTGAGTGAGTGTTGAGGGCTGTATCAACGGCTGTCCAATGATGATGCTACCCTCACTTATTTCTTGTTTATACTGTTTTTGAGATCATTATTTTCTCTCAATTTCCTGTTTTTGACTGTATGCATGTGGCAACTAACCGCTCTGCTATTGCAGAGACTATAAAAACTATAAAGCTTAAATTTTTTTTATCAATAATGTGATCTATTTTTGTTCCTACTGTGTACAGGGCATTGGTGAGCTGTTTGAGAAGATCAAGCAGGAGAATAAAGCAAATGGACACCCGAATGGTGACGCTGGGCTTTTTTTCACCAATCTCTATGTGACACCTGTCCTCAAGAACATCAGCCTTTACCTGGAGAACGGCAAGATGCTGGCAGTGGCCGGATCCACTGGTGCTGGGAAGGTTGGTCCAGTAACTCGGCGGACACTTGTGCTGATGCCGTATTTAGATCAGACGACAAAATGACCTAGATGTATGAAAAACTCATCAGAAATCGGTTAAAAAATTCTGCCACAATCTGCAAACCTATGGATTGGCTGCGCGCATGGATGCATCTCTCTCTTTCTCTCTCTATTGCTGCAGAGTTCCCTGCTCATGATGATCCTGGGGGAGCTGGTGCCATCAGATGGCAAAATCCGACACAGTGGTCGCATCTCCTTCTCGTCACAGACCTCCTGGATCATGCCTGGGACCATCCGTGACAACATTCTATTTGGGCTCACCTACGATGAGTTCCGTTACACTTCAATCATCAAGGCTTGCCAGCTGGAAGAGGTGCGTATGTATTAAGTCATAATGAAATTCTATATGTTGCCATAAAGCTGCTTCCCTCTTCATGAATTCGCCATTGGATTTATAGCCTGATTCAGCTGCGGGTGTGTGATAAGATTAAACCCTGTGCAAAAGAATTGCCAGCAAATAAGGCAGATTTGATCTTTTTTTTTTTTTAACATTGAAGGGCTTTTCTTAGTCAACTCTGACTTCAGAAGGTTCAAATTTCTATTGACCACATCTACACCCATTATGCACATCCCTCTCCACTTGCACACTGACACACACGTACTTAGTCTCTCATAAGCCCCAGTGTTGAGTGAAGCTCCCTCCGCACAATAATGCCTTACTCTGTTGCCATGGAGATCTTGGGTTATGTCACTCGGATGCAATATGAGCTGCCGATTTTCACTAATGAACATGATAACACTGAAAACTCTCTTGTTTGACGGGCCAGATATTGTGTCGTGCTAGTTGGCAAATGAAGTCAAAAAGTTTATTACTGTAAAAAGCCTAAATGGACAACAGTGATTATGTTGTTGAGATCATATTGTGTGTCAGGCAAAACCATTCAGGTCAATTCAACAAAAGTGATGAATCAGAATTGCATGTCCTTCAGTCCTGTATCTAATCTAGTCCCCTTGGTGTTGTGGTTGGTTTCATTTTGTCGCAACATCATAAATATTCTATACAATATCATAAATATCCTCAGTGATTTTTATTCTACAATTGATGATAAACCTTCATAAATCTCACTCTATACCCGTTGAATTAATAATGTAGGTATCATCCTAGTAGCTGTGGCTTATGGCACTGACAGTCCTTCAGTGTTTCCCACTAAACACCCTGTGTTGTCATAGCAAACAACGGTGATGTGCAGCAATAACAAGTGAAAATAAATCCTCCGTTTGGTCTTTTTCCTCCAGTCTTGGAAGATTTGCCTAGCAACACTTTAAATGAGAGAATATTCAATATTGAAATGCTATATGACGTTTCAGCGGCCACATTCAGTTATGCTGCACACTCTTTCTTCCGTACGGCCACGTTATACTTATATTTAATTTTGATTTTGTATATTATGAAATATGAAATAAAAAAATCCTGAAGGGTCCACATTAATCCGATGTTGCATATATGATTTATTAATATTTTTTAGATTAAATTTATGATTTTTTTCCAATGTTTGAATATTTATTTATGGGGGACAAAAAAATCCTGTCAAAATCAGCATTTCTCAATAGAAAAATATTATTTAAAAGTTTAAAGACCTAAAAATAGCCATTGAGTTTTTATATATAAATTTAAAACTGAAAAAAAAAGCTTAGCTTAGCTGCCAGGCCGCCCTTAATATAGAGCTTTTTTATGACAATAATCCTGCGTCAAAGTTCATTCTTCAATGAGAACCAGTGGCATTTGGAGTGCAACTTTTGGATGCTGGAAACGTGTTTTCTTGCTTTTATTTTATGTAATCATTTTAGGCAACTTCAAGTGTAAATGCAAAGATAATTGGTCATTGATGACCTATTTTTTTTACTCATTGCTTTTTTTAGGCTTAGTTTTTTAGGCTTCTCGCTGTCTCCCTGGCAACCATGCCAAGTAACAGCTAGTTTTCAGGTCGAGGTGCCTGTTTTAGTGGTTTGTGACTACAATTCCTCTCTATTGTTGCCCCCTCCCGCCTCGGTTGGAAGTCAAAGCAGACTCCCATGGGTGGTCTCCTCTACTTCAGACTCATCATCGTCCCTCTTCTCTCTCCTGGCGGGGCAGGGGTGCTTTGTTGAGTCAGACACACAACCTGTCTTTTTACTGTGTTGCTGTATTTGACAAGCTCTTAAACAACTTGTTAACTTGATCCCCTGATGGCCGCCGTCAGGATAGCGGAAGCTGCAATTATAAAGGTAGGAAGTTTTTAGTGTTGATGAAGTTCCGCCATCACTTCTTACTTATCACCTTTTATTGCTGTTACTACCAAGAAACCGTCGGTTCCTGCACGTCAAGTCATTTGTGTCTCCATCCTGTGCTTTTTCATGGATTCCACACACACTTAATAAATCATTGGTTCCCAGAGGTGTGAGGTGTGTACAGTAGCACGGACAGGAGAATGAGTTTTACAGGCTTTAAAGCCTCGTCTTTCACTGTGTTCACGTCTGTGATCATTTCATCCATGAAAAACAAGGTCTGTGTTTTTAGCCGTATTGAGGTACAAACTCCTGCCTGAATTTGTGTTTGCTCCTGATGTAATTATGACTGTTCCATCGTAATGTTAATGTGTACATGACTGAGGCTGGACAGTCTGCTGTGTTCATTGAAGAATCCTCAACATAATGACTCCATTGAGATCATGTCTTCTCAGCCCAACATGTGTTTTCATTCTGCAGATCTGATAAAGAGAAGAGTCTTTGAAACCATGATGGTTCTTCATTGGTTCATATGATACTCTCTCTGACCTATTTCTCCAATTTCTTTGTCAACTAAGGATCTTTCTCTGCTCCCTGAAAATGACAAGACTCTTCTCGTCGAAGGAGGTGTCACCCTGAGCGGAGGTCAAAGGGCCAGACTTGGCCTGGCCAGGTAATGCAGCTGTAACAGCAGAGCATGTGGGAACTCAAGCTCGAACTTTGTATGTATCACGTTGCCATCGGAACTCAACGCTGGAGATCAGAACTGGTGATGGGAACAGAGAGATCGGTAAATAAGGCCTGATGTTAGTGCTGTGGCATTGGGATCCGAAGAGAAATGAAGAAGTCTCTTTGATGTGGCGTTGTGAAATTGAGCAGGTTTGCAGAAGTGTCAAGTGTTTATTGAACACAGGATGACTTGACTCGTGCGTTTTATTGCCTCATCAGTTTTTATTATGCTGTCACATCTCACTGAATCTCACTGATGTTCCCATTCAGAATTTATCAGATAGAATTTCAACATTGATTTTCATGATTCGGTGTGTCTGTACTTCACTCAGGGCAGTGTATAAAGATGCTGACCTCTACCTCCTGGATGCACCGTTCACCCACTTGGACATTGTGACTGAGAAAGAGATCTTTGAGAAGTGGGTATTTCTCTTGACTTGGTGGAGTATTGTGTTGGGTAGTGGCCTAAAGCCTTGTGTTATTGTTTGATAGTACATTTGAAAACGTGCATATCTGAGAACGACAGTTCTGGTCAGCTCATTTCTTTCTCCAAGTGACTGAATTCATTTCAATAGATGTGTGGAATAAAAGCCAACAGACTCCAGTCTGAAGCCGTTCACATAGTGTTTCAGTAAAATTTCCAGTGCTCCGTGCCTTTAACAGCCTGACTGACTTGAAAAAAATGTTACACTGTAACAGCCTTGTTTTGTCTCAAAGTAATTTGTTTTTAATGCAATAACGTTGTCCTTTGCTCTACGCTGCAATGATTTTACAGTGTTAACTTGAGAACCATATTTAGTGTTGAAATGTATCTTGAATTTATCTCTCTGGATATATATATATATATATATATTCCTAAAAAGAAGTAAGCTTTCTGCTGCATGGATTTATGAGAGGTCAATACGATCACAGGACTCCTGGTCTTATTTCATATTTTCTATGTGATCTTAAAATCCATTTTCATTTAGATTCATTTATGCTTTTCTTACAACTATGGTTGACAAATCATATTTCAGTGTTCGCGGTACTTAATTTATATAAATAAAATGTGGTCTTTATTAGTATCTAAAAGGTACTTCATTGAAGATTTGTAGATTAGACGGAGATATTTGGATCTTTCTGACATTTGTGTGTCAACTCTTCATGCTACAAACCTTTCATCTGGGTGCAAGTGATCTGACTTCTTCTGTAATTCCTCAACATTGTGCTTCATTCACCAGGTGTGTCTGTAAACTGATGGCTGCCAAGACACGGATCGTGGTCACGAGCAAGTTGGAGCATCTCAAACGGGCAGATAAAATCCTCTTGCTGCACAACGGGGACTGTTACTTCTTTGGGACTTTCTCCGAGCTTCAGGCTCAGAGGCCTGATTTCAGCTCACTCCTTCTGGGCCTGGAGGCATACGACAACATCAACGCTGAGAGGCGAGGCTCCATCCTGACTGAAACCCTCCGCAGAGTCTCCATCGATGAGACCGCTGGCTTCCGTGGCCCCGACCCCATCCGTCAGTCCTTCCGCCAGCACCAGCCTCCGATAATCATCTCCGGACCCCAAACCCATGTCAGCGGAGACATCTACCCTGAAAAACGGAAACAGTCGCTCATTCTTAATCCTCTGGCGGCTGCACGCAAGTTCTCCTTCATCGGGAACTCCCAACAGACAAATGCTCCCCAGTCCTCCGCAGTGGAGGACGGGGTCCGTGAACTCTCTGAGAGGAAATTCTCTGTAGTACCTGAGGACGACCAGGTGGAGGAGGTGCTCCCCAGAGGCAACCTGTACCACCACGGTCTACATCATCTGAGTGGGCAGAGGCGACAGTCGGTCCTGGCGTTCATCACCAACTCTCAAGGCCAGGAGCGCAGAGAACAGATGCAGTCCTCCTTCAGAAAGAAGCTGTCCATCACACCGCAGTGCGACCTGGCGTCCGAGCTGGACATTTACGCCCGCCGCTTGTCAAAGGACAGTGTGTATGATATTAGTGAGGAAATAGACGAAGAAGACATGGAGGTACAACGGCAAATGTGTTGCATTATCTTATATAGGTGCTTTAGATGTCATCTAAGTTAGTTGAGAATGCTAATGGCTATTTGTCATTTTCACCAATGTGGTCTCTCTTTATTGGCAGCAATGCTTTGCCGATGAGCGTCAGGACATCTTTGAAAGTACTTCCTGGAGCATGTACCTCCGCTACATCACCACCAGCAGAAGTTTAGTCTACGTGCTCATTTTCATCTTGCTGGTGTTTGTCATCGAGGTGAGGCAACCGAAAACGTCCGTTGCTCCTCACTGCCATTCACCCTTCACCCTTCACCTTTGTCTCAATAGGTTGCTGGTTCAGTTATTGGCATTTTCCTCATCACTGAGTGAGTATGATGAACTGTATCTGATGACCATAGCATACACTGTCCTTCGCCTCAGAGATGGGCAGTGAACTGGGGTTTAAAGATGCTGTATCTGTCCCCAGTGCGATATGGAGGGACGGGGCCAACCCAGCATCTCCAAACTACATTGACGAGCAGCACCCAAATGCGTCTTCCCCTCCCGTCCATCTGGCTGTCATCTTCACACCCACGAGTGCCTACTACATCATCTACATCTATGTCGCCACGTCTGAGAGCGTGCTGGCCTTGGGCTTCTTCAGAGGACTGCCGCTGGTGCACACCTTACTCACCGTCTCCAAAAGACTTCATGAGCAGATGTTCAGTGCTGTGCTTCGGGCTCCCATGGCTGTGCTCAACACAATGAAGACGGGTGAGTCTTGTGCGTGCACGTGTGCCTGTCTGCCAGAGTCAAACATCACTTGTCTCATCCATCAGGTCGGATCATGAACAGGTTCACCAAAGACATGGCCACCATCGATGACATGCTGCCCCTGGTACTGTTCGACTTAATCCAGGTAATGTAGTCCTTATAAAGTACATATCTCTTAGAGGAGAGACGGTGATGCTAACTGCAGTGAGTATTGTAAGAGGGACCTGTTCTGGTTACTACTACTGACTAATGATTATTGGTTGTGACTGGACCCTCCTACTCCCCAGGTTTCATATTAAACGACAAAACAGCTCTGTTCAGTTCAGCCTCATTTAAGGTTTTGTTTTGCATATTGAATGCTGTTCACACATTTTTTTATGACAGATGTTTTTCTGAACATAAAACAACTTGATAAATAACTGTGGGGACAAATGTGCCAAATGTGTGTATGTGTGTGTATATAAGACTATAAGATTCTTCTACATGCGAGACATGTAGTGAAGGCAATAATGTGTGATTTCTTGAGTCCTGGAGGCTTTTGTTCAGTAATCCTAAAAATAGCAATCATGGCACTATGTTGTAAATCTAATCTTGGATATGTCGACTTGGATATGTCTTAAAAATGAATCTGTATTGTTTTGTATGACGTGCGCTTAATATTCTTGTGACATTTTTTTTTCTATTCTTTCTCTTGTTGTAGCTCACTCTGATCGTCACTGGCGCCATCTTCACCGTGTCCATCATGCGGCCATACATCTTCATTGCAGCCATCCCTCTGGCCATCATCTTTGTTGTCCTCCGGAAATACTTCCTGCGAACTGGCCAGCAACTGAAACTTTTGGAAGCAGAAGGTGAGAGTGAGGCATCAAGTCATGTGCTCCATTTTGTCCGTAGTTTTATCCCATGAAACATATACTATGTTTTTTTTATTTTTTTTGAAGAAGAAGGATCCTGAACACTGTTTCAAAGATGGAGAACAGTTGCATTGAAGCAATCTTAAAAATAGTCTTATTATAGTCTGCTTAATTCTAGATTAATGTTAGAGTGTGTGTCGCTGAAATTAGGTATTTATAATCACAGATCAAATGGTTGATAAGAAATATTCCATGTGTGTTGGCATGTCGGAGTCATTGTGATGATGATAGCTGAGGATGATTTGGGGCAAACAGTAAGCCAGGCCTCTGTTTTTATAATGTTATGTAATACCTACTAATGTGTCGCGCTCATTTCTTTTTCACCCAGTCGCCAAAGACAGCTAAGGTTCAGAGAAGCCAAAAATAAAAGCCATCACATTTAGGTCAACTGCTCTTGCTGCCTAAGCGGGCGAGGGTGGCATGTGGCGCAGAGGTCAAAGTTGATGCTAAAGAACACAAAACACTCAGAGGAAGAGCTGAAGGAAACGATCAAGCAGATGAGGGATGTGTGACACGGCCAGTGAAATAACAGCCATATAGCAAGTCATCTCAGCCAGATGAGGTCACCTGTAAAACATTTGAGAAAGAGAAGCAAGTTCTTTGCGACGTTCTGAACATTTTGTCTGCAGATTTTTGATAGTGAGTGCATATCAGGATGAGGGTTATTCTGTCGTCAGCCCTGTGGTGAGACGGCACTCAGTTGCTTTTAGTGAAATGTGTGGCTTGTCTTTCATTCAGACAAGGTTATGCAACAGAAACTGCACCACACAAGTAAACCTAAAGTATTTCACCATTGGATCCCGCTTCAGTTTTGGAGTAGTATTTCACACTTGACATTGACAACACTTGACATAAGAAAGCAGGTCAGTGGACTGCTGACGAATGTGTGTTTTGGACTACTTTGCTCCACTCTGTGTTGTCGGTCCCCAAACGTGTGTCTCTGTGGGTTTCCGGAGCCACCGAAAGCCGACCATGGTCAGAGAGACCAGTTGAGCTGGGATTTCCTTCAGCCGCATCCTGGCTCTGCTTGCTGATGTCAAAAGAACTTGGTCAGAAAAATACAGTGGATACTCGGCGAGTGACGCACTATTGTGTTATGGGAGAATGTGTATTTAGTTTCGCTGTCATTTTACTGCCAAGCAGGGGTTAAAAGTATCCACGCTATCCATCAGACCTACTGTATTAAAACAAGTTGCGGAAGCGAAATATGTTGAGTATGAGTGCAGTACAACCAGTGTTTTGAAGTGTATATTTTTGCCATTACAGTGATACACATTGACATTGGTTGTGTGTATGTTTTATTTGACATTAATCTCAGTGTCTGCCCTGCAGCTCGAAGCCCCATCTTCTCCCACCTCATCATCTCGCTGAAGGGCTTGTGGACTATCCGTGCTTTTGGCCGCCAGACATACTTCGAGACTCTTTTCCACAAAGCTCTCAACACGCACACAGCCACCTGGTACCATTACTTGGCCACACTGCGATGGTTCCTGTTCCGCTGTGACATGATCTTCGTCTTGTTCTTCACTGCTGCCGCCTTTATCGCGGTGGGAACAAACCGTGAGTAACAGGATGCAGATATCCTGCACACACTCACAACGTCACAAAGATAGCCTCCACGTAATGTGTTCCAAAACAAAATTGGAGTTCTGACTGAAGTCATCTCATTTCTCAGAACTATTTTTTCTGCCTTGCAGTTACATGAATGATTGTTTTATCGATAAAAGTTATGAAAAGGATCCCAAAATATTTCACTTTTAATGCAGAAGTCGTGTTTTCAGTGGAGTGATCCTTGCAGGAAGCGTCACTCACGTCTTGTCGAAGGCATGTGAGTCATGCTTGCAACTGCTCCTTCACCTCTGGCATGAAGTTATCACCTGCGTGTGTTGCAGTGAAGCCCACTTGTCCCTGCAACCTGATCAAATCTTCTGCTGTATACCGAGAGCACATTTAACTGAATGGGGAAACACGTCACTGTCTGGATGTGTTTCCAAACCAAATTAAGTGATTTTACAGCTCATTACTTCTTTACTGAGTGGCTGACTGAACCTCGCTGCAGTACCGTAGTGACAGAGGCTTTTGGTTCTGCTCTTTTTCTCCGCAGAGGACAAACCGGGAGAGATTGGGATCATTGTGGCCCTGGCCATGCTGATATTAGGAACCTTCCAGTGGGCAACTATTACAAGCATCACAGTGGATGGACTGGTGGGTTATTATTGAAATATGAACAATTCAATAAGCAAAGTAAAGTCGTGAAGTTATTAATGTGAATAGATCAGGCTTTGTGTGGCTGCAGCGTCCTCATGCTTGCCACATCCATTCCACTGATATGGCCCTGAAAAGAATGACAAAACAGACAGAAACAAGGGTTGGGTGAAGTAGGCCTCCAAGTTGGGCTGCGTTAGTCCTTTTAAAGCGCCACTTATGATCCATAAAGCTAGAAGACTGTGTGATTATTTAATGGCATACATTTTTGTTTTTAAATTGCTGTGTTTTTCTGCTATCGCTATCTGCAGCCTTGAAACATGGACGCACTTGTAATCAGTACAAAATGTAAACATGCAGTGAATTGGATGTTGCATTAAAATATGGTTCAATGGTCAGTTATGGAGAGAACCAGTGCAGTGTTATTCCGAGATATCTAACCTATAAAGTTTCCTTGTGATAATTCCAGCCCTGATAAACACATAAGAGAGCTGCTGTGGGAGTTACACAACATTTAGGCTGCTGGTTTGGCCAACTAAATTAGAGGTCTGAGTACATTGGCTTGCTTAAGAGAGCACACTTTATTGATCCTCTTGTGAGGAAATGCACTCTGTCGTCTGACAAGCAGCCACTCAGGAGCACGTACTCAGGGACACGTCCGGCGCAGCCATCGAACCGGCGATCACATAGTTGGTTTACATCCCCCAAAGTCTGACTCAAGTGTGCATTTTTCTGTTTTACTGAGCATGGAAAAATGAGTTTAGGTAAGTGAACCACAGACCTCCATATTTGTTTGTCAAATTGACAGCTGACAAAGAAGGTGGCACTCTTGTTGCCGCCCTCCCTCTACAGCAAAACAATCTCAGGCTCACAGCTTGGAGAGATGGTGATCCATTCCTTTTAGTCCTGGTGATTTATTGCCTGTGTGTTACACATGGGTGTGCTGTGATGTGGACATGCCCAAGATATCTACGTCCAGATATTAAGGAAAGATGGTTGACCCTCCAAATTTAAGGTGCACTGTTCTGTTTTTGTGGGTGCCCTGAAAAGATGCTGGCCAGTTGCTAGTTCTCCATTCAGAACCTATTTAACCCAGAAGGTTTTCCTTTCCAGATGCGCTCAGTGGACCGGGTGTTCAAATTCATCGACCTGCCCTCAGAGGAGCGCCGTCAAGGGAAACCCGGAGGCAAAGGCGGCTCGGACCTCATCATAGACAACCCTCACGCTCAGGAGTGCTGGCCGAACCGCGGCCAAATGGACGTCCAGGGCCTCACCGTCAAGTACACGGAGGCGGGGCGGGCGGTTCTGAATGACATCTCCTTCTCCGTGGAGGGGGGTCAAAGTGTAAGTTACTACTGCGAGATGAGATAGGCTTTTGATGAAACCCAGCGGAGTGATGTGTGTTCGCGCTTCCTTCATCTGTTTTGACCTTGAGGCCCGGCAGATCAGGAGCCTGAGGCCAGAGCAAGGTTTTTAGGTTTGCATTCAAAGTGAAGTGTTCAAAGTTCCGTACTAACAATAAGAAAATGAAAATCTACAGGTAGATGCCAGGTCATTGCTCTGAGTTCCAGTGTTGTTTGTGAGAGCAGGAGTGCCTCATGATGGACCCTGGAGGACAGCGGAGGTCGATTAGTGTCATCACTTCACCCTGCTCCCATTAGCAGCAGCACGCTCACCTGATCAATAGCCTAGTTGTTGTTGTGCAGCAGGAGCTCTCAGACTCTTGACGGCCACTCCGCTGTAATTAGCACCGTCCGTTTGAATATGTGAGCCACGCTTCACAGTTCATCTGGGAAACTGAAAAGATGTTTGTTGTCCGTAAAGATCCGTTGCATTTCTTTAGTTGGAATCTGTGGATCCAAGTGTTTCCTTTGTTTTCCCTCAGTTGCCTTCATAACATGTTTTTTTTTTTTGTTTTTTTTTACAATAACCATTTTTTAATAAAAAAAAAACAAATACAAGAAGGATCTCAAGAACTCAAAACAGTGTGCAGCTTCACATGCAAGCAAGTACTGTTCGCTGGAACAGGAGAATAACTTCATGCTGATGGACGTCTCGACCTTTCACCTTGTTTTGGCTGCCATCTAGCGTCGCTTCTGTGCACTGCAGTTGCATTCACGTCCTCGTGTTGAGGCGTGTCAATGCTCTTTTTGGTCAGTGACTGTGATGTTTGAATCCAGGTGGGCCTGCTGGGCAGGACAGGGTCTGGGAAGAGCACCCTCCTCTCCGCCCTGCTGCGCCTGGCTTCAACCGATGGAGAGATCTCCATCGACGGCGTCTCCTGGAACACCGTCTCGCTGCACACCTGGAGGAAGGCCTTCGGAGTGGTGCCCCAGGTACGTCTGACACCTGAGGGTTTCCTTATTTTATTTGCTTACCCTGCAGTAATTAACAACGACAAGTCCAATTTCTTTATATTCATCAAACAGAAAGTCTTCATCTTGACTGGAACGTTCCGCATGAATCTGGACCCCCACGGACGCTACAGCGATGAGGAGCTGTGGCGGGTGGCGGAGGAGGTGAGGCTCAGTCTGGCATGTGACGGCATGGAGTTGGGATCAGATTTTTTTTTTTTACATTTTACATTTATCAAGTCAAACTTAATCACTAAAATGTATTGCCTAATATTGTTAGTGTTGGTTTCCCCGGAGCTTTATGGGGGATTTGGCAGGCCGTCTATTTGAAACCATTATTTTTAAAATGACAAATGTGTGTGCAGACATCTGGTTCAAGGTCTGGTTCAGGGTGCAATGAGTGCGGTGTCTGGTCGTGTTTCTGGCTGCGTGAAGTAACGCGGCCCCCGTCTTTTAGGTGGGACTCAAGTCTGTGATCGAACAGTTTCCCGACAAGTTGGACTTCCAGCTGGAGGACGGCGGGTACGTGCTGAGCAACGGACACAAGCAGCTGCTGTGCCTGGCCCGCTCCATCCTCAGCAAGGCCCGGATCCTTCTGCTGGACGAGCCCTCCGCCTACCTGGACCCTATGTCAGTGTTTCCCACTGGCTGTTTGCATGTGTGAGGTGGCACTTCCACGCTGATATTGACCTGTGCTCGTGTGTGCGTTTAGTACGCTGCAGGTCCTGAGGAAGACGCTGAAGCAGGTCTTCTCCGGCTGCACCGTGATCCTGTCTGAACACAGAGTTGAGCCGCTGCTGGAGTGTCAGTCGTTCCTGGTGAGTTCAGTTGGAGCAGAACCTCGCTGATGTGGCGACGGTTCTGGAGCAAGTCTTCTGCCGCAGGAGATGGTGACTGCTCTTGATGTGCACGGCCTCAGAGCTGACAACAATCCTCCAAATCCCACTGTTGCATTCTGCATTTGTAGATCTCAATCTGAAGTGTCTGAGTCACTTATAGCTCATAGTCATCCTCTACAGCAGACCTGGGCAAAGTGCGGAACAGGGGCCATATGCGGCCCTGTGCCTGTGTTTTTGCGGCCCTCCTGGGGTCAGACTACAACTAGACAACTTAGTTGTCATTTAGCCAGTAATTTTTGTTTCTTTTTTTTAGTTTGTCATTTTAGTATTTTCCTCAAAATTTGTTCAAAAGAGAATTCTAATATATTTTGAAATACATTGCCTTTTCATCTTGGTTCATTTTGTCCTTGTTACTTTTCCGTCACGTAGTCTGACTTTCTTTTGGCATGATGGCCCACCACAACAGTCACAGTTTATAATGTGGCCCGTTCAGCTCGACAGTGCTCAGTAACTGGCAGTGGTCAATCACTGCTTCTGTATTTATACACTACACACAAACTAGAAATCCATGGTAGAAACAGTACCAGGAAATGTAAACATTCCACCCTCAAAGACACTCTTTTACATTTCGGTTTCTTTACTGAGTGAATGGAGCTTTATGCGGAGGAACTCTTTGACAACAGTCGGGTCGACCCAGCTCTGTGGCAGGTAATAACAGACCAGTGTTGCCAAATATCAGCTTTGTTTGGACACAAAGTTTAGCTCTTCCTAGTGACCCAATAGTTCGCGTGATCTTCACCCAGCTTTTGAAATGTGATCCTGATGTCCTCAAGCATCCTGCCTCATATGTCTTGTTAGTCAGGCAAGATGTGTGTAGTCCCACAGCCCATCAACCTGGGCTCCTTATGTTCATATTCAAAACCACAAAACTTGCCACACTGATGAATCTGTAGCTGGAGATTCCACCTTGCATCTGTTGCAGTTAACAGTTGTGTCTCGGCAGATGTTTAAAAGCGCCACCACGACAACCTTCAGCTGTTAGTAACAATGATGGCGCAGCTGTGAGATTTTGGACTTGTTTGTCATGGGTTTCCTGGATCACCAGAGACTCCTTTCCTTCCACAGATGATCGAAGGAAGCTCAATGAAAACATATGACTCCATTCACAAGCTGCTGAACGAGACCAGCCACCTGAAGCAGGCCATGAGTCCCACCGACCGCCTCCGCCTCTTCCCGAACCTGCACCGCCTCAACTCCAGCAAGAGGGCGGGGCCGCAGGCCGCCAAGATCTCAGCCCTGCCGGAGGAAGCCGAGGAGGAGGTCCACGACACCCGACTGTGAACACAAGAGGGAGACACTTGCCGTTTAAAAAGAACCAAAATGGCCCAGAAGGAATTGAGAAGCTTGACCTCTTTGCCGACCTCCAACACCCACGTGCCTTTATCAGGTCTTAAAGCTGCCAACCAGCCTCGGCCTGAGCCTCAGTGTGTGTCCATCTTGAAGCACAGTTTTCTGTACGGAGCAGACGTGTCTTCAGGGCAGCACCGGCGGCGCTGAACACCACCGGTTTCCACACAACATGGAGTCAGGCCCACCTCTGAGCGCGGGTGACTCCCACCCTGATTTCCCTCCCTTTATGCACTTTAGAGACGCCCTGAGGTACTAAGAGCTTCCACAGCCGGAGAGTGGCCCAGCACTTTTCCAGGAAAATAAAAAAATCAGCCTTCCATTGCCAATGAACTGTTGATTGAATGTAGCCAGTGAATCAAGCGAGAGAGAAGTGTCTGTGAGATGAGTTTCAGCTGCTGCACGACTGCATCTTTAAATGTCCTCACCTCCTGGACTCACCTGGACACAGGGTGGCTTCTTTCCTACCGAAGATTAGTTTTGTAAAAGAGCTTCACCTTTGAACTGTGACGCATTTTTTACAGTGTAAATGAAGACGTTTAATAGAAAAGCACATGGACGTGGAGGCGGGGCTAATTTCCAATCATCTCTTTACAGTAAAACTTTTGAGATTTTGTTGCTTTTCTGTGGTTTGTCTCAACTGGTCAAGTGTGTTTGTGGATATGAGAGAGGTGCGCAGTGCGAGTGCTGTCTTCAGGATCTGACCTGAGCAGGTAACTCCCCACAAGGTGCCGCGAGGACTGAGAACACCAGACTGAAACGTTCTTCTGCTTTCAGGGCGTCTGCAGCCTCGGAGCCAGAGTCTTGATCCACACGTAGCAACTTCATCTGATGACACAGTGGATGCAACAGTGTTCTTTTGGTAATGTAGACCTTCACCTTCAGCCTCTTCTGAACCACTCTTCACTTTATATAGCGAACGCTGATGATTTAGTTCGCAAATTGAGCAAGGACTGCAGTATTTTTGTCCCAGCAGAAATACAGAAAACTTCAATGTTCAGACACACTGGACACTCCTGAACTGCTACCTTTCTGTGTGTGTCCTTCAGTGGTGACCTGATGCTGGCAGGAGGTTTGGGTATTGTGGTGATAGATCTGCTGTGATGTGTGGTTTACAGACAGCAGCTCTGACACAAAGCCTGGAGGTGGAGGAGTTGAAGAAGATGCAGGGTTTCATTGGGAGTGACTCGGATGGATTAGGTGACTGAGTTAAGGAGTGGTTTGGACACGTGGAGGAGAGACAGGGAACATGTTGAACACAGATGTTAGAGATGGAAGCACCGTGCACAAGGAGAGAAGCACAGTCATCCAGGTTCATGGATGTCAAGAGTGGTGGTGTGAACTGGAAGGATGAACATGGCAGATAAAGGTGGAGGAGCACTAGCTATGGCAGCCCCATGAGGCCAAAAGAAGAGAAAGATTTTTGAATTAAATGACCTCCAACAGGGCTCTTTGGTAGCAATGGGTACATTAGGTCTCATGGAACAGTGTCCTAATTATCAGAGGCCACCAGATGGCACCGTCTGCTGTCAAATGTTTTGGATTTGTGCAACCACTTCAATGACACGTCACGTCATTTCTAAAGCAACAGCAGCATCCGTGTTTTCATGATGCCTCATCTGCCCAAGCACTGCTCATGGGTCTGTGGAAGAACCTTCAATGAGTTGAGTGTGTGTTAAAACGCCAGACACATCTGTGCATGAAGTAGCTCATGAAACTCCTGCTCCCGCAACCTTCTCACTGACGGACCAGCTGTGGATGAAGGGAAAGAGGCAGGTGAAGATTTGGACGGTGCCATTTTAATGTTTGTGCTTGAAAGACAAATGCTTTAAACCTCAAACAACTATCATACAGATCAAAATCATAGTCCACTAAACTCTCTCCTGTACATATGTATAGATAGATTTATATTTATATATAAACATTGTCCACTTTTCAAATAAACTTTTCCTAAAAAAAAAAAAAAAAGAACGGGGAAAAAACAGATTCTAACACAGTGATTCGAGGGACACATGAAAGAAAGGTGTGTGGAGGGAAAGGTCTGAATCATTATGGCTTCAAGCAGACGGAGGACATCCTGTGTTTACACACGTGTTTGACTTATTGCCACGTTGCCCCCCCTCACTTGCACGGGGGTGATTTTACTAACAAGTATGTACATGTTGGTTTCTTTTTTTTTTTTTCTTTTTAAATCCAGCAGTTTTGCTTTGAAGGTTTCGTCACTGTACAAGCATCATACCACAGTACACCAATCTAGAGCATCTCAACGTACTACGCATTTACAAATATAGATTTGGTAAAACCCTGATTAAAGTCGACAGTATTGAAAGCGACTAGTTCAAACACTTGAAACATCTTCAAATACTGAATAATAGCAAAAAACTAAAAGACCAAAGTAAAACCTTCTCTGATCCAGTCCAAGCACTTCCACTTCTCGGGACGACGGCAGTATTTAAGTTTGAACGCCGCTTCCACCAGACTCTGCTGCTGTCGGGCTGCACACGTTCAAACACTGGAATAAGGCAACAGCAAGTGTTCAGAGCACATCTCTCTCTCTCTCTCTCGCTCGCTCGCTCTCTCTGCACCGGCCTCCCATCTAATACTAAATATAGTCTAAAACCATGGTCCCACAAGTGTAATACAGTGTAACAAGTACAAATACTCAAAGTCAAGTCAGTTTTTACATCATGGAGGTTCACAGCGAGATCATGGCGGTGGGCGGTTGTTGTTGTTGGTTTCATGCAGGTCTCTGTGGAGGATCCACACCTCCTGGTGCGGTTGGTGGTTGTTGTTGTTCACGTTGCTGCTCCTGCTGCTGGTCGGAGTGGACTTGGCTTTGCTGTTGGTGCTGGTTCTGCTGGGCGTCTGGGTTCTGCTGCTGCTGCAGCTGCTGCCACTGGAGGCTCGCTGCTGCCCCCTGCTGCTGGGGATGGGGAGTTGAGATTTGGCGCGAGGACCAGGTCGTCGCTCGCCGTTCTGGACGGCTGGTTGGGCCGAGTCTAGTCCGGACGGGCAGATGATGGTCTGCAGGAAGAGACACGGTTTTCCTCAACAGACTGAGCCTGAGGTCTAAGATTTACAGTCCACTTCTGAGGAAGACTGTTGTTTTTTTTTAAGGCCGACAACACACTGGGACTCACCGTCTGCAGGAGCTGCTGGGTGGCTGTTTCCTGCTCAGCGCCTGAAGAAGACGTGTCATCACTGGAGGAGCAGAACAGGATCATGTCGTCTTTGGTCCGAGAGATCTGGGACAGAGCAGCCGTCATGAGGGTGAGACACACGGTTAATAAGGATCTACTGCAGCCGAACCGCAAATCTGATCTCCGTCTTTTGTGGCATTTCAGCTCAAACTTTGAAGAAAATCTTTTTGCTTTTGAGTTCTAGCTCAAATGGCATCTGTGGAATGACATTAGATGTTCTTCTAAAGAGTCCTCATTCAACACGAAGGACGTCAACAGGCCGTGTGGAGCTGAGCTGAGCCTCTGACCCCACCCAGCCTCGGCTGAGTTACTGAGTGTAAAGCTGCCGCGAGACTGCTCTATTCATTTCATGACAATAATTCAAAAGAAACACTTCACTTGACAGATTTAACCCTCTTGGGTCTGTTCGTCAAAACTCGACACCAGGGGTTCTTAACCTTTCTGATCTCGGGGCCCAACTTTCCCAGAACAAATGGACCTGGGGCCCATTCAAGTAATAGAACTGATTACTCTTGATTTCATTTGTGACCAATAACCATATTTAATCTACTCACACGTGAACAAACCAAAAACCTTGTGGAATGACATGAAACCATGTCATCATCGCAAAGATATTTGAAAAGTCCCACCAGCAGCAGAACCAGGTGTAAGTCATCAAATTTACTATTGAAAATAAGAAGAAAAAAATACACTTGATGCAAACTGTTGGAAAAAAAAAAAAATTCAGAAAATAAAAATAATATACTTTATTTAAACTCCAAAGAAGAGTGAAAAGTGCAAATGAAAGTATTGCCATAAAATGTTCGAATAAATTTGCAAAACTGCTTCATTGTTGGGGACAACATAACTTTCTTTATCATTTTTTTCTTTTCAAGAACTTCTCTTTAGTTGTTAACTATCGCAGACTTGCAGCTGTCAGGTCAATTCAGTGACACACACACCACCATATGCAGCTAATGTATTAACACCGAGTGTCTCATGGTCCAAAGGTGTAAAACAAGAGAAGTTTTAGCGGCCCTCTAGGAGGCGGTCAAGGCCCAACCATGGGCCCCGGCCCTATGGTTAAGAATCACTGCTCTATGGATGGATCTGACTTTCTCACTGAAAAAGTGAATTCGCTCAAAGCTCAGCATCCGCTGTGTTTTTCTTCTCCGGGACATTGACTGGAGCGGTGAAGTTTGTCCGTACCATCCTGATGTCCGGCTCCGACTTGCTGGAGCACATGGTTTGCAGCTCTCTGATCAGGTCGGTCTCATCGTCAGAAAACAAGGACAGACCCACAGGCTCCCTGCAACAGCACAACAGGAAGAGTGAAACGCGATTCTGACATGAACAGCCGCAGTGTTGCGGGGATGCGACTGACTGACCTGTGACTGTCGCCGTTGACACTGACATCAGTGCTGGACACAGACCCTGTAACCGCAGACCGACATGCGTTTTTAAATGCTGATGAATAACACATTTGACTCTAACTGTTCCCTTCATCGACCTGAGGGGGGCGCTGTCGGATCTTCTCTCACCCTCTCTGAAGGAACAGCCACTGGTCCAGGTAGACCCTGGACTGGTCTTCTTCCTGGGGCTGGTGTTGGAGCGCCTCAGCTTTGCACTGTCCCGACCTTTCCTCCCACCTTTGAAGGCTCCAATGGCAGACAGTGGGAAGATGGCGCCGTGAAACTCCATTTCTGCGATAGAAAATGCACATTAACTCTCGGTCCCCGCGAGCAGAGGGTGGGCAGCACTCCCACCGTGGCGAGGCAGCGGGCAGCCCGAGAGGACAGCCTTGTTGACCAGAATGCTGTGGGCAGCCTTCACCACCGCCTGCTGCCCCGCGGTCAGCCCGCAGAGAGCCGGGCGCTGAGACGGTGGCGCTACAGACGAGGAGTGTTTGGCTGTCACCCGGGCGATGACGGCGTCTTCCACACGTGGGACGACTGTGCTGTTCCACAGCCGGGCCAGCCACCTGCGCACACACAGCCGCTCAGCCTTGAGGTCCCCACCCTCCTCACTTACATTTCCACACACTGACCTGACAAGGGCCTGGCTGTTGGGGTGAACCACGGGGCAGGACAGGAAGAGCTCCGGGCCCAGCATGGCTTCGTGGGTTCCCAGGCGCGACAGGCAAGCGTTGAGCTGTTGCCAGAC
Organism: Synchiropus splendidus; assembly: GCF_027744825.2. NCBI lineage: Eukaryota > Metazoa > Chordata > Actinopteri > Syngnathiformes > Callionymidae > Synchiropus > Synchiropus splendidus. The sequence continues at coordinate 4,294,274 of NC_071347.1, forward strand.
TTGACTGATCCACATCACCGACCTCTCCATCAGACCATCAGCTGACCAGACTCCTGGTCCCATCTGGAAAGCCACCACAGTCCGTTAGTGGTGGTAAAAAAAAAATAAAAAAAAAGTGACACCTGAGTGTTCCCTCTCTTTCTCATTTTTCCAACTCTCTGAGCGACACTTGGACCACTTTGAGCGACCTGTCGCTGTCGGCTGTGGTGACTGCTGTGATAAGTTAATACACGCTTATAACAGAGATGGGAGTTTACAATTTGCGTTGAGGAATGGAAAATGTGTGAAAAGCCATTCAGCCTGAATCATAATACATTCACAACATATATACAAGTAACATCGGACTTGCAACCGGAATCGGCTCCAACCAACCGGTCGTAAGTCAGATTGGACGTAAGTCGAATGCCATTCAAAATAGCCGATGTGAGGGTTCTAGGTGCTACTGTAGTGGTAGATGGCTGTGTGAGAGTGAGATGCTGGGAGACTGGGCTGCTGTAACTGATGCCGGGCTGCTACATGCTGCGGTGCCAGACATTGAATTGAAAAAAAAAATGGTACGGGTGGACGAAAGTCGAGCAGGTCGTAAGTCGGATGTTACTTGTATATATAAAGAATCTTGTCTTGAATTTTGTCCACTTGAGGCCACTGTCTTCTGTGACCGTCTAAAATGAAGCAGGAACAGATTTCATTCACTGACTAGTGTGTAGTCTCTGAAACCTGAACGTTTCTCTCTCTCCTTTGCGCCAATTGGCTCAGTGCATGCGCACATTTTGACCAACCGCGAGCGACTTTAAGGGAAATGAGCTCCTAAACATCAGCCAGCTCCAATAGTGGTTCTTCTAGTTGCTGTTCGTCACTCAGTGGACGGTGATCTGCAACGTGGCACTGGAGGAAAGGCGGAAAATGCCGGCGGGGAAAGATACACACGGTCGAACAGCGCAGTCAGCGCTTCATTTTATTGGTCCAACGTCGCAAGATGAAGAAGCTCTGTTGTCTGGAAATTGTCGTTTTGTTGTATTCAATTCAGGACTAATTTTTGTTGCGCATTTTTCTGCAGCTTAGAGGGAACACTGCACCTGAGGGGTACATGTGTTTTGCTGGTCGTCTGAATATATGGCTTATCCTGTATGGTTTTTTTTCCTGAAACTGCTTAAAATGTTTTCATGCAGCCATGAGTGTGTGCTGCAGAAGGGAGGCTCTGGAAGGCGCACTAACTGCTCGGTGTGGTGGTTCCTGAGCCATTCTGAGAAGACAGCAATGGATGCAATATAATCCAGCCGTTACAGTCGCTCTTGGGCCACGTTCGCACGCCACGCTAAGCTGGCATCGTCGCCCCAAGTTCCCATTCTGGGTCCCCGTTTTCAAATGTAAAAGTTGGTGTAAAAAATACTACATCACTAAACAGTGACTATTTCCCAAACAGCACCTTGCACTAAAAGCTTTGGACTCCCACCTGGTGAAGCAGCTTCCGCCGCAGGTGTCTTCCCAAAAGGCCATGCAGCGGCTCCTGGTCCCAGCGGAGCGTCACCCAGCGGAAGTGCTGTTGGAGGCGGAGCTCTGAGCCCTGGAGGCGGGGCCTAAACAAGGTTGCAATGAGGAAGCTGCTGGCGCAGAAACGGTGCGGGCCTGAGATGAAAATCGAAGTGAGATGAGACTGGATTCTTCACCAGAACAGAATGACTGATAAGGGCGGTGGTACCAGAGTGAAGCAGCAGGGGTGCAGCAGAGTCTCTGTTGTCCAGACTAAGGCACAGATCTCCTAAAAGGCCTGAGAGGGACGCAGCTTTCTCCAGACCCTGCAGCAGCACCACAACGCAGCGCTGCGTGGGCACGGTGGAACCTGGCGCTGCTACTGGCAGTAGGAAGCCTGACAGGAGAGAAGAACCCAGATTTAACCCAGGAAACTCACGATAAACACGTGGCGAAAATGTTCCTGTTCTCATTGCATTTAAACAATACAACCACCAGGTGGCAAGTGGGTCACCATAACGCACATCTATCTCTCAAAGCCGGTACCTTTCAGTTATCTTTCAGTCCACCTTCACTTCACTCACCGCAGCTGATGAAAGTCTCCAGCAGCATGTCTTTACTCAGACTTCCGTCCACCTGCACCCGCACCACCTCACAGACGAGGCCCCCCGCCTCCTGCCTGGACTGAGACAAAGACAGGAGGAGTGGAGGGTGACTTCCACGTACTGATACGTTGCCATGGAAACAAAGAGTAATACTACGAGCTGAGGAGTGGGCCCTGGGGGTGTGACAGGGGCCTCACCTTGATGCAGCGAGCGATCAGCAGCGCCACCTGGTCCAGACAGCTCCCCTCCAGCCCCTGGAAGATCAGGTTCCCGTACTGCTCCACCTGCAGAGACCAGGGCCCTTGTCACAGACCACCTTTGTAGCTAGTGGCATCACTTCCTCATCCACCAACACTAGCAGCTGCAGGAGGAGAATCTTTTCTCATCGTTGGCTCAGACAGAAGTCACAGGCTCGGTCGCCAGGGAAACGCCGCCGTCCTAAAGTCGGTTCTTATTTACTTGGTTTTATTTTTGCAGGCAGGCAGCCATGTCATATCCTCCTTTAAGGGAGCGATGATTTCAGAGCCGTCTGAGAAATGGCTGAGAGAAAGCAGCTGCAGCGGGACAATGTCCATGTTCAACGGATTCATCTCCACCCTCTCTCTTCATTTTAAGATGGTGTCTAAACCACTAGTGCATTTTTAACTATTTACTTTATTTCTACTCACAGAAATTCTATTCTCAAACACAGAGTAATTTCACAGATGTAACCAGCAGGTGGCACTGTGTTTCTCACCTTTTCTCAAGCTTCTGTTAGTTACTTGCAGGGACCAATTATAGGAAACAGACCCACTTATGGGGACCTTATGGATATATGGGAACATTTTAAGTTTAAGCCTCAATTTTAGGATAAAAACTTCTAAATAACTGGGTAATTACAACTGAATTTAAAAGGTTATGGCAATGAGCGGTCCCCACAAAACATGACAACATAGAATGTGTGTGTGTGTGTGTGTGTGTGTGCGCACATACCAAGCGAACATAGTTGTACAGCAGCGGCAGTGGCAGCAGAGAATCCAGCGCAGACTCGTCGAGACATGACTCGGACAGACCTGTCAAAGAGACATGAATGTTGGTCATGACGACACACTGTTCCCAAACACAAGGTGACATTAGCACTCAAAGTTCGTGGCTGTGATGCAGAGGCATGTCTCTCACTGGAGAGGGAGGACTGGTGTGACGCCCAAGAAGACATGCTTCATTACTGCCTGAACTCCAGCACTGTCTCAGGTATCCTCAGAAGCTCGGCTGGCTTCTCTCTCCTGGTCACAGTATGCCCTTCTCTTTTGCCGGGAGATTCACATCAGTCTCCGTTAATAAAAGATGCAGCTGCAATGCTCTCATCACCAAATAATCCTCCACGAAACACCAAAACTTGAAGCATCCAAGAGCACCAAACCCTCGGCTGAGGCCACATGGCTCTCTGAACTAATGCTGATGTGCGACTCAACTCCTCCCATTATTTAGACACTTTCAAATCAAGCAATTTCCTTTTTTACAGTGTCCCTGCAAATTCACACACTTCTACCCAATGTTCCACCAACTCATGGACCCTCACACAATCTGTTTTTCCTCCTGTGGCGACTGGAACAATAGCTGCTCTTCAGACAGGAGCCAAGCGGCTCTTTCATCCACCACATGTCAGCGTGTGCTCGCTCTAATTCAGCCTGTGATTCTGCATGTTTGGCTTGATGCTGCAGGACCAGCCTCCGACTGTGTCTGGTACCTTTCAGGCGGACGGTCATCTGCTGGCAGTGGGGCTTCCTGACCAGGTCCCACGGGGAGAAAGGCAGCTCCTGACTGGGCTGCCAAACCGTGTCTCCTGGAACACAAACCCGGTTTCAGGTCAGTAGAACATCTAAAGTGGCGACTTACTTTGGCCTCAATGTAAAGAGAAAATCTAAAGGAGAAATGTAGATCTCAGCCTTTACAGGACAGTTTGAAAAAGATAAACGCAGCTAAACATTTTTATGACTTATGAAGCAATGTTCCATATTTCAATTTTGCTGACCCCCTTAACTTTCTACAATCTACATGCTTATGAATGCACGCGAGTGAGATAATAACTGAGTCATATAAAATCACATCTGCAGCATCATCATGCATCAAGCAGTTGTCTTATGAAATAAAAAACAAAAACATCTCCGAGGTTTCATCACTGGAACATGGAGGTTAGAAGCTGCGCCACATGACTGTTGTCTCTCACAGGATCTAATTAGAGCAAATATGATTAGAAGAATTTTACGGAGACGGTCGTGATGCCCTGCAGCAGCAGCAGCAGCGACGCACAAGAGCATGTGAGATGCTTCTGTTTCTGCTTTGGAAGTTTTTTTTTATGTCCTCATTAGATTAATCCGACTTCCATTGTTGCTCATGAAACACGTTAAAAGCGGTCAGATGACGCGAGCTGCTTCTTCATTCCATCAACTGGTTTCTTAAAACATGTGAGCCTCAGTAGCAGATTATTGTTTGGACAAACAGATTCATGATCTAACTACACCGCCTGCGATGTTGGCTTCAGACTGCACCACGTGTTGAAGTGCGCTCACATTCAGAGACGGCACAGATAAGTATTCCACTCGTCTTCGGTAAATCTTAAAATTCTTGGTTGATCTTACATTCTAATGTTATATTTTCCACTTTTTTTATATTATAGCTTTACCAATATTTTCCTGAACACCATGACTAACTATATTGATCAAAATAACTATCTTTTTGGCCACAACCGTGCAGCGCTACTTCCAGCGTTTGGTCACATTCCGAAAGAGTCACAGTAAATGAACTGTTCCAATTGAACTCTGTATAAAAGTCCACTACTGTAGCAGAACCATGGAGCGGTTTTATACTACTGAAGGTTTGTATCCTAAATTGGTGCAGCTCCCCCTCCCCCCACAGTTCATCCATTATACATCAGCCAGAGTGTGAGCTCTTTCATCAACCTCTCTGAAAACACCAACAGATTCAGCCTCCTCCCGTGTAAGAGAGAGGGAAGGTGTGACAGAGAATCAAGGTGGCAGATGTCACGACACTCGCGCCCTGTCTCCCTTTCTGAAGACATTTGATCTCGCTCAGAACAGAAACACTGCAGTGACGCTCACCACATGCTCAGGCCGATGAATTATTCAACAGTTTATGAAGGACAGAATGGTACATGTGAGATGCTTCACATATCCAGTCGTGAACACTAGGGATGGTCATATACATGGATTCATGTTCTCACCAATGACGACAGAAGCGATAGTTGCAGGACCGAGGCCCAGTGGCGGACGGCGTCCTGGCTCACTCTTCACGTCTCCACAGACAGTCTGGAGGTGTGACGTGAAGGTGCACCCGAGGGCGGAGCTTAGCTGAGACCAGCTGGTTGAGCGGTCTACAGTGACCGTGCCCAGGACCAAGCGAGCGACGCCTTCCTCCTCATCCTCGACAAACTCCTCCACTGGACACAAGGACTGCGGGTACTGGAGGTGGACCAGAACCCGGTACTGGCCTGCAGGACAGAAGTGAGGTCCCACTTCAATAAGACAGCGTTAACTCCAACTAACCAAATCCAGAGGGAGACACTCACTGAGGTTTTCCAGAAGGTCTTTGCAGTCATCAGTTGCAACGTCGTGAATCGTGCGGTTACACTTGTCCCGCCTGTCGACGTCCTGCTCAACGTGACTGCACAGAACCTCCAGACACTCCTGGGAACAGAACCAATAGAACCATGTCGCTTCAACAATCGAATCAATCTTTTATTTTGAAAGTGCAAACTCTAGATACCAACAAGACACACAGGTCCAGGTCTTCATATTAACCCCTTTTACACTACAATGCCAAAAACATTTTGCCTGATAATGGCAGGATGGGACTGCTATATTTGGTTCCCAGCTTTGTTCCACTCAGCCACAGTCTCAGTGACACACCCTCACTATTTTTGTTCAGTTTTGAACACCTTCTCTGTTGTTATTTGACTTTCCATTTTTATTATTCAGTTTTTCTGAAAGCTGGAGAGAGTAGCGTCCAGGTGTTAAGGCAAATCTGGGCTGGAAAGAGCAGCATGGTTTTTAGCGAGACTCATGTGGCAAATATGAAACAGCACTACCAACTTCCAACTCATTTTCAAACATAATGAACATTTAAAAAGCAGCCAGTGTTGTAGCAGCATGTGTTCATTACTCATTTCAGAGTCATTTTCATTTTTTTTCAATGAAATCCATTCATGTCAGCGGCAACAATAACAGGTGAAACATCTCCATGATACCAGAGGCTTGGCTGGGCGCAGTCACCAGCGCACGTTGCTTTGTTGTCACGATTGAAGGATGAACTACAAGTGATAAGTGAGGCAGCAGATGAATAACCAGGCTTGTGGGTCACCAGCTGGGAAATCAGTTGGTAACAAAGATAACTGAATTTATTTAGTGGATGGAAGATCTTCATGTAGCAGCATCATCAGAGACAAGAATGAACGCTGGCCTTGAAAGGCGACGAGTCATGCTGTCAGGGCTTCAGTCCAGGGAGCAGTGTTATGATACAAATAGACACCCTGCTTTGTAGAAACGCATGTCTGAAAGATTGAATTTTTGGAGGGAAACTACAGAAATGTTGAATATTCAAATATAACACATTAAGATAAGGCGAGAAGAACTGGCACAGAGCTGCCACAGAGGAGGAGGAATTTCTGCTTGTGCGTCCAGATGCCATCACCAACGTTTAGAAAGACTTTCTTTAAATTTTCCAGCATTATTGAACTAACTCCTGATGAGTCATGGTTGGGTCTTCATCAGCATTTCAGACTTAGTGCAGGTCTTATACGCTCCATTTGGCTGGGAAAACAACTTAGTAATTGAATTTATATTCACGTCAGACTCTTGGTCGGCTGTTCCAGCCAGTAAGGTCAGACGTCCCATTAGCCCACCAAGGGGAGACGGACGCTTGTTGGCGAGAGAGAACACTCTTAAAGGCTGAAATATTATTATTATGACAAAAGTGTCAGCAGTAATAAATCCTTCTAGCATTAGTCAGCATTTTTCGTGCTTAACACAGGGTTCATTGGAATAAAAATACAACTTCATCGGGCTATGTTTTTGGCTGACGGCTGACTGTTGAAAACATTCAAGATGACAGGTTCTCGTGTTTGTGCTCGGGCCAATCCGTGACCGAATCTCACCTTGAGGCCAAGCGCGGCGGCCATGTGTGCCGCTGTCCATCCATCATTGTTGGCCTGGTTCAGCAAAGTCACAGTCCAAGGGTCAGAGGTCAGAGTGGGATCACTCTCCGCTGGATGGCGCAGGAGGAGATGAAGTGTTTTCACGTGTCCTGAACGCACCGCGGCATGAAGAGCAGTGCAGCCGTCCTGCAGAGAGAGAGTGGACCTGTCAGTCATACATGAATGTGGAGACTGTGATGACTCATCCTGCTGAGCGTTACCTTGTTAGAGCAAATCCAACACTGAAAGTGATGAAAAATTACTGATCACTAATGGAGTTATAATCAGCGATGACCAGGCACCGGTCGACCGTCGTCTAAATCATCATCTCTGACACACTGATCGACATTCACGCTCTGCTAAAAATAGACCTGGGCTCAGGAGCGTGTCGCTGAGACTGTGGCTGAGTGGAACAAAGCAGGGAACTAAATATAGCAATCCACGCAGCAACCATCAGGGCACTATGGTTGCCACGGAGACCGAAAAAGCTCATCTATCACTCAGATTGGACCAATTAGATCCGCAAACTGTGAGAGCACTGAAAGTGTTCCAGCCAAGTGCGGAGCAATATCCACACAGAGAGACAGAGTGAGGTGATGTATCCCAGCAGACGACTTTTTTAAGAGACTTCCTCCATTGACAGGTGCCAGGAGAAGATAGAAAGAGTGAGTGGACCCAAGGCTGACCTCACTATTGAGGGACACTAGATATTTGCCAGAGCATGAAGACTCGCCGACTCACAGTTGAAACAAGGCAACCATGAACTCACCACGCTGGCTGAGGTGCAGTCGGCCCCGGCGGCCAGCAGGACCTGAACACAGTCCAGCCACCCAGCCTCGCAGGCTGAGAACAGCGGGGTCTGACCCGAACTGGCTGCCACGTTCACAGCAGCTCCAGCAGAGAGCAGCTCGTGAACACAGCTGGAGGGAGAGAGTTGGGGGTGAAGATCAGTCACGTCGCTGTACACCACTCAATAAAAGCCGACTGATACCCATACTTCAATGTGATCCGAAGTTCTAGGCATCAAAGAAAAACATGCAAAAAAGAAAGTGCAGTTAATGAAGTGACAAAGCAGCAAGTTGGAAAAATTAAGCTCAAAACCCTACATGATGTCAGAATTATTTGTTACTGGGACTAAGATTTTACTGTGTTCTGATAAACCTTGACAGCATTTCTTACTATATGTATCGATGTCTGAGAAGACAAACAGGACTCGGACCAGAATTGGCTCGAAAAGTTGAGGCGACCAAATGAAAAAAAAAAAAAAAGATTAAAATGTACTCTAGTCAAGCAACTGTTTTGTAATAAAAAAAAGTTTCAAAAACGTTGATTCATGTTAATATTTCTCACTGTAGTATAGGTTAAATGTTCCAAGCTCAGACGGTGCGGCACCGGCAGCGACTGCTCCTACATGAGCAAGACATTCAACACTGCCATTATTCCAGTCATGTGGCATGCTTGACCCACATTTCAGCACCGGTAAATTAATAAAGTGTCAAATAAATCTGCTGATATTTTGGTCCCTGTGCACAGGACTTCCACGTACACCGCTACCAGAAAAACACCTGAGTCACAAGCGATGGTACGATACTTAAGAGGCCGCCACTCGCACGCTGTGTAAATGTGTCTCTCTTTTGGAAACCCTCCTGCTATTAATAGCCCACAGATCAGATATTACAACACTGCACATTCCTCAGCTGGCCCAGCGTGTCAGCCCTCTGGCACTCGCCGATGCTGACAGATTGATCACCTATCAGAATCAGTGCCAGTGATCAGAAGCCACAGCGGCATAGTGATGTTAAAATGACAACTAGACAACTTTTAGTGTGAAAACCTGCGAGGAAAAAAAAGAAGTGTGTGGAATCGCTCTCTCCCGGTGGTACGACACACCACATACACGCAAATGAGCCACAATCTGAGGTGATTCCATTACAGATGAAGGGACAACCTAAAGGGTCCTCTCAAAACACAGGCTCTGTTTTCTGGAAGTGTGTGGCGGATCTGCTGGGCGGGTTTGAAGGAGCTCACCTGTGGTGTCCGTGGGCAGCAGCAAAGTGTAGAGCAGTAAATCCGTTTTCATCAGAAACATCAGCAGCTAAACCAGAAGAAAGCAGCAGCTTGACGCACTCTGGAAAACACAAAGGACAGAAACAAAAGGCTTCAGTAAATCAGATTAGATTTATCAGTTAGAAAATGTAACTTCAACACAGGCGTGTGATGGAACAACCTCAGATGATCAGCATCAGTGTTCATGGCCAGCCATCTATTGATCTTCCACTGCAGATGGCAATGCTCAGATTACAATGATAATCCCTGACACATGTGACCAGCTGGATTAGAGCAGAGACTGACACGCACAATAGAGAAATCACACCCTATTTAGAGCTCAATACACTATAATGTCTTGTGCTGCCACTAACTCACATTATGAGCTTTGATTCCTTATTAACACTGTGGAGGTATATTTAGTTTGCTTATTAATCTCAATTCATTTTGATTAAATTCAAGCAGTGATTCTTAACCATAAGGAGAGCATTTTATAATAATAATATAATAACCATAATTAGAACATTTTATGGCGATACTTTCATTTACATTTTACTTATATTTTCTTTGGAGGTGGAATAAAATATATTCTTTTTATTTTATGATATTTAGACATGGTTTGATCATATTTATTTTATTCAGAATTTTATTCCGTTTTTTTTTTTCAACTTTCTCAACAGTTTGAAACAAGTGTATTTTTTCTCTTTTTCTTTAGTAAATTTGATGAGCATGACTTGCACCTGGTTCTGTTGCTGGTTGGACTTTTCTATGACAAATATATTTGCATTACCACATGGTTTCATGCCATTTCACAAGGTTTCGGTTTGCTCACGTGCAAGTAGATTAAATATGATTATTGATCACAAATGAAATCAAGAGTGATGAATCAATTCTATTACTTGAATGGGCCCCGAGATGAAAAAGGTTAAGAACCCCTGAATTAGAGGACACAGTTGGTTTTAACAATTATGAGATCCATGTTAATACAGCACGTGTCCATCCTGACTCTGCCAATAGCTTGTCATCCCATCTCCATCACAAAACAATAAATGAAGTTGAGAAACATCACCTTCTCTCTACTAGTCTTTTTGTTTTTGAGGGGACATGAAATTGCAAATGTAGAATTCCATTGTTTTATTGTTTGTTTTCAGGTTTATATGAAATATATTTAATGTCCAGATGTGGTGAGACCCCTAAATCCGACGGATGCAGATAATTTGAGATGAAATGTAACAGGAAAAGCATCATCTGAAAGTTGCATCTGTCACAATCCAGACTGAAACCTTTAATTCAGCACCAATACATACAAGTAAAAATGTTATAACCCATATCATTTCTTGACTGGCCACTTGAGATAAACACCCAATAAAAAGTGGACATGACAAGGAAAACAAAAGACTGAAAAGAGCCAACCTCGGTGAAGACGGTGACAGTGAATCGAAGGTGGAATTTACAGGCAGGTTATTCTGTTTATATTTGGGTTCTGACCCTTTAACATTGACTCAAATGTGGATCTTAAATTGTTGTCTCGCAGCGGCGGGGGAGGAGCAGAGTGGGGTTAAAACCTTCAGACAAGATCTGAAGTCTTATTCAGCGGGGACGCCAAATTAAATATTTATGTTTTGTGGACTGGCAGAGTCGCGCGATATGAGGACATTTTAGCTTTTAAGGGGGTGTGTTCCCTGAGTTTAGAGTACTTCAGCTGTTTCAGCCAGATGAGGTGGAGAAGAACTCCACAGGCCACATGCTGCATATACACACAGTATATACATAAATGTAAGGCTGTGACTTATATAAGATCAACATTATGTATTCATAAAAGCCTTACATGATGAATATTTCATGGTGAAATCGAAGGATCTGGAACACCAAGGTCTAAACCTGGGTAGTTTGGGTAGTTGAGAGAAAAAAAAAAATCCCAAGATATTCTTGTTGGACGTCAAAACAAGGCAGGAACCTTCTTCTACCAATTCTGAGTCGAAGTGAGTGCCAGAGCTAAGTTTCAGTCTGGCTGCATATCAGCAGACGCTCTTCATCACGGTGGTGAGCAGATTATAGGCAAAGGTAAGCTGGCGGCGTGTGGGGGGACAGAAATCTGATTGCAGTGCACATGTCTGATTTGATGTCAGGAACATCTAGGTCTCGTTCCCTTTAACTGTTAGCGGGGGGCTTATGCTGCGACGATTACTCATCTGTCATGGCGCTGCATGAAGGAATAATCCTCAAGTGCTTAAGTAGAATCATAAAATGACGCTAAGCTGCTGGGAGTTTCTGCAGTCACGGTAAAAAGCATATTTAAACAACTGGAGGTTTGAGGTGAGAAGTGGTCATATGCAAGTTACAGATGAGGACAATGTCACACTAAACCAATGCATTAAACAAGAAACACAACTCAATAATGTGGTCGTGATGTCACTGCTCAATGACCCATTTTTAACAATTAAATTTCTAATTCTTAACACCTCGATCAGATGTGTTGCTGTGCATGTTAACCTGTACCGATCGACTAGTCAGCTAATAGTAAGATAGTTAGTGACTAGTCGACTATTAAAACAGTACTGAGTTGCAGCCCAGAAGGACCTCCACAACACCAACAAAATAATGATCTTTGACCTGACCCATTATTAACATTTCCTGAAAACATGTTCAGGACTGTTGCAAGTCATTTTGCTAACAGACAGACCTACAAAAACATGACCTCCTTGGTGGTGGTAATAAATCCCAATGCATCAACAGTATGATCAGCAGGTTAGTTAGAAACCATAAAAGGAACATCATAAGAGACGGTGCTCACCAATGACATGCATCATGGTTCTACTGTCCACAAATAGATTGACATATCTAGTCAATATTCTGGGCTACTTTTATCATCCATAGTTGTTTGCATTTGGAGCAACACGAGTGTGAATCCTGTGACTGCTGAGCCTTTTGAAAACAGCATACCCCGGCATTCACGGCTGACTTTTACGTGTCATCAATCTGTCATGAAACCTTTGTTTGTGTGTCTGTGCGTCATCCATAGAAAATCAATATCAGCCTCCGGCTGGTGTTACAATATGAGCCAGACCCCAACCCCATGTTCAATACAATGAATGAACCAGCACATCAGTGGTGCATCAGATAAAAGGGTTTTAACACAAACTTTGTGTAGATTTTGTGGCTCACTCACCAAACCAAAATAAATTATTGAAGACAACCAACGAATAAAAGCCTCTTTACCTGCGTGTCCATTCTGAGCAGCAGCAAACAGAGCAGAGCTTTTGTCGTGGTACAGATGAGGGTCTTGGTCGAGATGATTGTTGTCCGTGGTGGTGTTGGTGGATGAGGTGGTATTGGTGGTCGGGTCTGGTTCGTTAAGCAGCATTGACAATAAAGTGACATTTCCCTGGGAAGCAGCTTGTAGGAGCAGAGGGGGCCCACCGTCCAGGGCAGCAGGCCCACCGCCGCTGAGGGGGGGGACTACGGGGGGACACCAGCCTGCAGGAGAGAGGAGGAGGAGCAGGAGCACCACAGGTTAAACTAGGAGGAGGAAGGGGCACCACTAGAAGTGCTGGGTGAGGGAGAGCAGTGGTGTGAGGAAGCCAGACGGGTCAGAGGGGAAGAAGCAGACTGAGTGACTTCACAGACCAACAGTCAGCATGTGTTTCCTAGGTTTTTGTTTAGGTGAAACAAACTGCTGTTTCCAGCTTGACAACTTCTCATTTAAACCGGCATTAACCAGAAAAGTATGGACAAGAAAGACAATGATTTAAATTCATGCCACTGTTTAAAAGGGGAAAAAAAGACATACAATCGTGTGAATACACAACACAGAAAAGATCAAGTCACAATACTGGAGCCTGAACAGGTAAAAACAAAAGAGTTAGTCAGCAGAGATGCACAAATCAATCAGGGAGAAATCCCTTAATTGTGTGGCGAGTCCCTCACATGAAACCTATCTTCTTATCTCCTGAAAGTCATGTAATTCATGTAAGACTGAAATGAGTTGTGAAACCACCACTGCACTGAGCATGCAGCATTTGATGCTAGAAATCAAGCTAAGGCGAGAGTGAACAAAGAGCTAGTGTTTTGCTGCCTGGTCTCTTATGATCATTTAAAGTGGGCACATTTTTAGCTTGGCTTGACATGCAGATGAGAAAAAAAAAGTCACCTGTCTGGTAGAAATACTACTGTACGGTTTAAGTTCCATGACTCACTTATATAAGTAACTGTCAAGACCACCCGAAAGAAATCAGATTATTCAAACTTTGTTTCACGTTTTGTCCATTGTCATTTTTTTTTGTAAATGTGGTCAACCCAATTTTTTTTCATACATTAGGCAGGTTAAGTGAGCTTTGGTAACAGTCCTAACTCAAGTCATGATCTAGCAGTAGTCACTCAATGACCACTGGCTTGGAGCGGGACACACCATGCCATGCCAGGCCTATATCATTCCTGCAGTCAAGATATCCTCTTCTCTTCAAAGAACAGCGTAACAGCAGGCACTTGTCATGTACTCTGGTTATTTACGGTCACATTCAAGAGGCATCAACGTCCCAGTTTAGGAGGATCTCTGTCGCTGGACAAAACCCATCCAAGTATTAAAAGAGCACCCAACTTTGAGCAGAGAAATACATCACTCCTTGTGTTTAACACAGCATGCATTTCACAGACAGAAGCACAACACGTGAAGACACATCTTAACAGGAGGATGAAGGTGAAGAATGGTCGTGCTAGTGGAGAATGGAAAAGGGAAGGGAGCAGCAGCCTCTGGCATCAGCTTCAGAGTGGACAGCAGTTACTGGTAGGAAGAACCCAATTCCTAACTGCATGTTTGAGTGGGGGCCCCGACAACTTGGCCTCACTTTACCCTAACTCCCCTTCTGCGCCTGCTACAGCGTCTGACATTTGAGCAGCATGTTGTAAAAGTCCACCATTAACACTGAGAGCAACAACACGTGGGACGGAGGGGCCCAGAGGGAGGAGACATTAAGATTAAGGTCAGAGCAGGAGAGATGAGAATTGTGTAAGTGGATCGCGCAAGACAATTTCACAGTTTGAAATGAAATTGAGCGGGTTGCTATTCTGGCAGACGCTCCTCTCGTAAGCCTCATTTCACTGTGACCTGAGCAATATGCTAAGCTAAGCTTATGCATTGGAAGGATAGTAAAGAAAAAGAGGCAGAACCGGAGGAAGCTGAAGTGTTGAGGTTCCCCTTTACCTGATGCTGTTGCCAGGGAGCCGCCTGTGGAGGCGCGGGGGCTACAGGAGGATGGAGCACTAATGGAAAGGGTGGTGGAGGGGGGTATAATGGAGGAGGGACAATTGACAGTGGTGGCGGGACTGTTGATCGGAGGGCACCCTACGCATGCTGCCGTCTGCTGAGGGCCACCACTGGGCACAGGGGAGCGAGGGAGAGGGCATGAACCCACCTGAGAGGCTGCTAGGGCCGGGACCAGTTCCAGGGCAGGTTTTGGAGGCAGTTGGGGTGTAGCTGGTTTTAGCCCAGCACCAGGAGTGCGACTGCTGTCCCCAGCCACCTTTATGGGTGGATGAGGCGGGGAAGGTGTTTGAGAAAGCCCGGGCTTTTTGGGTGGGATAGGGGGAGGATTTCCTCGGTCGATTCGGGCCACTGTTGGTGATTTGAGGCCAATTGGGTGGCTCAGACGTCCGGGAAAAGGGCCGCCTTCTGACGCAGAGTGTGGCAGACTAGGACGAAGTGATCCGGTACCACCAGGGGGGCTGGTGAAGCGCGAAAGAACCTGTGTGACGGTGTGGCGTGCTTGCTGCTTGGCCGCAAAGTTGTCACGATTAGTAGGAGAGAGGTCTCGAGCTGGAGGACTCTGTGAGGCAGTTCCATTTTGGTCCTGTTCCTGGAATTTGTAACGAGCTGCCTGCACACGCGGACTGACCCCGCTGGGTATTCCATGAGGGGTCTGGTTTTCCGAACCGTTTTCTGTCTGCAGCAGTCCTGTCGAATTGTTGTGGATGATGCCTCGGCCAGCAGACTTTGGCAGACTTAAGCCAACGTAGTTAGCAGGGGTTGGCTTCACAGGGATCGTAAGGGGGGTCTTCTTTGGACCATCTATCTCACTGAGAGGGAGATCTGTTTGGCAAGACGCCGTTCGAGAGCTGATGGGCTCTGTGGCCACCGAAACAGACAGTAGAGCTTTTGGTTTGGGCAAAGTGTTGGTGGCAGCAGCAGGTTCTCCCGGCTGAGTCCCATCCTTCCCATCACCTTGATCAGTCCTGAGCTGCTCAACCTGCTGCCGCAGACTCAAGCTCTCAGCCTCCTCACGACCCAGCCGTGCCCGCAGCTGTTCACGCTCGGTGTCAAACTCAGACAGCTGCTTTTCCATGTTGGCCTCCATCTGCTGGCTCCGTTGCCGCTCTGAGTTCAGCTCTTCCTGCAGTCGACCAGAGGTGCGGCTCTCCTCGTCCAGGCGTGCTTGCAGCTCGTCAAACCGCTGAGATTCCTCCACCACTCGAGTGGCCAGCTGTTTGCATTCACGCACCAGCATCATGACAATGTGTTTGTTCTTCTCCCGCTCGTCCTTTAGCTGTGCCGTCAGCTTCCGGTGGTCCTGCTCCAGACTCTGCAGCTGAAGCTTCTCCATCTCCAGCTGAAAAAAATAGAAAGCTCTGAGTCAGCGTACCAAAAACATCACACTTCAACTGTACCAAAATCATGAGACTCTACTATCCACTTAACTTTTGCACATTACTGTTTCACGTCATCTTTTCCAACATATAATCCAGCTCCTGAGCCACTAACTCCATTGCAGAGATGTTGGAATTCTCAGCACAAGCAATGTTTCTTATCCAATAATTTTCGTCATTTGACGAAAGCCTCATCTTCACTTTTCTCTGCAGCATTTATTTTGCAGGCATCGCCACTGCAGATTGGTTATTCATACCGTGTTCTGACGCTCATCGTATGTGAGAAGCATCGGTGCAACATCAAACACTCTTGCCGCTTTATTTTCATTACAATGGCAATAATACTGGAAGTGAAGGTTCAGAACTTGTGAAAGATCATCTGATAGAAATGCATGGTGGATTTCAGATAGCTTATATCGCCCATAAAGAAGGCGTCTTCGTATCATTGGTATAAGAACAAGATTATGCATATGTTGACCCTATTCTTAAGGAATAAGTTCAGGTAACAAAAAAATCAGCTGGCAGGTTGGATGCCCTATAGAGCAGTGATTCTTAACCATGGGGCTGGGGCCCATGGTTGGGCTGTAAGCACCTCCTTGAGGGCTGCTAAAAGTTATTTTGTTTTACACCTTTGGGCCGTGAGGGCCGCGAGATGCTCAGTTTTTATACACTAGACACCTATGGTGGCAGTAGTGTGTCACTGAATTGACTTGACAGCTGCAAATCTGTGACAGTTAACAACTATGGAGAAGTTCCTAAAAAAAAATTATAAAGAAGGTGACTTCACCCCCTCCAACAGTAAAAACTGTTCAAGAAAGCAATTGTTGGAGCAGTTTTGAAAATTAATTAGAATTTTTTATTGATTTATTTATTTTTATTTCATTTATATCTTCTTTGGAGTTTCAATAAAAGATATTATTTTTATTTATGATATTCGATGACAAATAAATATCTTTGCAATGATCACATAGTTTGATGTCATTTCAGAAGGTTTTGGTTTGTTGTCATGTAAGTAGATTAAATATGGCTGTTGATCACAAATTAAATCAAGAGTGATGAATCAGTTCTATTGAATGGGCCCTGGGTCCATTTGTTCTGGGAAAGGTGGGCCCTGAGATCCAAAAGTTTAAGCATCCCTACCTAAGAGGGCCTACGGTATTGCCTATAAAGCTTTGTGCATCCATTCCATGCCCTTTAGTTGATTGTTTTTTTTAAAGCAGATAGGGCTAAATTTAGGAAAAAACAATACTATAATAAAATGAAAACCTAAACAAAACAAAATATGAAACCGCATTTAAATAGTAAAATGGTGCAGTCTGATTCCATGTATGCTTCTTTCCATTGTAAAAATGTCATAAATAATATTTGTCTAATGGTGTGTAAAATATAATGATCTTAAATCACATTTTCCGACTTCTTTTGACCTGCGTACAGTATAGAGATGACATATTCTAATCAAAGCACGAGGTGTTCCTCCCCATAACAGATCATCTTTGTTTTAGCCTTGCACATGCTGGAAGCAACACATCATGACCTGGTCTCTGTCCACAGCTTTAGAACCACTGACATCATTTTAAAAATGTGGGTTGCTTTGAACTTAGTCCCACATTAAAATACACACACATCCACCCTTAGCCTAAACATTTGACACTGTACATACTGTGTAGTGTAGGAGCTAACTTTTCACACACATTACAACACCAGCAGTTTACACTTTTTGATAAAAGTCTAAACTTCCGGATGAGATAGCTCTTCCACGCGGCCTAACAACCCTGCATCCTTCTGGCTGCTTATATAGCGTCTCCTGCCCACAGCTTGGGGCCACATCTATAGATAGCGTGAACAGGTTGTGAGATAGAGTGGGCTCAAAAAGCAGATATTTGACCCAAACTGAAAGTACTTAGCACATTTTTTCTACCTCTAGCAAGCTGTTCTAACAATTACCAATCCTTGGAATGCAAACCGTCACTTGTGACTTCACAAGCATTTTGTGATAAGTTCACAGGAAGATAGGCTCAACACACATCAATGACTAGTCAAGACAAAAACAGCCACTTCTAACAGACAAAAACAGATTTACTCCTTGGAAAGTGTAGGAATCATCTATTCAGAGAAACATTGTCATAGTACATGAATGATTTTTGTTGACTGGTCAAAGCTCCAGCGTCTATATTAGGAAAGTTACATCTATTGTTGGCTGTGTGTGAGCTTCACAGAGGGTACCAAGGCTTAGGGGAGCTCTGACGGGCATCGAACAAAGCAAACGTCATCCCTCCCACCCATGTCCCGAATGAAAGTCCCTCCTGTTTCAAACCATCAGGGAGTAAATATCAACGGCAGCTGATGCTGAGGAGGAGAATGGGGTGGGCGATAAGAGAAGAACAGTTGTTACTTAAAAGGAGGTGCTAAGACAAGCTGCTAATTGGGTCTGGATTATGCGTGTTGTGCGACAGCGTGAGGCCCATGAGGATAAAAACATGGAGCGATGCTGTCAATGTGGCGACATGCTGCATGGCGGCGATGCAAAGTTGACATTTATGTTTTCCATATTATCAATCTTGTCTTTAGCTCACACACCCATCATTACTGTCGCGCATGTCTTCGGCAGCATTGGTTTGTCCATCTGTTTCTGAGCAACACAACTCACAAAGTATGGTTTGATTTGGGTCACATTTTCAGGTGATTTCATCTACATCAAGGATTCGTTGCTAGGCACTTCCGTGTTTGGTTTAGAGGAATGGGGCTCCTGCTGGTTTGAGATAAAGATGGTGAGCCCTGCATGAAGCTCAATGATGCACTGATGATTTTCTCTTTTTGTTCGTCATGTCAAATGCCATAGGAGACTGCAGACAGGCAGCTCAGAGTAAGGTTTAGAGAATATGTGATCATATTTTTGTGATTTTGAAGACAGGTTGTAGTACTTGAGTACTTGACTTTGCTTTAACATCAATTTTGAGGTCCAATTTTGCCTTTGGTGACTCGACGTTGCGCGGCTGCCGCTGCACAGCAAGTGCCAAAATTTGAGCAACTATGAACTACACCTATAAACTATTTCCTGTATTTTAAGAAGCAGATTTTGTGGACTTAAGTCAACTTGTTTTCCTCAATTCAGAATCAAATGATCCTTTTTAATTTCACTTATTTCAGCATCGGACATTCCATCAATAGCTGCGCTCTTTCACGCCATGTTGACCAATCAAATGCGAGTCTCATGACTCACAAGATGTGGATAACTTTGAGAACAGAAATGTGGCGCCCGCGATCATGAAGCCGTGGGTAAACAAAGGCATGAGAATCTGTGAGCTTTGATCTAACTCAGCAAAATTATAATAGCACCACAATTAGGACATTACACAGGCACTAATGAGCAGAATTAATTGAGGACACCCTGCTGAAAAAAATAATTTCTCATATTTTCAGTTTAAAAGACTGACTCTGGTAAGATTTAATATTTCCAGCTAAACTAACCTTATGGCAGCAATGAGTGGGATGTGCTAGGTGGGGGGGAAGGGGAGCGGGGATTATAAAAATAAACTTTCTGGACAGTCATTTGCAAAGAAATAGAGAAAACAAGTCCAATACAAAAGCAGTACCAGCTGAGCAGGTTTGGTTTTGTAGCGACCACCTCTCACAAACTCTCTTCCTCCCATCATTCTCTCACTTCACCACTTGTTCATTTGTGAACTACGGAAGGTGGAAGCAAGACACCACTTCTCTTGAATGCTCCTGTTTTCTAAAGCAAAACATACATACATGGCTTGGAGTCATGGCACAGCAGTGGTGCTGCACTCTGAACCATCTCGGGCCAAGATTACAGCAGACATAACCTCGGAGAGCCCCCGGCCCAATTTAACCTCTGCTAGCTTGTGTTGAATTACACAGGAAGATAATAACAACATGTATCTATCTATTAAGAATTGAGGGGGGTCTATGTTGGCAGGGACAACAGCGTGGTGAGCTACATGAACGTGCATGTGTTTATCAGTTTAATAATAAAGTGACACCACAGAAAAATCTTATTCCAGACTGGTGTGAGACTCTTGACAGAATAAAGGTGCCCTCACAGCAGCTGTGAGAAAACGATGAGAGACTATTTTTAGGAATAAAAAACAATCTCCAACGGTCATGACCCCACTTTGAAAAAAAACAAAAAAAACATCAAGTGCACCTGAGCAGTGTTTGCCCACTGAGCCAAGAAACACTTCTCTCAACAGTGGGATCCTGTAAGAAGTGGAGCTTCTACCAGTTCATGACTGATTCATGGAGGACGACCGTGGGGTTAGGGGTCTTCATTATACCCATAAAGCTGATGTGGGCTGCTTTCAAGTGCCCGTCTGTCCTCGGCCCGCAGTAGACTTGATTCTAAAAGCTCATGGATAATTCAGCAGCTGGCTCACATGGGTGACGAGAGAGGAAGCAGATGTAAAGAGGTAAATATAGAGCGGACAATACCACAGAGAGATTCCAGGCTCGCATCACTTGGTCGTACTCATGGCACTGGTCGGCCACTGAGGCAATTTAGGTAGTGCTGACAAACGCTGCTCCAAAACAGTGGAGCTGCAAGTCACTCAGTGTGACTTGAAGCAAGTTCACATGGCTTGTGTTGCTCAACATCTAACTTAAAGAATTTAAAAATACCCCTGAACTTTTGAGTGGAGTGTGTCGTTCTCTGTGGTTGGGTGGGTTGTACTAAGAGGACTCCATGTGATCAGTATCACTCTGGCTGATCACTTTTATTTCCAGTTAAATGGTGCACAAGACAATCACAACAACTACAACACATTTTAGTGTAATCCATTTTTCACAAAGACGTCAACCTGCAACCTTTTATTTTCTTCCTCTTCTCATTCTTCAACACGGAAAATTTACAAGTCAGTTACGGGGAGAGTTTGTTTATTGTTTCAGTTCCATGTACATGTGCAACAGTGGAGAGAATTGGCAACAACACATTATAATCTGGAGATTATTTTTGCCTCTAAAATAAATCCTGCTGTTGCCTCTGGCCTTTTGAACATTTTAACTGTTTGTTTTCCTTTATTTTGTACCATATTTACATCTTATAAAAATTCCTCTTGTTTAATTCATGTATCCATAGTGTCTGACTCAGTGGGATAAAGAAAGAGAGAAAGTGGGGCGCGACGGTAGCCGGCATCTGGCTCCCTGTTAATCAGAACCATATAATCCTTAAGAGACCTGAGACCGACACACAGTTTACGCTCTCACCGTCAACTATACAAAATAGAAGTGACACACCAGAAAATGTGAATTAAGTTGACACACACACACACACACACACAGTATGATATCCGATTAATACAGCCAGACAAGCGTACACTTTCTTTTTCTCACATCTTCCTGCCACTGAGGTTTGAGTGGTGTGGGTTTAAAAATAGAAATTGTCATACTAAACTGCATCCTGCAACTCAAGCCTGCAAATTGTGTAATAAGACACTCACAGTAGCTACAAAAGGGTCAGCCATTATAACAAAGTTGAAATTAGTTTTCCAAACGCTGGAGCTTTATATCCATGGAGAAATGTAAACACACCCTGAGGCATTTGCTGGCCCTTCATTTTTGGTGCTTTTGTGACAAATCTATTCATCCCTTTATTTACTGCCTCTCATGGCTTTTACGGGAGCAAGAGATGGGGCACGAGCACGTAAATATGTTTTGCTATATTTATAGACATCAGTCTAGTTTTCCAGATTTATGCAGGAGGGTTCTTACCCTTTTCTGCCGGCTCTCAGCAGCTGCCAGCTGGGCCGACATGCGTTCTTGCATTTTCCTGCAGTGCGCCATGACAGCTTCGAGGACAGAGATGGGGCTGGAGCCAAGGGGCCGTCGCTCCTTGTCCCCTCCTGGGACGCCACACTCGAAATCTCTCTGAAGAGCGAGGAACGGGTCTGTCAAACTGTAGTGGCCATATCGCTCCTGGAGAAAGACCTCCTTCCTCTGAGCCTGGAGAGAAAAGAAAAAAATGTAGCAGATGAATGAAAGCAAGGATTGATGTTGTCAATAAAACATCTCTACAACATTGTGGGGTTTGACACCTTGGTGAAACACACAGGGGGAACCCATACTGAGTCATCAAATGAGCCCTTTTCTTAGATTCCGGAGCGGAGTAGCTGCTTGCCATTGCAGCACTGCTGCAACTATGAACAGTGGACAATAGCCATCAAAGTCAGGATCCAGACATCCAAATCAAGAGTAAACATGAGAAAGTTCAATGAAAGGAACTGGACTTTATTCAGGATTGAGTGCTGCCATTTCTCACCAACTTACAAATTGTGAGTCACAGGTTACAATCAATTGAACACAATTGTCATAAAACAAAAGGCGCTACTTCAGACAGAAAAAAGAAGTACCTCCAGAACGTATGTCAAACTTAATGTCTGGGGGCCAAATCCAGCCCAACAGTTTTGATGTTATTCTGGCCGGGGGTCGCAATCATGTCAGTTTGTTAACTAGTTGTTAGTTCTGTTATAAGCCATTAGCCACGGTGAGAAAGCTTTGGCTTACTGAAGTGACTCGAACATGTCTCTTTAAAGATGCAGACTGACGTAGAAAAAGGTTGACCTACGGTGAGAACTTAGAGCAACTCTGCCACTGCTAGCACAGTAAAAAAAAAAAAAAAAAACAGACTCTTACAGACTAACAAATTACAAGGACAAAAAATAATAATGACAAAACTCAATTCTTGACTGTTTCAATACATCAATTCTGAACGTTATTGGTAATAAAGTCAACAAGTAGCAGTGCTCAAAACTGAACAAAAAATACAGCATCAGATCAGCATAAAATGTTCGTTGTTTATTTTATTGATTGTCTGAGGTTTTTTTTTCATTGTGTGTCATTTTTTATCTCTGCACAATAGAAAATGGTATCTAGTATCGAATAGCTTCCAGTGAATTGATATCAACTTAGCTGTTTTAGTATCACAAGGTCCCAACATGACAATATCATGAACCATGACAACAACACCTTGTTTTTTTTTTTTTAGAAAGCAGAGGTTATAGATGTCAACTGGTAATTTGGAAACAGAAGATGTAGATGGGATGGAATTAGTTGAAAGCAGGGACATCTTTGTGCTACATGGAGATGAAACCAAGTGGTTTTGGTGCAGAGTCAGTAGTGAAAGAGTGCAAGTTTTGTATTTTTGACACAAACCACAGAGAATTTTTACGCTAAAATGAGTCATGCTAGAAATTAAAATGGAGACAGACCAACCTGTTTAAACTGTTTATATTATATACAGTTCTGACATCGGGTTAAAATTGGGGTTCCCAACCCCAGAGGAATCTAAGGGTCGAACAAAAAAAGCCGATCAAGAGAGCAAACTTCTCCAGAGAAATGACAGCAAGGCGCTTGAGCCACTGATCATCCACCGACACAAACAGACTCCATCACCCACACAGCTGCAGTCGCTCATTCATCAACTCCCTCACAGCTACAACAAAACAGCATCAATACCATGGAGGTGATTGTTCTTCTCACACGGATTTCAGAAGAAAAACTAAATCTAATGTCCACAGCAATGAATATCAGTATCATGTATAGTGTTCTTGGCGCTGTATTGTTCCTACTGACAGTGGGGTTTGTTCTCAGAGGGTGAGCACGGCATCATCTGACATGTACACATTAAAATGCAGTTCCATTCAGTTCTGTTTTCAAAGAGTGGAAAATATCATTACAGTGGGAGAACAGAAACATAGCCGTGAGATTCAGACAGCAGAGACAAACAGAGTGAAGGTGTTGCAGGATGCGTGACCAAAAAAGGAGAACAGACAGTGAAAGAACACAAACACACGATCACTGACAGGGAGCAGGGAAGAAGACGGAGAATTCTAAGAAAAGTCACTCTCTGAACCGTCGGCTGACTGAGCAGTGCGGTAGTAAGCAAAACTGAGACAATAGAGACAATCAAGATGATGATCTGAGACGCATATTGACACAAGGCAGATGTCTGCTTATCCAAAAAACAACAACAAAAATCAGCTGACAAAAGTAAAGACAAGAAAAAAAAAAAAACATAAACAACAGTAACATAAAATCTACACATTCACTTCACAGTTTTTAACATTGACATTACAAGAACATCTTAACTGAATAAGGTAATCCAGGTAGAATTGGAGACACTATTTAATGTCTATAAAGGGAAAGTAAATAGCAGAGGTTATTTTTCCACATGGACAGTCAAATGAAATACATAATAGACACACATTGAATCAGTTGTGTGGTTATTGAGGGAAAATATTTTCATTAACAGTGCTTACAAACAAATTGGATATAAATGATGATAACAATCTACCTGGCATGTGCCACTTCCAGTAGGGTATATGCTGAGGCTATTCTGGCCGGCGGGTTTAAGGATCGAAGGTTCACCCGATCATATGCCTCGTCGGCTTCCAGAACAGACAGACAGATATTTCAATCGACTGGAAATCATCAGGCGTTGAAACCTCATGACCTCGATCGTCACCCGGACCAAATAATGGCCACATTAACAAAGCAAATGTCCAAAACTAGGTCAACAATTAAAAAAAAAAAAGACAGGTACAATCCAAAACTATCAACTTATACTCACGATAGGCATTTTTGCACTCAATATGTTGCAAGTATTTATTGAGGAAGAAAATAGACATCCACTTACTCATCTTCAAAATAAGATCTTAAACAGATCCCATTTTGTAACTTAAATTCGATATAACTTTGAAAATACAAACATTTACATTTTTATTCGCTCAAGGCACCTTACAAACACATTAGTTAAATAACTGAACTAATAATCTTTTTCTTCTTCTTCTTCTTCTTGGAATGGAATGTGACAGATTCACAGATATTAAATCGGTTTTGAGGGACATATAGGGCTAAAGTACATCTGAAATTGTATGATCAAGAGATGAACTGTTGCCATATTTGCGATTTATATAGTAAATGTTATACCATATTATAGCAGTATTACTGTATTTTCAGTATTTAAATAATACTAATAATTAAACGCATAAATGAAAAATGTACTTTTCATGAAAGTGACAAAAGAAAAAGATGGATCTTGATGTGTGACATTTAATCAAGAGATGCTTTCAGACAGTGCTCCAGTGACTGGACACCCTCTGCTGACTGTTGAGACGACACACGCGTCAATATATCGACCTAAGACGTGTGCACTAGCAATTCATTAAAACCTTGCTGAGGGACATTTATCATTCCTATCGAAGATAAACCTCAGTTTTATCAGTTGCATTATCTAAATGAAAATGTAGAAGTCAACTGTTCCCTTTTCCAAGAGTAGAACTGCTACTAGTTACAGTTGGTTGCCCTAAAAATCTGGTAGAAATACCAGAATTAGAACAAGCGCGCTCCTGAAAAAGGTGATGCAGCTCCCTCTTCTCCTGTGGAGCATCTTCCAATCTGGATTTAGGTTTCTAGGTCAGATCTGGAGTGAGCAAACAGAAAAATAGGAGCCTAGGATTGACGAGTGGAGAGAAGGAGCTGACCTCTCTGGATCCATTTCTGGATCAGTCACTGTGGTTTTGCGGAGTATCCCTGAGGATAAACTGACCCTCAGGAAGAGACGGCAGAAATCCCACAGCCCAGCTGTCACTCACACACATGCACAACTAGTCATTACTTCTCCTCTCCTCCATCCATCCTCTTCAATTATCATCTAAAGAGCCGTGAGTTGGCAGAGGCATTGAAACACCAAAAACCTCAGAAAAAATTAACTGCACATACACAGGTCCTCGCACACGATGAACAGTAAACACAGAAACGTAGATTGAAAGATCCTCTTCAACACTGTTTACGGAAAACAACAATTAAATTTAAGTCATGATTCACACACATTTTCCCCCATCGGCAGTAAAGAGCTTTTTTTAGTCTGACATTTTGAGAAAAGAAAAATCAGACATACTTATGCATATGAGGAAACGCTGAAATTAAAAACAACAGTTTTGTGTCTTTGACCACCTTTAAATCATTTTCAAAACACAAAGGCTTCTTTCACACAAACATTTCAAATAACACAGATCACACTGCAGTGGAATGAGGTCCATGGCATCAGAGAGAAAGAGAACTTGGAAAGAGAACGCTGGATAACATGATCACAAGCGAATTACTCTCATGAACAGATCAGTTGTGAGGAATAAAAGACAAAGACGATGATGGAGCCAGAGGGACGCCCTGGATGGATAGACTGTTTATACTGTACAATTACAATGATGACTTTCCCGTGCACTTTCCCTTCCAAGATTATCAAGTGAATTACAGCACACACATCCAGGCTACAATGAAATAAAGAAATTAGACCAGTTGAATCACAAAACTAACTGTGGAGTGAGACTGACAAAACAATGCAGCCTCTCCATATATATATACATACATATATATATATATACATATATATATATATATATATATATATATATATATATATATATATATATATATATATATACATATATACATATATATATATATATATATATATATATATATATACATATATACATATATATATATATATATATATACATATATATATATATATACATATATATATATATATATATATACATATATATATATACATATATATATATATATATATACATATATATATATACATATATATATATATATATATATATATATATATATATATATACATATATATACATATATATATATATATATATATATATATATATATACATATATATATATATATATATATATACATATATATATATATATATATATATATATATATATACATATATATATATACATATATATATATATATATATATATATATATATATATATATATATATATATATATATATATATGTATATATATATATATATATATATATATATATATATATATATATATACACACAGTGGTACCTCGGTTTTCGCACGTCCCGGACTTCGAACAAATCGGAGTTCGGACAACAATTTCGAGATTTTTTTGCGCAAAAATCCAGAACCCCCCAGAACGCAGCCTCTGTATGCAGACGTGTCCCGTTAGCTACATTTACTGACTGTTTTTTCTTCATATTGAGGTGTAAAACCTTTCCTGTCTCTGCACTGGACCGTGGTAGAGTGTCACAGGGGAGGTGCTCGCTCTCAACACCTCCGAGGCTGGAGCGCTCACTCCAGGGTTTGATGTCCTGTTGTGGGCTGGAGCTGGGACAGGGATGAGGCAAGTCTGGGGCAGAGCGTTACTTGGTTTATGACTTTGTCACAGCCAAACTGCACAGAAGCGCACATCCAGAGCTGGACACGCACCGGGCACCTCTTCACTTCTGGAGAGACGGCACTCACTCGGCAACCCCTCCCACATGCAGCGGCCACACACATAGAGGAACAGCGCACCTGCAGCAGACACTCTACATTCACTCTTACAAAAGCCTTTTTTAAGGCTTGGAACACATTATTCCTTTTTCCATTAATTGTAATGGGAAAAATCGATTCGCTTCTCAAACGGCCGTCTGGAACGGATTGTGGTCGAGAACCGAAGTACCACTGTATATATAAATATCAGTGGGCACAGTGCATAAATAGCAATAATTTGTTATAGTTCAAAAACATTAACATAAATTGTGTATTGTATAACCTAACGCCAGGATTTTTAATGAATTACTTCAATAAGCTCTGTTCCTATAAGAATATTTTGTTGGCAAATATTCTAAAATAAAATAAGGGTTTTAGTTCATTGGAAGTTCTGCGTTGGTTGAGTGTGGAATCATGAGCTGAATCAGGCATAACATTGACTGTATTTACATAACCGAGCAGCAACTTGTGGCCTGCTCATGTCATCATCGACCAGCCAGTTTAGCTTTGGGCCCTTCTCTCTTGCAAATCAGATTTACAGGTCAGCAGCAACCACAGCACCAAGGAAGCAACACCATGTTCTGACTAGACATTTTTTTTTTTTTAATCAAATGACAAGACATCAGAATTACTTCAAGCCAGTTGAAAAATACTAATAGTGTATATTGACTAAAAAGCAGGACTAGATATTGCACTCATAACTCATTCCACAACACGTTAATCCCAGACATCTCATATGATACCTTACTTTGACTTTTAGTTCACAGCAACATAACGCTGTTGGGGATATTAAAAAGCATGAACAAAATGTGACATGTCCTATGAACATATGCCAAGTTATTCAAAAATCTTATTTCATTAGTAGTTGACAACAACAATGCAAACAATGATAAACACATGATAATGAGTAGCAGAAAAAATATGGTCAAACATTTTAAGCAAGTATCAAGGTGAAAATGTGTAGCATTTCCATTTATGTTATTTCTTCCCCAAAATCCCACTGCATGGTAGCTTTTTTCACTCATGTCTAATGGGGTCAGCCATCAGCCTCCGTGAAAGTTTAATGAAGCCCCAGTTACTGTAAACACACACACACAAAGATGCACACAAGGGATAGATAAAAATGCACACACACTCTCTTTGCAAAGTGTGTCTACAGAGAGCAGGCCAACTGGTAATCTGATAATCCTCCAGTGAATCATCGCAAGGAATATTAAATCTCAATTATTTGTTATGTTTTCATCTTATTTTAAGCAGCTGAAACTTCATAGGTTTTTTTCCTGTGTGTTTTTAAAATGTTATTATTATTATTATGATTATTATCATTATAATCCGATAACGTCTTACGTGCAGAAGTTCTGTGCATGAACATTTATCTGGAGTGGGACCGAACCCTTACCCTAACTCTAACCCTAACCACCATCACATCTCATTCCACTGTATTTGGAGGCGTGGTATAACAGAGATGCACTTCACATCTACAGCGTGAACATCAGTGTTAGTAGGCAACAACCTCAGCACAAACCTGCGCCACATGTATCATCATTCAGAATCAATACTGATCTGCTGACATCATGTCAGGAGAAGAAGCAGCTGGTTAAAGCAGCGAACAATATCTGGGACTCTTCCTGGACTGTGTGATTAATGGATCATTATCAATAATTGTGGAAAATTATTGATCGATCTTGATAATTATTGTCATACTGTTTCTCCATTAAACACTCACTGACCAACTGCTTGAACACCACTCTCCTTTCTTTCTATTGTCTTCATTACTTAGGCCTCAAAAACTGACATTTTGTGAACAAATGGAGAAAAATAGAAGAAAAAAATCCTCTTTTTTGCCACATCACCCAGTCCTTACTCATCATTTTAGATCAGAACCATTGTTGTAATGTTAGTCACTGTATTTATTAGTAAAAACTGAAAGGCTAAATAATATGGTCCATTTTGAGCCTCCTGAGTGTGAAGGTGTGTCACTATGAGGTGTGCGACAGTAAACAAACTTCAATGCACAGTGCACACAGACGCACACACACATCTACAAACAGAGACAAAATAGCAAACACAACAACAACAAAAGTCCCTAGGACAAAGCTGCATCTTCAAGAGGATATTATTTTATCATTTTTCCCTCATGTCCTCACAGGACTATGCTCAACAAAACAACAAAACACTTTCATAAAATTCATCACACTAAGAGATGCAGATGATCTCTCGCATTGCTATTTGAGGAGAGGTCATCTCCTCACATGCTTTTCAAGAAAAGGCATATTATTATTCTAAATATTATATACATAGTTATATAATATTATAAAGTCTAAACCAAGTCAACGACTCCACAGCCATCTGACATGGCATTAATGAGCTCACTTCACAACAATATATTGAAACAATAAAGCTTTGCTCTACAGGTTGGCATTGTGAGTCTACAATAAGACCCCGAGAGGCAAATCGGAACTCTGGTCAAAAGAAACAGTCTCGTCGCAGCCAATGACACATTCAGTTGATTCTGAGAGCCTACAAGCAACACAGGAAAGTTCCATGGGATTTAGGCTGCAATGTTGACTTGTTTATCGAGGCACATTTTTGGCTATAACTCCATGAATGTAAATAAAGGCCAGTCATATATGTTTTGCATTTGCTGGAAAGATTCATTCACTCATGTAAAAGCAGAAAGTGAGCGGTCTTATTTCAACCTTGGGCATACTGTCCATACAGTCAATAAATAAATCACAGCTGATGTGCTCTTGGCTGGTCTTTAGTAATACAAACATTAACAAGACTACAGTGACCAAAATCCGTTTATTACATTTTTTTTATGACAAATTCTAAGTTTGACAGTTTGAGCATCCACAGAGCGACCGGACACCCACAGCCATGACTGGCGGCTCTGTGGAGGGACTGTGGTGTCCAGTAGAGTCAGCATACTATTTTTATCTTTAATGTCACAGTGTAGCAACACAAACCTTCTGCTTGGTTAAACTCCAAATTTGCTGCAGGTAGAAGCGAAAGACCTCCACTAAAGCATCCCATTACACAGGCAGCATGTACATGTATTTATTTTCAAAATTGTGAGTCGAGTAATTTGTATTTTACCATTGAAAATTCATGTTGCCGCACTGACCTCAAAAGAAAAGCTCAAGCATGCCAGATAAATACATGCATGAGATGCACTTTCAGTGTCAAACAAAATGGCCTGGTATTGAATACATGCAAGAGCCACAAGCTTGCACTATGTCTTTGTTCTTATCTCTGCAAGCTGTGTAAAGAATGTACCCAGTTCCAACCAGCAGTGAAACAAGCGAAAAAAAAAAAAAAACAGTTCTCTGATATCACATCAGGTGAAACCCCAGTGGTCAGCAAATCAGACCACATATTCAAGCACACACACTCATAAACACAGTGTCATATCACAAACAAAGACAAATATAGACTGCAACATAACCATCCTGGCAGGAAATCAAAATGTTGGACTGCAATGACCAGTTGATCTTTTTATTGCAGGAGCATCTAAAGGGATGAATCTTTGTTTCTCACAGCAACACACTAGATTAGAAAAGGAAAAGCCGCTCAACTACTCACCCGTAGGCCAGAGCTCACACTCTGTATTTCCACAACAACATTCCAGCCTGCCATATCTAGTACTGCCCCATGTCAGGTACACTACATCCACAAGTATCACAAATTACACAAATACAAACCACCAAATGGTCACCCGGCGACCTGGATTCTGTAACCTGTCAAGATACTTTACTTTTATAAATTCTGGTGCAACAAGCTCCTCTCCTGAAATATGTACTGTCACTGTGCTTTTCCAGTTATATCATCATACAATACAATTGAACTTCAAAAGGAAGCTGGTTTCCAAATAGAGGCGCCCGGGGAAAATGATCTCTGACTCACTCAGAAATCAGGGCTGCACTGTCACCGTGGAGTAGAAGAAACCCTACTTGAGGAGAGAAAAGTCCGTCTGTGTCCTCGATTCTGGGGGCCCTGATACGTCAGAGGCGACGGGTGTGGGCTCCCGCTCAGATTCCCAATGATAAACAGCCCTGAGCAGACACCTTCTCAGCAGATATGTGATGACATTCTCACTTGCCTTTGCACTGACTAAACCATCGAACAGCATTTCCACATTCAGCCATTTCTTAGCCTTCATACGATGTGACTCTCAGGGAAGGGAAATGAGTCAGGGGTTTAAAGCACTGTGTGTGTGTGAGCATGTAGATACGCTGAACTGAGTATTACCATACTTTGCAAAAAAGAGGGGGAAACTATTTCGCCTGTCTTTCCACCGAATTGTAATGGAGATCACATTTTCATCACCAACACGCTCTCATACATGAATCCAGGATTTAATACGCACACAGACACGTAGGGCGCTGATTCATCCATTCGTGATTATTGACCCCTGCACGAACCACAGAGGCAAGGACACAAATGTTTATGGAATAATGCAATATAACAGTTGGTTGAATGGGTACATTTTGACATATATATATAAATAAAGTGACAGGTTCACCTGAACTAAAATGTGCATTTAACTAATGATGTATATTTTTTTAATCCTGGAAACATAGCAATACTCTGGGGTCTTTTCCTTCTTGCAGATTTCATTTTAGCTTTCAAGTTGCATGCTTGAGTGTGTAGAAGCAGACCCTGAGGACAATCAGGACACGCATCACGTTTGACTCCACAGTTCACATACAACAGTCAAACATTAGCCAGGACAGAGAATCAAGAAAGAAGTACAGCTAAACATTTGCTGACTGCTCATTAATATGAAAACCTGAGGCAGTTAATACTTTACAGCTCTGAAAAGCCTTCATTGTCCTCAGAGCTGGGAAAAAAGGATGATCACATTCACCCACCAACGCATCATTGGATGGCTACTTCCCTTATAGACAGGCGTAAACTCTTGTTTCAGAGCAGACTGAGTCTGCACCAAATCCCCCAGGATATCTTATCTCCACAAGTTGATCCATGGGTGAAGCCATTACACCATGTGAAGTTGTAAAGATGTGCTGTTATCAGCTCCCATTAAAGACTTGAATGAATCATCTTTATATAAGTGATGAAAAATGTGTCGGAATGAAGACAAGCAGTGAGTTTTTTTGTGCAGGAAGGTTGTGGACATCACTACTGACATGACAAAAGAGAGACTTAAAGTCTTGTGACGGTGATAGACAGTAGCATCTGTCTACCACCCTTTTTTTTCCAAGCAAAACACTGCAGCTTATAAACTGAAATGTGTAGTCAGCACGTGAGCAGCATAGCTTCAGTGAATGGTCTAACTGATGATGCTGTCAGGTGGTCATAATGATATGCAAGATAAAGGCAAGATATTTGCAAATGTTCGTTGATCTTCATTGATGCTATTTCCAGTGATACTTTGCCATAATGTAATCATAGTACAGAGGCCTAGAGATTTGCCTTGTTTTTTCAGCTGTGAATTCAATAATGTAAAACATATGCCACCGCTTTTTTTAGATAGAACTCGTGAAATGACAGTAGATGTATGTGAGATTATGACATGAGACGACATGACTTTGGTTAGATTTACATCATGAAATGATGGAGTAAATTGATGGCTGGCTATGCTTCATTTCAGAAGCTTCATCTTTTAAAGTGGTGAATTGTGTGTGCAGCGGTCAGTGAGTGCAGTTTATTGTACAGGTCATATGCAGTAACATACAACACAACGCCTGGAAATTCAAAGCCACTTGAATCCCAGCACGCTCTAAAATTCATTCCACTAGATTTAAATGAGGAGAAACCTTGGGAAAGCAAGTAATGACAACTCAAACAAATAAAGAA
Organism: Synchiropus splendidus; assembly: GCF_027744825.2. Lineage (NCBI taxonomy): Eukaryota > Metazoa > Chordata > Actinopteri > Syngnathiformes > Callionymidae > Synchiropus > Synchiropus splendidus. The sequence continues at coordinate 4,327,382 of NC_071347.1, forward strand.
GTAAACATCAGCTTAGCTCTAAACGCACCCGCATTTTCCGAGTGACTCCGCCCTTCAAAAAGCCCCATAAATGTTCATACCAAGGCTTCCTATAAAGAGACCGCATTGTAATGATGTGGTGGCCGTTGGCAATGCTACAAAAACATTGCAGGGAAATAAAAACAACAGAGCAGAGGGGGTGAGAAAGTAAGCTATGGATGTTTGGTGTGCTGTGGAGGTTCAATTATCACCACCTCTTCAAGTGAATTAAACAGGCGACTATAATGTGGTAGTTCCAGCAAAGCTTTGATGAAAAAAACATGAAGCATAATATATCATTATTTCCATGAGTGTGAAAAAGCCAGTTGGAGGTTGCTGACTATACCAACTAGGGATGGGTGATAACTTACTGTACACGATATACCGCCAAACACAATCTCCACAATGACAATTCTGCATCTCATGATAAATTCCATACACACTCGCTGCATTGGACCTGCATCCATGAACGTGACAAGAACGTGGCGGCGTGCCGCGCTCTCCAGCTCCACGGCGTTTGACAGGAGACACCGCCGTTTGACAGTTGTGGAAAGTGTGGTGGACTTTGGTTCATGAACGTTGTTTTTAAATACAGGGGAACCTTTGATAATGACAATAGTCTGAGTCTCTGGATCCGTGTTTATTTTGTTAGATGGAGTGGTCCTCATAGGTTCTCTGACATGGTCGTCGGCCTTGATTCACGTCAACATATGCAGAGTCTCCCGCTGCACTGGCGCCTCGGCGCTAATCCTACAACCTGGCATCAGTTAGCGACCATCAACAAATTCCAAAACAGTCAAAGTATTAGTGCAATCTTCAATAAGGCGATGAAAATCAACCATTTTAGGAGAGAGAATTGTGAAAAAGGGTTTTCATCACACAAGACAAAGGACTGACACTTTGTATAATGATTTGGAGAATAGAATATGACTAAATGATTTATTCACATTATTTCTTCAACAGCATCTCGGAAATGTGTCCAGATGGGTCCATAGTTAAAGTCAACTGTGAGGAGACATGGGATCCAGTAGACAGACGGCTCAATTTAACCCCTAAATAAAGCTGGCAGAGCTGTCTGTCCTACACCAGCGGCTTCTACCAGAGACGTGAAACACTGAATTTCTCATCTCTACACTTAGTTGACTATGATATTTAAACATAAATCATGATGATGGAGACAAACTCCACTACTAAGTTTCATCATAAAACACTTTCAAGAGAGACTTTTTTTGTCCCTATCGCCCATCCCTGATACCAGCCTTGGCAGAGTTTTTGGTCCGGCTGCTGCTCGTTGGCGAGGTGCGAAGCAGCTTTGGTGTGAAACTGTGGGTCATTAGCGCACCAGCGGGGACGACACAGCGGGGGCATCCTCTAATCTGAGGAAGTCACTCAGAGATGACCTGACATTCTCTGACACAGTTACTCTCAGAGCCTGTACTCCGCAGGTCTTCACTTCCACAGACCACCACAGTCGGGGATTGTGCTTATTAGAGCGTTTTCATCCAGAGACGGGGAACTAATTAGTAAAAGAGCTGATGGCCTAAAAGACTCAGCATTATTTGGCACAAGTGGATGAGAGCTGGATTTGTTACGCACAAAACCCACATGCTTAGACATCACTGAACCTCAGGACATTCTTTTTAGATTACTAGGTCAAATCCTGCATCACGTTCTGGCACGGAAAGCAATGCTGTTCACTGACGTCTCTCCATAGTAAAAAGATACGCGTCCTTACTTCATGCTTGCTCACAGGGACGGTCATGAACAAACTCCACTTCGCTGCCACTGCTGAAACAAACAGCAACCTCACAAACAGGACGTCTGGACAAATCTGCATCATGGCACTTTCCTCACCCCACAACAGTCACGACCTGCAGCCTCCACAAAACCCATAGCACTTTGGTTCACCCTAAACACCCTGAGTGTTTGTAAAGACCGCAGGCGTGGTGAAGATGAGGGTGGACGGGGCAGATGGAGAGCTGCAGTAGACGCTGAATGCTAGTAAATTTAATTGTGTTTAGTGCAATGCATTACTGAGAAACCAAGGGGGAGACGGTAAGTCGTGGTGGAGGGAGCGCTAATCGATTAATGGCTGGGGCAGAAAAGAAAGGTTTCTTCGCTGGTGCGACTTGGACAGCCCATCAGTAATAGGAAACGGAGTGGTCAAAGTTATTGATTACGGACCTGTCAAAAATATTCATCGCAAACATTAACTCCCGCAGATTTATCTTACACATTAACAATAATACAGCACTCTACAATTGAGCTTGGTGTTACGATCAATAATAAGATATGCAGCTGAACTGTCTGCAGGTTAGAAAGCGGTCAGAGGTGGGTATTTGTGCCCTATGACTGACTGATATGGTCTTCAAGGTCCATATCACCCATTCATAAGGACCAGTAGGATGCCCCTGTGCCTACTGGTTGGTACGAAATGCTGCTATTGCCCAATGCATGAGGGCTTCCTCGTTGGTTCAAAATGCTATAGCCATGCCTTTTCATGAGTCTACGGTTGGGGTTGGATCAGGAAGAGAGGGTTGTTCAGAGCTCTGTGGCTGTCTTTCATGCCATAATACCAAGTCCATCTCACTTGTTATGATTTGGGATCAGTCATTATCAGGGATGGGCGATAACCGCCACAAACAATCCCTGCAATAAGAATTTTGCATCTCACGATAAATTTGACAAACACTCGGCTCATTTGCGGCATTGGACTTTCATACATGAATATGACAATACTGCACACATCCACTCCTGTATCGGTGGCAGCGTCCTCTTCCGTGTCCCCAATAAGGGTTCATTGATCACGAACACACTCATACAGGCAATGCTAATGCTACAACCACACATCAGTTAGGGAGCATCAACAAATTCTGATGCGGTGAATTTAGAGAAATCTTCATTAAGGCAATGAAAAACAACCATATGAGCAGAGAAAATTGTGAAAAGGTTTGGACTGGCACTTTGTATAATGATTTCAAGTATAGAATATGACTAAATGATCATTCATTCACATAGCATCTAGGAAATGTGTCCAGACGGTTAAAAGACATAAGATACAGCAGACAGACGGCTCAATTCAACCCCTAAGTAAAGCTGGCAAAACAGTCTGGGTTCTACGAGAGATGCGAAACATTGAATTTCTCATCTCGACACTTAGTTAACTATTATATTTAAACATAAACAAATACTGATGTTGGAGACAAACTCCACTAATAAGTTTGATCATAAAACAATTTAAAGAGAGACTGTTGTGTGTACAACACATGGAATAGAATGAAAATCTTTATCATGATAATTTTAGTTATTGCCAAAATGACAAAATTCCTCACGATGTTTTTTTTTTGTCCACATAGCCCATCCTTAGTCGTTATATATGCTACCTCATTTAGCCATAACATAACATTGAGTCAGGGTGGCCAAAAAGTTTTTGATACATTATCATAACTGGCCTGACGCCACCAATCCGGTAATGTATGTTTTATGACAATATGATATTCCCCATCTGTGTTATTAGGAAAATCCACACAGCTTATAACTATCTCATTAAATGGTGTAACCGAAAATTAACTTACAATCGGAATGGACTCAAACATACTTTAGTTTGTGACAGGCGTCTGTGTAGAGCTCATTGCTCATGACAATGACAGAGTAGCGGAAGAATTTGTGTCAATTTTAACAGTAACCTGAGCGGTTGCTGCTGAATATATACTACTCTCTTGTTCCCCAGTATCGTGGGGTGGGGACTTTCGAGGAGATCTGAGGCAGACGGGACACCATCGTTTTCATACGTCCCCTGCATAGCTGCATAGAAGCTCACAGATGGAGTGATGTAGCAGCAATGGTTACTAGGTCTAACACACTGTCCGCTAAGATGAAATAACACTCCTTTGTCGCGTCTTACTGTTATTACTTTATTAGAATTGTACATACTGTATTAGAGCATTGCTAACTATTGTGAAGTGTGACCATGGAAATGTGGCCATAGCACTGAGAAAGAATCGTTCCCAAGACACCAACCAAGAAGCATTGATAAAAGACCAAGTTCAGTCCTTTTTAGTCCTTTTACAATTTTAACAGATTGTTTGTAGATTTGGGGTTTTCCAGAACTTTATACCCTGCAGTCATAAATTTAGCATGATGTTTGATTGGAAATGTGACGCAATCATGAAATAAATTCAGTAACCAGAATCAAAGTCAAACAATCTTACCATAACAGCATATCAGGACCTGGATTCTCGCCAGTCCATAGCTCCCACAATTGCTGTAACTTTTTTTTTTTCTTAGTGTGGCTACAAATGTCTGTTGAGTTGAAGCCAATCATTCAGGTACACTGTGCCACTGGTCCGTACCACGATGTCAAAAAGAAAAATGGCAGGCAGGATGACCTTGGTAGAAAGCCTAAATATACACGCTTTAACATTGTATCCCGCCAGGAAGTGGTTTGTGGTGTCATTGGTTGGTTCTTTTTTAGGAAGAACCAAGTTCAGTCCATGTGCAACCCAGATGCAAACTGCAGAGGCAGCTGGCATAAGGCAAATATTAACCCTCTGGCATCATGGCTTTTAATTACTATGCATAAATCCACTGCATTCGGTGTAATCTGATGAAAGCGTCTCTTTTGGTGTAGTTGAGTAAGAAGGTTGCGGACGGACATAGAACCGTGGTCATTTTGTCACACCCAGTTTCTCTTGTGGTCTTCAGCGAGGTGTTAAGTTCACCGCATTGAGCAGTCAACGTGATGACTGGGCTTGTGCACCATTCTCAGGTTTTTTGACTACATTAAAATGACTCACAAGAGCAAGGAGAAGTTTAGATGCAACAATGTTCACATCAGGGACCCTTCTGACACTGGTGGGACCTTAACACTGGGCTCCCCCCACCATCTAACGCCGATGACGCGTGAGCCTGAAAGGGAAAGAGATGTGGCCACTTCATCTCGAAGCTTTACACAGTCTAAATGAGTAAATACTTCCAGGTCATCGTAGCCTAAAAATAAATACTTAAACCTATGGTCAAACCTTACTCTGGCCAAAATCCCACTCTTTAAACAGCATGGCCTCAACAGACTTCCATTTTGCAATGACTCATGGTCATTCTTTGACATTTAGATTACAGCACTGCATCTGTTTTCCACCATTCACACGCCCCCTCTTCTTTTTTAACACATGTGGAGTCTCAGTCACTGGTTTTGTCACCACACAGCACAGCGGCCTGAAGAAAGATCTAGCACACACAGTAACCTTGGTACTGCGCTCAGGGTGTTGAACGTCTTGAGCTGAAGAGTTCTGACCAAAATATTCCAGACTATGGCACATCGACAAGGATTGCTGTCACTAGAATTATAATACTAAACCCAGAAACAAGACACATAAACAAGACCTTGGTTCCTGAATTCACAGAGAAGCCCTTTCTCCATCATCAATTTCAACCACCCAGCTTCTCCATCGAGGTGCTTTTGAATCCACATGTGAAAAATCTAAGTGAGAAATGAAGCTGGCTGCATACTTGATTTAAGTAGGGTGTTGAAAGTGCTTATGTAACAGTTCAGTTTTAACCATCACTGCAGCATCACAGGCCGACATTGAAACAACAGATGTACATGTTTTCTGAATTGCAATGGAGACACCAGCAGTTCAAGGTAGTAGCAAAATCACTGAGACGGTTTTGACCCAGCAACCATGGTGATGCAGAAAAAGAATGAGCATCTGTTAAAATTTGGTTTCATGAAGTATTTTTATTTTTCAACACAGATCAGGACAAACGATTCAAAGTTATTGTGTTGAAAAACTCCCACCATCCTGTGTGATGCCAGCAGCTGAAACATCTGCAGAGACACAGGTCATCGACTCATTGATTTATGTAGAGAGATGAAGACAAAGACACTGTAGATGTTCTATTATTTTCTCACTGCCTACTATTGTAAAATTTACTACACATTTATGATGTGTCAAAACAAACCTACATAGTTTGAATGCTTCTGTCTGTGATGAAATGTTGGGGAAAACAAAGAATAAAATTCTGTGTTCATTAAAGTGAATGTAACCACATATGTTTTGTTAAATGTCCTTGCCACGATTTGTTAATCAGTTCTGCTTTTTAAACTGCACTTTAGTTTATCAGATGCAATCAAGATGGTGTAGGTCTCACTTCTCATGATTAAAACGTCCTACTGCGTGTCCCTTTTATCATAATTGTTATTCAAGACTTAAATTATAAGCTTGAAAGGTTTTGCTATTTTAATTCAAGTAACATTCCTGCTGAAGTGTTTCAACAACAAAATGTACTGCAGCCCTCCAGAGACCAATGATAACAAAGAGCAGGTCAGGTCTGAACTGGCTAATGCATAATCCAAATTATGCATGATCAAATGTAAAACAGTCCACTGTCCGACAAAATCATCCATCTCACAAGTGTTTTTTTGTGTGTTTTTCATCGGAAATAAAAGCAAACTGACTCTCTCAATCAACAGTTCATTGTGTCTCAATAGATTTTCTATAGCAATGAAGAACAGCAGTGACAAGGGAGCCACTAGTCGGTCTTATTCTCAAGTGGAGGGCCAAACAGAGTAATAATCGATGGAATGTTTATGTACCTCAGTACGGTGGTGTGCGATATGATGATATTGTGAACAACAACGATCTTTGCATTTTTATTGCATCATGTGTTTGCATTTATTTTTTAGCCTTTTAAACGGTTATCTAGTGTTCTGATGCACAATCATGTTAACTGAAGAAAGCAAAGGTCATGTCTTCATTGACATCAGAGGAAAGTAAGAGTGCGTGTTGCAAGACTGCTCTCAATAAGAGTGCTGTTGTTTACCTTTTGTTACGCTTACATTCATTTGGGCATCATCCCAAAGGCATCGGCATATGTCGATCCACAAAATGAAAATAGAGTGATTTCCTTTTTGATATGTATTAATTTACTTTCTTCTGCTGAGAGATAAAACCAGGTTAACACAATTGGACCTACAGTATACACATCATAGTTACATGCAATTAAAGAGATGGAAAAAACACCTATGATCATGAGGAGAATAGTGATGAGGAGTTCAGATTGGCCCATATATATATAATTATATAGATATAAAGGAGGGAGGAGGGAGTAATAGCTGGAGTGGATTAAGAGTGGAAGAGTGAGAGGGACGCATGACCTACTTCCTGAGCACTTCACCAATCATACGTTTTCAGAGAGAAGATACATGTATGCAAAATGAACGTGGTGCAACACTGAGACAAAAACTGAGGCATACAGTAACAAAAGAAATACCTCGGACAGATCCCATGAACATGGACGAGGTTACAAGACGCAGAAAGAATAGAATGTGAAAAATTCACTGCAGTTGGGGCAGGAGGAGTTAAATTATGTAAAGGCTTATGTTCAGTCAGGCATATTGATGGTTCTAAATGTGAGGCCATTCAGAAACACAGAGCTCTGAAAAGGTCACAGTTCTGTATAAGTGATATGGCTTAAAAATAAACCACTTAAAATTATTTCCATAAGAAAACATCAATGCAGCTACTATCGTCTATTTTGTTTTCTTATTTAGCATCTATTTATAACTGATATTCCATTTAAAAAGGAAAGGAAATGGAAAGGAAACTATTTTTGGACATTCTGTGCTACACTATCTGTGCACAAATTCAAGATTCAGTCTAGATTTTCTTTGTCAAAGCCAATTTTATGGGCGCAAAACGTGTTAGTCAACAATGGCTGAATGACCACTCAACCAGGAAGAAGCCATTACTCAACCCGTACAACCATCAACACGCTAGCAGGGAACAGGAGATCACCTCTCAAACTGTTGAGACGGTCGAAATGGAGTCGTGGGCACGGCACATCAGTCATTTTTTTTGTAGTCATTCTTAAATAATAACATAAGGGAGTGTTTCAAGCACAGCAGCCCTTTTGTACTTCAACGAAATATAACTCGGTAAATATTAACAGTACAAATAAGCAACCATTTTTAAAATAAGATTAAATGATAGCCTTATAGATTATGCATTCACACACTCAGACATGCTCTTTCAACCCTGACAGTCAAGCCCCAAGTGGGGCAGACCTATCGTCTTGAATGACTGACAGCAGTCCAGAAAGCAACAGTTAAAGAAAGAGGGGGGAGTAAGTCAGGGCTCTCTAGAGAGTCACGTATGAGCTCAGTCTATCCTCTGAAGTTAGAGGTGGAGGGGAGAAATTGGAGAAGAGATGATTGAGTCTATGAGTCTTTCTGGCTTAATTCCTGATCGTCATGTTGGTGGGTGGCAGTGAAACAAGAGCTGGGTGCTTGAGAAAGAACGTCCGGGTAGGGGGCTCCGGTTGCTAGGCAGCAAAACCATCAGAACAGGATGCCGAATGGCTCACATGATTCTGTGCAGGACAGATTTAGGCTGCTAGATGTGATGACTGAATGCAAAAAATGTATGTAATCATGTGTTTGGTAAAAAACGGTTACTATATAACTGATAAAATGTTTCAATCATTGTTCAATCATTTTGTTATTTGTATGTAACGTATAAACGGACAAATATTAATGATGAATGGTAAATCAATACCCTAACTTTATTTGTGATGTGAGTCAGGTGGAAACCAAAACACATGCAACTGATGTGTTTTCACCAAGTACTGCGGTCACAAAGTTCATCGTCTTGTGGGTACGAGCGTTAAAATGGGAGGTATTCTGCTTTTAAAAACACAAATCAATTGATAAAAATAATAAAATCCCAACACAAAATGCAACCATCAAAATGACCTATTACGTCTGAGTAACATATGGGTACATTTTGAATCCGTAGGGCGAGAAAAGGTACATCAGCTTTGTCTGAGGAAAATCTTTTCCAATATATTTTGAATTAGCTCAACTGCCTGGGGAGTTGCAGAAGTCTGACAGCACAGTAATGATGAGTAATGGGCTGCAACATTAGATAAGGCCTTGCCACACAAACATATATAGAAAAAGAAAACAGAACATGAACAAATTGATAAACAGGGAAAGACATTAAATGAATAATGCTGAGTGTAAATGCAAGGGGGAGCGGGGCAGAGCAGGAAAAGCCCAGCAACAGGGCATGCCTTAAATAGCTTGATGGTCGGAGATAACGTGACGCTGGAGAAAGCCTGACGGCTGGAAGCATGTGTGCTGTTATGCTTAACGTGCAAGAGCCCACAGCTGACAGAAGCTTCATGGGTCCTCTTAGTCATGAGGTTGATCACTTGACATCCTAAGGACACCAATACACATATGATGCAGGACAAGAGGCCACAACTGAGGGAAGGACAGGCTCACAAAATGACTTACAGGAAAGTAAAATCAACAACAATGTCGAAGGAAACACTTGAATAAAGGCAGGACTATACCACCTACATTTCAGCCCACAATCTGGCTTTGTTTTCAAATCAATTTGTTGAGACCCAAAGGATGGTTTGTTGTACTTTCATATCAGAACAGGTCCAGCAGCGCAAACAAAAGATGCACAGAGTCGCTACAGCTTTCATGGTTTGGTGAATTCACTCATGCGTTTCTTATGTTGGAATACAAAAGGAGAGTGCTTATCTACAAATGCTTGAGACACTAATGGCCTCTCCCACTCGACCCTCCACTAAATGTTGTTTTGAGGCTGCTGGAGTTTAAAATGTCAAGGGCATTAAGATGTGTAGCTAAGAATTTGCATTTTTACAGTAGAGAACTCCTCATCCTAGAAAAGGGTTTCTATTGAGGTGATGGGAATTTACCCGTGGCCACGATCCAAGCTATTTTAATTATGGCTGGGAATGTGTCTATTCTGACATTGCCTTGCTATTTTCTGCTAGCTAATAAAAGCTGCCAGACAATTTGGGAGAAAAACAGGGCTCTGGGTAAAAGGTCTTTAGGCGCCAAAGAATGGGTGACTTGTGCAGCCATCAGCCACAGTACTCATGTGATGCCGCTCAATGTTGGCTTCCTCTTTACAGGGAGCTTTACCAGAACAAGTCAAATAATTATATATCTGACAAAACACATTTCTGGAATGTAGCGCAGGTTGATTCACCAAACAATAACAAGACACCTTATGCTCAATGAAACCATTGACCACCATGAACGTTCAATTCAACATCACTGCACTAAAGAAAAAAAACCTTCTCAAATAATATTCCAAATTAACAACCGTCTTCTTTATTTTAATGATCAAATTATGATGTGCACTGACGCAGACATAATTGTGACTTCATTTAAGAGTGGTGCTTGACACTTATGTAATTAAACCATCCACAAAAAGAGATGAACGAAAGGTCATCATTTCACAATGAATTATAGGCCATGGCCGCCATGTTTTCACTCAACAGACTTGGTAAACATTAATAGATGAATCTGTCGCTAAAAGAGAGAAATATATCAATGCAACTAAAAAAAAAAAAAAACAAGACAAGCCGGACCCTCATCCAAAGGCTCTGTACCTCAAAAAATTAACAGAATTGAGCCATATGAGGTGAGTTATGATGTAAATTCAAAATGAATTGGTAGATATCACCAGCTTTGTCTTTGATCGATGCTGCTTATAAAATACAACGCATGATTTGATGGAATTTTTGATTAAAAACTGTACATGAACTCAAAATAAATCTTCTGGGAGTGAAGCGATTTGATCGATTCTTGTGAACTCAAGATGTTAGAAAAATTCATTAACATACTGCAAATGAATCTCCAATGAACGAGAATAGATGAGATACTTTACCTGACTGTTACCCTCAGCTATCTTAGCAAGCGAGAGCGGCATGACTACGTGCGCCTTATGAAACAGCATAACACCTGATACGATCTTGTTGAATCCTTGTACAGTTTAAAAATGCAGTAAACACACCATGTGTTGATGGTGCATCAAAGTGGTGCATCAGAGTGTCAACCAGCGGCTACAGGGCTGTTCGGCACATCCTTCTTACTTCTGAAACCGGGGGTCCTCAGTTTTTTCGCTTTTTCCGAAGCGGTCTTGGGTTCCAGTTGTGGCAGTTATTCACATCGCACATTTAAACCATGACCAAAGTTTTACAGACAAACTTAAACAAACACAGCTACTGACAGTGTCGTAAACAAACAATGCATTGCAGTTTTTCCACTCACTGAAGTCACTATTTCATACCCAATATTGCTCTTGCTTCTAAAGCCTTCCATCAAAATCTGTCTGTGCCCCGACTGCCATCCTTGTAGAATAAACGTTCCTGGATGAGATTATTTTTATTTTTTAATCTTACCCACTCTTTCAAAACGTGACACTGTTCAGTTCTGTGAGTGAAGAGAAAATAAATCCTTGTTTAGCATCGACTGCTAATGCCAGATTTTTTTCGACCGACTATGGGGGTTACAGACTAAAAGGAAAGACTGGGGGTGGATGGATTGTGCCTAATCCTCTCTGTCACACACTGTCCCGCTTTGTCAGAGATGTTATCAGGCCTCCATTTGTCAGTGCCGCTGCTGCATCTCTCACGCACTCCATCAACCCTGGTCTGATTCAAGACGACAATCTTGGACTCTCAGACGAACTCCTTCGACCCATTCGCTTTTTTTTTTTTAATTCTGTTCCCCTTCTATCGCTCTTCTATCTTCCCATCTGTCTGCCTCCCGGCATTGGATCGGGCTTATCAGCGAGAGAACAAGCAGGCTCTTTGTGTTTTCATGAGCAATCTCATTTTATTCAAACATGGATAGGAAATCCATCCACCTGGGGACAGGAGCCCTGCAGGAACTTTTCAGACTAGTAAAGCAGAATGAGGTCAGAGAGAGGTGATTTCTGCCCGAAAAATCTGACCTGAAAACGAAGTTAATAAAACGAATGATCCTATTTGTAACATTTCCAAAGTTCCATTGGTCAATGACTAGGATATTCATAAGAAGGTGTCCCTAAATGTCCCAATGGCTGGCAGAGGCAAAAAACAACTTGGAACAGACAAGATCTTGGGTTTGTTTAAACACAGATATAGACATAAACGATTAGTGCAAGGTTTAGCTTTGCAATAGAGATCTTGTCTTTTGTCTGTTGCAGCCTTTATCGGTGAGCTCAGACAATGTCAGCAGATCAAGATGGGAAGCCAAAACCACTAAATAATTTAACACAATAAATCATTGCAACAAAAGAAGGCTGATACTGCTAAGCAAAATAAGGTATCAGGGCACTAGAGATAGTGGAACATGTATCATGTGGTTTGTTAAACAAAAATAAATGTAAAGGTAAATCTAAATTAAACTAGCAATGTAAATTAAAGGATTTACCTTTAAAAAAAGGTTCATAGTAGAAACATACTATAACATAACATACCATACGTGTATACTACACGCATCACTTGGGTGATTAAAAAAAATGTTAACTGAAATTAATGAAGAGGCGACAGGGAACCATAGCCATCAATAATAAAGACACCAGAGGAAAAAGGAAAGGATGTCAAGGGTAAATCCTTATCCCAGGTAAAATTGAACAACTGATCTTTTTAATTGCTAAGATCCAAATTCAACATAATATCAGGAGGTGGTAAAATAAAAGTGAGGTATGAGCTATAGGTATAAGTCAAATATAATTTGTAAGCAAGAAACTACCAAGGTACATGTTTTGACCTAGATACAAAGATGCAACTAGTGCTCATCAATAGTTTAAATGTAATGTTTTCCGCCCAAAGAGAACAAAGAACCTGCAGTTTGTCTCCTGGAGAGCAGAGCCAGACCAGACTCATCACATGTGCCAGATCAGGGGGCAACTAAACACACATCAATGCCCTCCATTCATACTCAACCGTAACTTTGAGTAGAAAATGGGAATCTAGAAGCGTTTCTCACACTATAGACATGCAGTTTGAAAGCTAAGACAGAGAAGTAAAATGATAATGCAACCCCATCCTCAAGTCATGGACATAAAGTACAAAGGTGATGAGAAAGCAAAATGTAGGCAGAGACTATTATACTATAATAATGAGGACTAGAGGGCCGTTTGTCTTGGTGGTTTAACAAATACCTTCACTTACTCATCACTCGATCTGCAAATAAGACAGCGAGGCACCCAAATTACCAGACTATGAAAAGCATATAGTTGAATAAACCTTTTGAAAGGCACCCAGCAAAAACCATTTCCCGACTGAATATAAACAAATAGTTGCATGCTTTATAATCAGCAAGACGTTTTACAAGGCAAAGATAGCTAACCACACGCTCAGGCAGTTTCTCATTACCAGGTGCCCCATCAGTCAGGGATTATGAAGAGACAGTATCTTTATCTGTTCAGCAACATGTGCACATTGAAGCCACCAGCTTTGATTCTATCAATGAATTCATGACCCTTCATTTCTCATTAGAGCCGGCGACACAAAGCCAATTCTGAGGAACAATTGCAGCTAATCATCTCATCTCAAGTTCTCAGAGACAAGCTCCTCCAGATAGATGGTGTCCAATTTCATCCCACAAAAGCTTCATTGGTTTTCAAACATGTGCCACTGTGCTGACTGAACTCACCCTGAGGGCTTCGATGACCAGGTCTCGGGCCTCCAGCTCTCCCTCCATGATGCTCAGCAGGGTGAGCAGCTCCGGCTTGCTCAGGTTATCCATGTTAAACTCACATTTCTGCAAAGAGACATGGAATCATGAGAGATACTGTCTTATAACACGTTGGTCTGTGTTGCTTAAGAATGATGAAAGGCAGCGCAATGTGCGCAATAATAATGATAACTATAACAACAATAATAATAATAAAAATAACAATAATAATTCTACCTAAAGGCCATGAACCACGAACTACCTAGACATCAACAACTCATGGAATTGTCAAACCCCTCATCATTCTTTGTTCAGCGTTGTCAGGTAAGAGAATCCAAAAGCATTCTCTGACCTCTCATCATAGCTCTCTTTGCCCCTTGCTAGGGAACTAAACACACAAACTACTATCACTGAAAAACACGATATTCATCACCTATCATCAACAATTATGATATTTTAATCTGTGGAAATGCTGTATTGCCAATAATTTTGTCCAACAATTGTTTCCTTCTCGTGAATCAGTAGTGTCCCTTGGATGAATGGTCAGAGGTGAAGAATATCCTGAGGTCTCTTATTATTCATGACATACCAAAGCTTTAACATTGGTAACATGTAGTTAAATAGGGAGGAAAATAAGGAATATATAAAACAAGGTGTGTTTAGCCAGACTTTTATGTAACAACTACTACATTAGCTCACAAGACAAGTTTCTATTCATTCCATATCACATAGCAAGAAACTGTTTTTCTCATAACATGCTTGGATTATGTAAGAAGTAGGGGACTTTTTTCCATCCAATACCAATACTGCATCCTTGAGAAAGTGGAATAAAGCGTATTTGTCGCTTATGGATCAGATCAGACAGGGTCTTGAAAAACATCTGATACCCAATGCAGTAACAGATACCGATAATCCTCTGTACATGAAGAAGATAATTGCATTCAATTTAATCTAAACTAGGGATGCAAAATTTGTGGCCGAAGCAGAATAAAATTTCAAATGCTCGGCAGAATACCAATAATACCGAATATCCAATGTGATTAAGATTTTCACGTATTTTGTTTTGTTATTTTTAAGTTGCACAAATAGTCGAGAACATATTTAAATGAAATTTCATGTTTAGATGTTTGAATATTTTTGACATTTTTTTCATACTTTACTATTCAAATAATAATCATAATAATAATTTAAAAACCATAACACAATTTCCCATTATATAATAGGCTGATAATGTATACAGAAGGATCTAGATAGTTTGATGCACACACATTGCAAACTACAATTCCATTGACGTTCTCCAACACTTTTGAAGAAGTGAAAACATCAACATTGTATGCAGACTTTGAATGACACACAGCACTGAAGCGTCGCAATAATACTTGACAACTTGGACAACAAAGAAATGACCAAATAAAGAGGAAACGTGTGATATATAGGTCAAAAAGTCAAAATAATTTCCACTTGTCTTGAAGTGCCACTGTCTGGTCCCCAGCCAACCTGGCAGCAAATCAATATTGTTGCATCTGAAGTGGAGGATTGTGCCAGATTATTCTCTGCAATTCAAGAATGGGGGAGTGGGTTGAATTTTGTCAGTGGTCTTAGTGTTCATTTTTGGTATCATGGTTCTCGCTGCACGGCACAGTGCTTGATCACGTCATACTATTTGGCTTTGTTTACGCTTCGCTACAAAAGTCGAATGTTGCCTTTTTTCACTATTCGACCAAATATATTGGGTCACCGAAGTGCACCCCTAATCTTAACTCACGGCTCACAAACTACATATTAAATAATATTTATAAACACATCTATGCAACCTGCACTCACAATGACTCAAAGAACCACCTACCGCGACCTCAAACCAGTCTGGAAGTCTCTTCTTAACTGAAAGCAATAACTACATCTTGCCACAACAGGGACATGATGATAATTGTTTTTCATATTAAAATGTTTTTATGACATTTTAAGTAGTTTAATTCATTTATCCCTACGGTATCTAAGTTGCTATGACAATCACCACTAAACATATGCACCATGACAGCACTGCGTGAGAACAGAATCAGACCCGGTATGTTGTGGGATAGAATGACCACAAGATCCAACTGGTATCTTGTGAGGCTTATTTTCGCACACTTATGGATTAGGAACAAACTTTGTCCTACTCTGCCAAGGAGCGTGAAGGGGGGTAGATGGACTGGGATAGAGCCAAATGATGGCAGACAGGGGTTCTTGCACTCCTCATCAAAAATGGGCCTCTGAGTGGCAAATCTAGAATCGTATCATGACATTGGGCTGCTTGGCCTTCCGGGATAAACACTGAAATGCAGTGCTGAAAGGAACATCTGAAGCATCTTAGAGAGAGACCGACCCAAAACACCCAGAGCTCTTTTGAATCACCAGAAACCAACCATCCAAACCAAAAGTGTTTTAAGGATTTAGGGGCAGTATACAACCTCGGGGGCAATGTAGAAGCACATGATCAGGGGCTTAACACATAAGGATCTTGTGTTTGAATGGTCAAGTCAAAAGATCTACAGGCACAGCCGCAGAAGATGATTGACGCAAGCAGAACATTTAAGTTTCAAATTAATCGTTAATGCTCTTTTTTCTGACATTACAGTCTTCAACCATTAACACGCTATGTCAGGTTGTGAAGAAATCCAAGTGACTATACAGGTTGCTGCCTTCTTTCAAAATAAGTGACATAAAAGCTTTTTTACATTGACAGTTTTCATTAAATAAAATTGAGAGCAACAATTGTCAGATGATCTCACTTTCAAAATGGGATTTATAGTTCAAGTTATTCTACTGAGGGAGCTTAAACCGACAAAGGTTTGATAGCCAGTGAGGGCAAAGTGAGGGCTCCATTGGCATTTCTGCATAGTGAGCAGGTGAGGGAAGTGAAGACTAATTTGTTCCTCGAGCCGTGTACTGTGTGCCAAGGGCGCGCAAAGACTGGCTGGCATTCAGAGACACGCCGTTACCCCTCGGTCCACTTAATAAAGCCTCTGTCATTTCGCTCTGAGCCACGAGGGAAAGGAAGTGCTTGCTCCGTGGAAGTTCTCCCACTGTGTCCAACCTACTTAAGCCTGTAAGCTTCGCATAGAATTACGCTCTTTAACAATGAGCACAACTTAACAAGAAGATGACATTTTAAAATTAAATTGCTATGGCAAGTTTGATATGGTAAGTTATAACATATGTCAAGATGCTGTTCTCAAAATTTTGATATGACTGAGATTCCCACACAGTAGGGAAATAAAAATAAAAAGAATATTATTCCTGCTGTAATAGCAGAAAATGTGGGTTAAAAAAAACAAAACAATCCAAACAAGAAAGCACAGACCCTGACCAAGCTGTGAGCAAAAATGTTATTTTTGTAATAATAAATGTTTTTAGCATTTGAAATATCCATGGATATCATGACATTCAGATTGGCTCAATGTGACAGCAGGTGGCTGTAGCATTTCCTCATCTGACTTCTTATTGCTGCTCCCTTCGGCAATGACAAGCGACAGGTCGGTTGTGACTGAAACAGCTTTAAGAGCTCTTTAAAATGAACTACAAAATCAAGCTTCTGTCTGAGAGGTGTTCTCCACTGACACAATGAGCTGTGCTCGTGTGAAGCAGCATAGTGACAATGGCAGTTTCAGGCCAGGCACTTTTTCATCCAGCAACGTTACAGAGCACAGCTGGACTAGGTCTGGCAAAAAAAACAAAAAAAAAAAAAAGAAAAAAGCAGCAATGACAATTGGGCCAGCGTGTAGGATGCAGTTATTTTGGAGTTCAAAGTGACACTTGAAATTGTTTTGTTAATATTCAATACTCATTTTTAATATAATGGTTTAAGTCTCATTTATGTTTGTTTTATTTATGTTTCACATAAAAGCAGTACTCAAGACATCCTGTCTAGGTCAGTGCTTAAGATGTCCAAGTTGGTCTCCAAATTAGGGCTGAATTTAATATCCCAATACCAACAATATATATTGTCACTGTGTCTATATCGTGATAAGAACATTCAAAATGTTAATATTCCTAAGTCAATGATCACAATTTCCCCAGCACATCCTGCATGTAACATGATGACAGCGGCAATTGTAATGGTTTTAGGAAAAGCCATGGCCACATTGTATAGTATCAATATTGAGATATCTGGCATGAATGACAACATGATATATCATGAAATTTAGTTAATATTGTTAAGCCAACATGTGCACATTTCAATGTTGATTGTTGTAACAGGCAGAATTTTAAAAAAAATATATATATTATTAACTATATATATATATATATATATATATATATATATATATATATATATATATATATATATATATATACCAAGTTTTTTAAATGGTGAAGCCTCCAATAGAAACAAAATATTTTATATATACTGTACATACTGGCACGCACACATGCACGCACATATAAATCAAGTGCTGTATTTATTTTTGTCAATTCCATAATTCAATGATTATCAAAACTCTCTGGTCTGCTTACTTGTTTCTATGGGAGGCTTCCCCTTTTAAAAAACTCGGAATTCAATAAAAAAAACATGGACAAACAAGATTCCAGTTTCTGCAAACCAATTTCAAATGTCAGATCCATTTGACTAGCAAGACAATGGAAAAACTGACCAAATTCTCTTCAAGAAAATGAGCCTGACTTTTAGTAAATTAGTGGGAGGGACTTTCGATTGATCTCTGACCCCAAACTGGACCTTACTGGTCAGATCCTCAAGAGTCCCTTCAAACAAGAAACTTCCCCCTCCTTCAGCCAACAACAGAGAATATGACAGGGGTGAGCAAAGAGCAAAGTGCTTTATTTAACCATGGCAGGCACGGAGGAGCGAGTGGGGGTAAAGTGGGAGGACATGGAGACGGAAGTTCACTTTTGTCAGCCAAAGTGTTGAGAAGAAGAGTGCCTTGGCAGAGTTGAGGACGCCGAATGACTCCCGTGTCTCTGGAGCACCTGTTCAGCACACCGCTGAATGTAAAAGTAACCTCCAGGCAGTTATGAGGCTGCTGAGAAAAGAGGGCCAAGCTGACATGATACTCCCAGCTATGCCAGCTGAGTCACTGAAATTAAGACCAATTTAGAAAGGTGTCTGGTGAACCAGCCCTTCACTCGGCCCCCTTTTTCCCTCGACCATGCTGCCCTCGAACCACCCCCACAGCTCTTCTTGCTACCATCTCACCACTCAAACCCACCCCCACTTCAACACCCACACTACCACCCACCCAGCTATTGGACTCGGCAGCATTTTAGTAATTCTGCACTCCTTCCAAAAATCCACAAATCTGTTTGTGACTGCGACAAAATCTAATCAACACGGACGAAACTATCACTGCCCAGACAGATATTCTTGTGAGACGGACAACTCAGACAGGTTGCATTTTGTTATGCGCGGTAGGTAAAGGTCAAAGGCCTCATAACCTCCTGCTGCGAAGTGACTGATCAATTTGTGATGGGCTGGGGACCCCAGTGCAGATGCTCCAACTTGGAGGCAATGGGGAGGACTCCCATGTGTGTGTGTGTGTGTGTGTGTGTGTGTGTGTCAACAATAGGGTTCGCCCACAAGTATTTCTTATTGCCACACAATCGCAGCAACCTGCACAGAGCCTGGTGTAGTCAGAGGGTTCACGCAGGGATGATTTGTGGGGGCCACTTTAGGAGACAGCCATTTCTCTGTGTCCTAGTGAAAGAATGTCATGAAACCTCTTAGTCATACTCACAATGAAAATCAATTGCAGACTGTCTCTGCAAAAACCAAACAGAGCTCCCCATTTCCAACAATAATAACGCTTTTATTCACCTCGCAGGAAGGGGAAAAAAAGCCAATTTATCCTGGAAAATTGCTGGAATAAATCACCTGTGTCTCAGAGAGATGGAATCTCTTCCATCAACAGCTGTTTTCCAAGAAAGGAACAAAAGAATACTCGGTCACACACACATATACAGAAGCCAGAAGCCTTACGAAGCTCCTACGGGATTAATACTGAAGGAGTTTTTCAGGGTTTCATTCACCCCGAAAACCAGCAATAAACCTTGTTTTTCTTCAGCAGATATCGCGATGGTACCGCTGTTGCTTCGTGTGTTGGAGTGAAATAGATGCGCATCACATTTCGCTGAGAACTACACGACTCTCAGACAACACCGCTGCCATTCAGTAACGTTCGCCTCTGCGTTCACGTCTTACCGTGTCGACACTTCCCAGCACGGCGGCTGCCAGTGTCTGAACCGGAGGAGGCTGCTCTCCGCTGGCTCCCTCCGACGCCATCTTCGTACTGTAGCGGTTTGCTGGAGCGAGGGCGCATCCGGCACTCTTTAACTATTGCGCTGCTGGACTCGAAGCTCGCCACTGGCGGCCATTAAAAGAAGAAAGATCCGAGGATTGACACGATTTGGAGAGGGAACTGCGGAAGGACAGGTCTCCTACGCCGGGATCCCAGTGTGTCGAGTGTGTGTGTGTGAGGCTGCAGAGGGGAGGGCGGGCGCAGCGGTGGGCGTGGACGCGTGTGATCCAGATGCGAAGGACGCCGGTGCGCTCCTGACTGGAAGGAGGCGCGAGCGCTCTTTGATTGACAGCCGCAATGGCTGGGCACTGCACGATCACAACTTTCTCTAGTCGTAACTAGTATTTCCATATTATTCATCCAAATGCTTCCTTGTATTACACAGGACACTATCGTAAGGCAGTGTATATGGAATTGAAAAATTCATTTAATGCTCCATCAGTCAAGGTGAACTGATCAAGACACAGACTGATCCCTGTTTTTGCAATATTCTACCCTCCAAAATTAGTGTGACAATAAATTTGGTTTTGTATTGTATTAAAAAAAAAAAAAAACAACCCTTCAGCACTCACTGTGATCTATTGATTACACTGTCAAAAATATGTATATTTTATAAAACTTTTTCTTATACCCATCAAATATTTGTAATTGTAGAATGTGTACATTTAAGCACTAATCTGCCTTGTCCAGCACAGTGATTTAATCTGATATTTAAGGATGTGAAATCATCCAGAATATGTCTACATTTAATGAATTTTCTCACAGTTATTTCACATTTCTAACCACAGCAGGACTCTGGTCATCGACTGTTACTATGGTTTGTCTGCCATGGATCAGTTATCTCAATGCAGCAGAAAGAGGTTGGGACTCATAACCCACATGTGGGATTAATGGATGTTGATCCAGCTTGGTCATCCAGAATGAGGTTATTAAATCGCTATTTAGGTCAAATGTAGCGCGATTGACATTTACTGGTTGCATTGCGAGAACAAGCTGGTTACATTCCGATGGCTCTAATTCCTTCTTTGTTGATTTCAATTTTACATGTCACGCAAATCGATTGGATTAAAAATAAACTAGAATTCTCATGATTTTTCCCTCAGATTTTCTTGGCTTGAAATAACACGGAGCATTGTTGGAACTCTCAGCAGCACAGAACTCTGTTTCTCTCAGCAGATGTCTTGCGGAGAGAGGGGGCAGCTGGATGTCCGGCGCGCCATCACTGGGTCCACTGTGTTGAATTCATGTACCAAGAACTGCCAGTATAGAAACAGGAAAGACAGAGCAACACTGTGACACTGAAGACCGGATCTCACATCCTGGCAAAAGGTTCACGTCCAGAGACACGAAGAGCTTAGATAGAGACTTCATCAAGAGCTGTGCAAGAGGAAGGACGGATGAGGAGGAGGAGGAGGAGGAGGAATAGGCCAGACAGGAACAGAGCTGTATCTCTGTCTGGTGGTCCCAAGTGGTCTGCCAGTGTCTGAACCAGAGCTCTATTCATTAGCAAGGCCTGCTGATAATAAAGATTTTGAATCCTTCAAACACTGATAGAGAAACAACTACCTTTCACTAGCGGCAATAAATTGTGGCTAGATAATGTGTAATGATAATAGATGATTAATACAAAGAAAGAGATGGGAATATTTGACAATTAATAATTAAAATATGCCCTTTTTCAGTAATATAATCTGAGATTTCCTGTAGATGGTGGAGTTTAAACTGTCTATGATGGGATTTGTAGCACAATTGTGACGTGTCTGTAATTGACAGCCTGTGGAAAACAACCGACAGAAAGATTGTTCCGGAGCAGTAAGAAAAAAAACGACTGTAGAAACGTAGTGTTTTCATTGTGAACTCAGTGAGGCGAGCACTACAACATTCTGACACTACTGTGGCATTTCGGGACGAACAATGTTTGGTTTGATGTCCCTTTGTTTGTCTTTCATTCTTCACCGAGATGCCCTTGTACTGAGGGATTTCAGGAATTGCAAACACGTCCTTGTCACATAACACGTCAGACTGAGGAATCTTCTCCATGCCCCCCTCACCTGCACTCAAATGAGGTAAATTAAGAAGAATGACCGAAGGACAGTTTCTGCTAAGTAGACTGAAAACATGAGAACTATGTGAAGCAGGCCGCCACAAACTTTGGGCTGCTCGTTCATTTTCTTCAACCTTCCGGTCAAACCAGTACAAGAGCCAGGTCATGACCCTGATACTTGGCACCCGCTGTTCAAAACCTGACTTCAGCTGTCAATGAGTCATTTGGAAACATGATGACTTCAGTACAGGGTTGTTTTTGGATAAAGACCAAAAGTGTACAATGTTTTCTCCACCTTCCAACGACAGACTGTTTTAATCTTTAAATTAAATAATTGATAGAATATGAGTCAAACATCAGAGTCTTCTGTGATGTTGGTGAGAGAGACTTTTAGTGAATTCTAACTCACAGTCCTGGTTCCCTTCTCAAATATTCGTCCTTTACATCAATTTTTAGCCATATCAGATAAGCAGAACAAGCATTTTTGTAGGTCTTGGTTTGCTAAGTTAGTTTTCGTTAGTTTTCAACAGCGTCTAACATCACTTTATTTTTCAGACAATTTCCCACTGGTCTTATAATGAGGAGTGACTTGAAAATGTTAAAATATATAAAACTCCTGTTTTAAAATGTTATTTCACACTGACCATCCAAAGGTGTAAACTTTACATCATGTCCGAGTTTCGCACCGATAAGCTCGATTCTGTCGTTCAAGAAGGTTGTTCTCCAAGGCAGAAGTCTTGCGTGAAAACACAACACGCATCATACAATTGGAAAAAATCTCAAGAGAAACATCATGAAAAAATGACAGGAACAATATAGCTGGTCCCTTGACTGAGTGACCGCACCTGTGGGTGAGTGATATTTACTTCTCATGATTAAAAGTATTTTTATTGTCATCAATAGTGCAATGCTTCCTTGTTTCTCAGTCAGCCGAAATCTTGATCTTTTTGGTGTATATTTTTACAGTCCAAACAATGTGGTAGAACTGAATTTGATTTCAACTCTATGTAGTTGTGGGCCACATAAATGTCTCGGCTTGGCACGTCTGATTTGGCCCCCGGGCCTTGAGTTTGACATGTGTTCTAGAGCAATTTGTTTCCATGATCACACTTGCTGGCAATCACAACAGAGACTATTTTTACACAGTGGCATCATCCTTACATCCTTACGTATCAGGCTCTACATGAATGGTTCCGGATGTATATTCCTATACAGCGTGTCTGATTTAATCTGGCCTTCAGGGATTCTCTTTTCGTTTTGTTTGTTCTTCTGCGAGAGAAACGACACACATGATGCTTTGTGCCTCGAAGGGAAAGTCGACACTGCCATGGTGACATACTTCCATTGACTACACACAGTCTGTCAACCAGAGCGACAATCACTGAAGAATGTTGGGGAGCCAGTTCTTTTTAGAGTCAAGTAAACAAAGCAGTGATGCAAAGGAAATGGCAGCTATTCTTGCTGGTTACATAAATCACACATTATTGTCTATTTCATTCAAGCCAGACAGCACAGTAAACTTGCTATAACAACCACAGAGAACTCTGAACCAGGTGAAGCTAATTCACTGAGATTTTTCTTCAGTGACTGAGATTTTTCTTCAGTGAACATCCAAACCGTTTGTTCCCATGATGAGGCTAAGACTGAGGTTAAAGGTGGAAGGAGTGGCCTTCAGGAATGTTTCTGTTTTGGATGCTGATAGGTACATTTCGGGCAGGGGAGACTATGAAAACAAGGTGGTGTGACATTTGGAAATCCCTGATGTAAATGTCACCCAAAAGGCCGGCAAAGGACAAAAGGAAAATCTTGAAGCAAACCAAACGTACCTGATTAGTTTTTGGAGATTATTATTAGTCATAGTTATCACAAACAGCAGGTGTTGAACTGTTAAGTTAAAGTTAAACACAACAGTCCGGGAACGCTGAAGGTGAAATTAAAAAGGTGACTTTTGCTCACATACTGTGCTGTAAGAGACTCGGGTTGAAAGAAGCAACGTTCGTCCCGTGAGCTTTTGTCGCCATCTGTGGTCAACTGAGGTAATTGCTCATGCGAATCGAATCTCCGTTCTAATGACTTCAACTCCTGACATGAAGATATAACTTTTGCTTTTAGGAATCAAATTCAGCGTACATACTAGATATGACATAGTACTATTGTTCATTGGTGGGATGCACTTGATCATTAATTCAATGAAATTATGAGGACCTCAACAGCAAAAATAAAATGAATCAGTTATTGAATGTACAATATGGATATTTATTTCTATCTTACACCTTGTAAATGCCTTACATGACAAACAGCATGACATTAGCACATCTATTAAATAGCATGACTTCATTTTTGTTACATTGCATATAACTCAGTAAATCTTGTTCTTATATTTCCCAGAGATTGAAAAGAAACAGAGTGAAAAACAGTTCTTACAATGTCGACCCTATATTCTCACTTTCCTCTAATTTTCTGAGCGGTTGTTGTGTTTAACTGTGATTTAACTTGTGTCTGTGTGGGGTGCTTTATGTTGTGTTATTGCCCGTCATGTTTGTTGGTTAGTGTTTGTCAGTCAGTTCAGTGTTACAGTAAGTCGTGTGTGTGTGAGTGTTTGGTGCTGCAGTCAGTCATTAGTGTGTTACTGTCAGTCAGTTCAGATCTTTGAAGTCTCTTCTCCAGACTAACCTGGCAGTCAGATGCAACAAGACTCTCCGTGTCTTGTCTCAGTGTGGTTCAAGCTAGTGATGGCCCAGTGAGGCTTCATGAAACAGTGTCCTTATTTTTAGAGCTTAGTAGATGGCACTGTTGGTTTAAAAATGATGGAAGATTCGTTGAAATGGCTGTTCAAATCCAAAGATTTTTTGAGCAGAGAGTGCCATCTAGTGGACTCTGAAAATAAGGACACTGTTTCATGAAGCCTCAATGGCCCATCACTAGTTCAAGCATATGGTCTCCGCTTGCCCTCATCAGGAGTTAGTCGAAACAGTCTTTGGAGATGATCCGATTTCTGGCTCTAAACATGACCAGCACTGTTTGCCTTTGACAGTTGTTTGTATAATTTGCATTTATAATTTTGAATTTGTCTTAGTCATAGCTCAGTCGTGAGTGCTTTTGGCACGCACACCCAGAGAGCATTGTTCTGCCCAGGATTGAGGCATAAAGCTGGAAGGTGCTGGATGGCTATGGTGGCTGTTTTCATGGCACATGCTTGGGTCTTCTTGGGGAATATACCTTAAAAAAGACACAGGAGGCTGGTCTTTTATGCTGAAGCCATAATGATGAAGATGTCTGACCAGCAGGCAGCAGGTGAACCAGGTGGTGTGCAGAATGGGAGGTGGCAAAACGAAAACGTTCTTCTGACTATCACATTAAGAGTTAATAGCAACACTACAGACCATCACGACATGTGCTGTAAATGTCATAAACTGTGTTTTCATGCTGCACAAAGACACTTGCATGTTTGCAGAGCAGAAAAGAACAGTTGGCTGGTATAAGTCCTCGCAATGTGACTGTTATTTTCAACCTTTATGGACACACCCTCTGACTAGCAAAATAAAGTATATCGCTTGATGGAGTGAATCACTTTGACATTAAAATGCTTAATTTAGTCATTTTTCAAAATGTTTATTTGAAAAATGGGGCAACGATTGCCTTAATGTGTTACAAGGCCTCATTTCACACACTGTAACTGTGAGCAAAGCAGAGTGAAATCTATTAATCACAACTAATTCCAGTCAGTTCCCTTGGTTGGGCAAAGAGCTATGAGCCATGTGTCATGGGAATCTTACAGAAGGACAAGACAATTTAGAAAGTAAATGCTCAAAGGCTGCTGAGGGACACCATTGTTTTGGTAAGTCAAGGCATTATTGTCCCTGCAGAAATGCCATTACAAAAAGGATCAAAAATACCTGAACATTTACTTACAAGTGAAAAAGCTGTTCTTCCTTGGAAGAAGTGTGGTGTGTGCATACTTGGTGGAGGAAGTTCACATTGTAATTTAACATTCAAATCTGCCGTCTGGGTTATGAAAGGTCAACTGACATCAGCTCTATCGTCTGACAAAAAGGTGTCTGGCTTCTCAGGGTGTTGTAAGCTGGCTGTTGCAATCCAAAGCAATCGAGAAATTCTACAGATATATTGTGTCGTCATTAGCTGGTAGGCAAAAGGAACGGAAGGCAATATATTGCAGCACTTCACTTAACAAAAGTCAGTAGTTTATGAATCTCTTCTGCAACCGCTACGTTGTTCTGTGTGTACATGTTTGTGTTTAGTTAGCGTGATTCATTAGAAGGATATAAAATGTTTGACAGGAAATTAAGAATTGACTGGGAAAGCACCTTCAATAAATGTTTTTAAGGTCAAAAACTACAATTCAATTTCAAATAAATATTAAACCTATCTGTAGGAACAATCAAATAAGACTTTTTAACATCTTAATATAGAGCAGAACCACAGATTCCAGATGTCTTCACATGGAAACAAAAACATCTGCTGACATACATTTCGTGAGAGCTAAAACTGACTTCAATGATTTTAAGATATTTTAGAGTTTATGCGTCACAACATGTGATGTCGAGTATATATCTATATATTTTAATTTGATATGTGCAATAATGATGTGAAACTGTAGCAGAGAAGGGTTGTGTTAAACATTAACATTCATATTAAAGATCAACTTTCCTGTAGTGAAATACTCATCACTGTCTCCCTTTATAATTAAATCTGTCAACAGTTATCTTATCTAAACTGCTTGTTCAATCACAAGCTGTTTGGTCAAATCAGGATTTAATGATTCATTGGACCCAAGTCAACCTTTAACACCAGGTCAGTGAGTGAAGCTGCTGGGTGCACCGGGGAATTGTGTCAGTGTGTTTTGGCGCTGCAACATCACAGGAGCGAGAGGCATCGACACCCAGGTAACTAATGGAAATAGATTGTTTTATTTTAACATCTCTTCAAAAATCAAATTTATCTTTTATTTAGAGGTTTATTTGATGAGACTAATTCCTTGAACCAACAATCATATTCCTAGACTTTTACTGCAGTTTCATATCAACAGTTTTGATGAATACATTTAAACTCACTTTGTCCTTTAAGAAAAAGTCCCGGTATGTGCTGTGACTGTGCATGCTATGATATTTAAAATTATCCATATGTGATCATGCAAATGATACTGTGATTATGAATATATGTGTCAAAAAGAAATAAAAATTGAGTAAAGTATATCTGTATATTTGTAGAGTGACCTAGCTCATTGTGAGTCACATTGCAGTTCCTGATAGTCATGAGTTCTGGGGCAAACAAGAGCCGGACAAGGGTCAAACATCTCTGTTGACAGACAGGAATACCTTCAGCAAAAACATGGTATAGGTACTTTAGGTACAGAAACCATTACTATATCTTACTTTTTTGATAAACCACACATTTTTGTTAATATTAATATATAGTCACTACTGTGTAATGTATGTCTTTGGAGCAGTATACCACATGTGATAACATCTGTCCCCCAGAATATGGCAGCAGCAGAGTCCAGCTCTCTCACAACTCATGTGTTGAACATTGGTGATGGGTTACCAGCAGCCAGGTTGCCTCTCAGTCTGCATAGACTGGACGCGGAGGTCATGATCTGGCACATGGTGACTGTCGGGTATGTTGAACACCTCTTATTGCCATAATGCTTTCCCAGGTTGTCACCCTTAACCAGGCCAAAATGTCCTCATAAAGCAAAATGTCCTCACAAGAGGGTGGCTTGTCAAGACTTGGTACTCACAAGTTGGTAAAATATGACCACTCACACTCTTTTTATTTTTTTCTTTCTGTCGTAGTGAGGACCATCGTTGACATCTCACCCTCTCACCCTAAACCTAGCCATCTAAAACAAATGACTAAACTCAGTCTTTAATCTTGACTAAACTAAAACCCAATTACAATAACCTGGCTAATATGTAGTTTTAACTACAAATTAGTAGTTTTTTATGAGGCTTATGGTACGTTCATACCACCGGCTACGAAACAAGAGGCGTCTCTTTTTCCATTTATTATATAATAATAATATAATAAGAAACAATAGTTTGAGCACGAGCTTCACCACCTGCAATCCACCGTCCACAACAAAGTGAGGATCTGCCAAAATGTCCTTACTTTGCAAAAAATGTCCTCACTATATTGACTAAAAACTCATATAGGTTCCCACAAAGATAGAACACACAAGAACAATTGACAAGAACACACACACATTCACGTATTTCTCTCCTTGTCAGGACATTTGGAGGTTTCTCATTGACTTTGATGCTTTCCCCAGCATCTCACTCTAAACTGAACCATCCAAAACAATGACTAACCTTAAGCAAGAAACTTAACCAAACTTGAACTCAATTCTAATGACTCTGTGATTTTGAAGTGTTAATCCTCAAATTTAGGCTTAACCTTGTTTGGATCGGCAAAACAGTTCCAACTAAGTCGAATGTTTTGAATAGGTAGAAAAAACAATCTCACACATAGAGAGACACTGTTTATTTTTACTGGAGCCACTGGCAATTCAAAATGTTGTTGCCCCTATAAGCTGTGTGGTTGCTAATGATGTGGGGCGGTGGCTCAGGGGGCTGCAGGTGACTGGATTCAGGAGAGAGTTGTGGGAGGAACTTGATGTTTGTTGGTCAGAAGGCGGTTGTGGGTGATGATTCAGGGGAAAGCAGCTCTGGTATGTGTCTGTATAGCAGCGACAGAGCCAGAGGTGGTGATGGACGGAGGGAACACTGGCTCAGTCTCCAGAAGACGGCCCCGAATGGAAACATTCCAGTGGCAGATGAGGTTAGAGTATTGTGTGCATACTCCACCCAGGGTCGCTGAATGCTCGGTGACGCAGAGTGCTGAGACACTATAAAGACCCAGGACTTGGTTGACACTTGTCTGACAATTATGGGGATGATAGCCAGACGTGAGCTTTGCAAAATGTTCTCCACACCAATATGGAATTCCCTCTCTGTGACAGTATGCACTGGGATTCCATAGAGTCTAAAAACACATGACTTGATCAAGATCTCAGCAGTTTCAAGGGCAGATGGAACACCATGCAATGGAGCAAACTATTCAATTGCTGGGAATTGGTCCACAATGGTCACAATGACCATTAAATCTGCAGCGTCGAACAGAGGACTGTTGCAGGACTATAGGATACTGAACCGGTGATGTAAGCCTTGACACACTCTGTGATGCCACAACTCCTCTAGGGCCCAGAAGCGTGGATCAGAGATCATATTAGTATTTCATTCTTTATCTATCCATCTACTGGTAAATGCTGAAAAAAATCTATTTTCTATGACACAATATGATTAGATATAATGTTTAATGCATTAACATTTCGCCACATCCCTAAGTCAATATTCTATGGGACACTAACTCAAAAAAGTGAAAAAAAAAGTGTTAACCAGTACAGAAAGTTCTACAATATTGCTATTTTTTTTTTTTGGTCAGGACAACAAATGAAGATGGTCGTTGTCCTGGACTCATCAGCCGAGAGGAATTCAAGCCCGGCATGTACAAGATCAGGTTTGAGACTGGTGTATACTGGGAGAGTCTGGGCCAGACTTCTTTCTATCCTTATATTGAGGTAAGCGTTTTGAGAGCGTACCGAATGTATTTCATATCTGCTGATGCACTCTGCTATACTCTCAGCGCCTTATTTGTGTGCGTCCAGGTCGTCTTCTCCATCACGGACACAGAGCAGAAGTTTCACCTTCCTTTGTTGATGAGTCGGTTTTCTTACAGCACTTACAGAGGGAGCTGAGAGTGTTCCATGTGGAATCTGTCAGGTTGCTGAACATTGGACAATAGCTGCAATACTGTTTATATATATATATATATATATATATATATATATATATATATATATATATATATATATATATATATATATATATAGTTGTTGTTGTTTTTGGAAACCGGAGGCCTTAGACCGAAATTTCGTTGCCATAATACAGTGATATGTTGTGCAATGACAATAAAGAAAGTCTAACTCTATCTCTAAGTCTATACCATCTATTTTTTTTTGCGTGGTCATGTTTGCATGCTTCTTTCTCTTGTAAGTTTCTCCCTTTGAAGAACGCAAAATCTTCATAAAGCTCACGTGATATAACAGAAACATGTTTGGATGCCTGACTTCTGTTTCAGCACAATAATTATGAAAAGCTTTGCTTTTGAAAAGGAACTAAAAAACGCAACGTCACTTAGCGCGTCGCTGTTGGGAAAGGACCATTCCGAGTATCCACCAATCACATGACATTGACGATAAACCTCCACCAATCAGGGACGGGGTCGGATCTTTCACTCAGTCTGTGTGGTGCCTGAACTTAAACACAAAACAATAAGTTAACTACGCACATTATAGTCTATTAATAATAACTAATAACCTAATTTACAATTGTAAATTTAGGATTTAAACTGAATATAAATGTTTGTATTCTAAAATTATTTAATCTCTTTAAAATTACGGTCAGGCACTCATAGAGTCAGCCTCAAGACGCCTTACATCATCACCAGCCCACTGACATTACACGCTGAACTTATGTAGTCAATAACACGGAGATGGAGTCGGTGCTTTGAGGCTTAGACAGTCTACAATATAGTCTTTTTCACGCAGGTTATTGGCTTTGCGGTGCGTGGAGGATGTCTCAGTTGTTGAGGCTTCTCTCGTCAGCCGCTCTGCCGCTGTGTAGGTCCGCAGGTGCCCGGGCGCGACTCCCAACCGTGACCGCTGGCCGGCTAATCGCAGGCGGACATTCTCGGTCCTATGGGCCGGTAAGTTCTGGCGGCCAGTTATTGGTGTGTTGATTCAAATGCTGGAATACGCATCGCACCCGTGTTGTGAGACTGTTGACACGATTGTTGAACCTAACCAATGGCGTTCTCTTAAATGGATGAACAGACCTGTTAAGGCGAATCATTGGTAGATTATTTAATAATCGCAACCTGTTTGTAATGTCACTGTTTAACACCAGTGTTAGGATACATACGTCACAACGCCACCAGTTAAGTATGTTTTCGAATGTAAGTTTCATTAAGTATGTGTCAGGTATGAGTTCATTGATCAGTCGTCATGGTAGTTTCAAACGATCAATATATTTGCTGTTAAAGAACGCGGGGGTTCTCAATGAAGCAGGTATTTAGAAGAAAATGCGACGTCACTTGAGAAGTGAAACGTTGTCTTAAAAAATACCGCCTCCGCCTATAGATTTTTGTTATGCTACCGAGCTCTGCTAGCTTCAGTTGTTACCTAAACACCAACAGGACCCGCGTTAGTGACACCCGCTCATGTAACTTCACATGTATAACCCTAGACTGCATCTGTTTTCAACGGCATGTCTAGTCAATGACAGTGCATTCCTGTGTAAGTTACGACACGAATGATTATTATTTGCGGCCGACTACTAATCAGAATCAGAAAACTTTATTAATCCCTGAGGGAATTATTTTCGTAACATGCTCTGTACCCAACATATCACAGTAAAACAGAAATAATATTATAAAGTGCAAAAAGCTATACAAAAGAGCTTAGAAACAATGCGCAAGAAAAAGCAGATTCAAGGACAGAGTGAACAGAAAAAACGTGCCAAAGAATCCTTCACTGTAATGGGAAATAGTCATAGTTATTTGTATTTAAAGGTAAGGCAAAGGTAGGAAAAGCGTACAATTCAATTCATGATGTTCATCAGTGTGCTTTCCACATCATCTGAGATCATGTTTAACATAGTATTTTTTATGTGTTCCATTATTATGCGTATGCTGTCTGGCTGTGTGAACCAGAAGATCATCGGAGGCTCAGATAACTTCCTGTCATGTCATCGGTTCCAATCGGCTCGGCGACGGTGGTATTCAACAGAACCCAAAGGTGAGTGGAAGGTGAAGGTCTCGTAAACCCAATTTTAGAGCTGTTCCATTTCCAAATAGGGTTCCAATGATTATTTGACAGTGTCAACTGTACACAACTAATCGATGAGTCCCCAACTGCTGACGCTTCCGGACTATCAGGATATCAAACTACTTGAAGCAATTAAAATATTAAGTTTCAATGCACAATTTTAAACTATAGAAGTGTTTACTGTTTACATCCCTATAATCATAAGTCGCGTGTTTGTCAACCCATCATATGCCAACAAGTTATATAGTGGGTGACTAGTCATAGTTGTTATTTATAGCCCTAATTTCAACCCAAGCATGGTGTGGATGAATTCGCAAATAAGATGACAATTGTATCCATCATGTCATGCTATGAAATTATGCTGAATGTCTGTGGGACCATGCTGAGGATGTTTTATGAGTCGGTGGTGCCAGTGCAATTCTGTTCGCTGTGGTT
This sequence comes from Synchiropus splendidus, assembly GCF_027744825.2. Taxonomy (NCBI): domain Eukaryota; kingdom Metazoa; phylum Chordata; class Actinopteri; order Syngnathiformes; family Callionymidae; genus Synchiropus; species Synchiropus splendidus. The sequence goes on from NC_071347.1 coordinate 4,359,565, forward strand.
TACTGGGGCAGCAGATTAACGCTGGCGGACACTAACAAACTCATCCGCAAAGCTAGTGATGTGGTGGGGGTGAAACTGGACTCCTTGGAGACGGTTATGGAGAGAAGGATGCTCCTGAAACTAAGGAGCATCCTGGACAACATGACCCACCCCCTCCACCAGCTCCTGCTACAATACAGAAGCACATGGACCAACAGACTAGCCATGTCAAACACTGAGCGCCACAGGAGGTCCTTTCTTCCTGTGGGAATAAAAACGTACAATTCATCTCTGAGAAAATTACAATGAAGGATTCTTCTTGAACTGCGTTTTCTGGCACATTGTTCACATTGTTTCTTTTAGTATAGCTTTTTTGCACTTTATAATATTATTTATTTTTAATTTATTGTCATATGTTGTGTACAGAGCATGTTACGAACACAATTTCCCTTGGGATTAATAAAGCTCTAAAATCTCGTGACGCAATTCTTTCATCTAACAAATTATATTGGCTTGGCATGGATGCAAACAATCGAAAACACAACATAAATTTATGTTTTGAACAAATGTTATGTTACTTTACCTCCAGAATTACTGGTATCGCCTTTCTAGTCAGGTCCAATGTTGGCTAGTTGATGAGTCACTTTTTTATAAGTCCTGGTTCAATTGCTCAGATATGCGTGATGCAGATATACATGTAAATGTGAACTACTTGTTTTTGACGGCGTTTTAATCTCATTTGTCGGCCTTCAAGATGGCAAAGGTGGGGGAACATCAGGAGGTGGAAAATCGGGTGGAGGAAAGAGAGGAGGAGGAAAAGACTGGTGGAGCCGAATACAAAAGGTTTGTGGCACCAGGAGGTTGTGCATATTTTGATTTGACATTTTTGGATACGTAGCCAAGTCTTTTCTTCTCTGTTGTGTTTAACGTTGACCTTCTCACATCATTTTCTGCAACCATGTGTCAAGTTCTGGATACAAAATGATTAAATGTATATATCGAGTCGTGTCGAACAAGGCAGATCTTTGCATGCTCTCTTGATAAAGCACTTCTGATTGTTGTTAGCTGTGCTGTTTATAGCATGTGCTAGCATGTGTTTTAGTGTGCGCAGTCCTTTTCATAATATCCATGAAAGTCTGTGTTTTGTGGTAACATTCAGATGCGAACTATAATCACACTTATTTTAGGGCAAATGTTTCTCATAATCATGAAAAATCCTGCGGCTTTCATGCTTAAAAATGAACTTAAAAAGACTGAAGGTGCAAAAAAATGTTCTCTTGCTTATATGCGTGTAGTATCATGATATGGCAGAGGATACATGTCATACCTGCTCCCAAATGCAAATGCAGCATCTGTGATTAAAAAATTGTATTTAATATTAGAGGCTAATTAACGTGTTTTATGTTGTGTAATTACAACTCAATTGACAGAATCAACTTTTTTTCTTATTGATGAAATGGTTGATCCAGCTTTAGTCCTTGTTAAGTACTGAATATGTGTGTTTCCCCTCAGGGTGACTTCCCCTGGGATGAGAAAGACTTCCGCTACCTCGTGATCACAGCCGCTGGAGTTTCTGCCACCATGCTGTACTTGTACTTCAGAGACGGCAGCCGAGAGATCAGCTGGAAGGACTTTGTCCACCGCTACCTGGGCAGAGGAATTGTACGTAGATCGATGGCCTGTTTTTATGTTTGCGTGAGAAACAATTCTCTACTTTTGCTGACCCTGATTTTGCCTTTGTGTACACCTCTTTCCAGTAAGTGTCTGCTTATTCATCAGAATCATCGTGCTAACTGTGTGCAGATTTTCTTGTCCTCTTGTTTTTTTATGTTAATAAATGATTTGCTTTTTAACTAGCTTAAACTTAAACTGGGAGAGAAAATGCATTTTCCTTTTTCTGTACTTAACTGTCAACCATTACTACGAACTAGCAGACGGGATGGCAACATATAAAAGGTTGTTGGTTGGGATGCAGAGGTCAGAATCTCTTGTCAAATTAAACTGAACAAGGGTTTTCATTATAAGTGACACGCTATTGAATGCCTGAACTGTGCTGTTGCAGCATGATGTAAAATTATTTACAGTCCTTGTCGTCTCTTTTAAGGTGGATCGGCTGGAGGTGGTCAACAAACAGTACGTCAGGGTCATCCTGGTGCCGGGAGCTGATGCTGAATCAGTAAGTTCAAGCCTACTGAACCATACATTTGCATGTGTTGCTTAGTTTTTATTTGGAAGATACACTGTATAATATCAGCTGCACATAAGTCAGAATAATTGAAGCTTGCCTTCTGTTTCTAGTTTTCCTTCAGCTGCGTCATTTTAAGTCAAGTTGAAATCTTTCGCATTATCAATCTTATTTTGCTTTGTTTAAAAAAAAAAAAAGTGATTCTCTCCAAGGGAAAGCATGAACGCATCATCCATGTCCCATATGTGCTAGTCCGCATCAGTGCTATGCACATGTTAACTACAAGTAGGCAAAACCCCTGAGCATGCATTCATGTCTACTATATCTGTCATTGCCCGGGAATAATCCAGATACATATTATCTGGGGTTTAATGATATATTTTGGCCATATATTTTCATTATTGCAATACTGAAGCACTTTCCCAGTTGGTGGGATCCTCGCTGACATTGGCAATGAAGATGATTCTGATCTCATTAAATGAAACGGTTTTACAAAAATGAGTACATTTCTAAAGTGTTAATAACCCCAAAAATGGTCAGAGATGTTAGTGAGGTGTGTTTGGTGCAGAACTACGCCTGGTTCAACATCGGCAGTGTGGACACATTTGAAAGGAACCTGGAGGCAGCGCATGCAGAGCTGGGCCTGGAGGCTGCACACAAGCCAGTGGTCATCTACAGCACTGAGAGCGACGGGTGAGTCTGACTTGTGTCGGCTGATGGTCATCTCACTGATCTGATTTCATTCACTGCTCTCCCCGCCCGCTCCTTTAGTGCCTTGCTCAAAAGCAGTTGCTCTGTTCCCTCGCAGAACCTTCCTCATGAGCCTGATCCCCACCCTGCTGCTGATGAGCTTCTTGCTCTTCAGCCTGCGGCGGGGACCGTTGGGTGGAGGTCCTGGCATGGGCCGAGGCGGACCCTTCAGCATGAGCGAGTCCACTGCCAAGATGATGAAGGACAACATCGAGGTTAAGTTCAAGGACGTTGCCGGCTGTGAGGAGGCCAAGCTGGAGATCCTGGAGTTTGTCAACTTCTTAAAGAACCCGCAGCAGTACCAGGACCTTGGAGCCAAGATCCCCAAGGTGCTGACCCACAACACACTCACAAATGTTTGCCGTTATGGAGGGGGGGAAGGGGAAGGCTCATGCTCCTCTTCATGTCAAATGACCTGTGACTGTGCCTCGCAGGGTGCCGTGCTGTCTGGACCTCCAGGGACTGGGAAAACGCTCCTTGCTAAGGCCACAGCAGGAGAAGCCAACGTGCCGTTCATCACAGTCAACGGCTCCGAGTTCCTGGAGATGTTCGTGGGAGTCGGTCCTGCCCGGGTGAGTCGGAGAGACATGGGGGTTTCACAGAAAGATTTAGTTTGATCCAAACAAAATGCAGTGAATCCATGACTTTTCGGGCGGTAAAATTCATAAATGTGGAGATAATAAATCCATCAGAAGAAAAGTGGTGAGCTTCACCAGGTTAGTGAAAGATCTAGTTTGAGTGGCAGGTGATTTTTTTTTTGTTTTGTTTGATTTTTGGATGATCAGTCGTAGGATCTGATTCCAAGTCAAAGTCAAATGAAAGTCAAAAGATGGTTCCATCAATGAAAACTTAAAAAGTAAATATTGTTGTCTCACCGCCGATATTTAATTTTGGCAAGGAATCAGTGATTTTAATGATCACGAGAGTTGAGAGTTGAGACCTTTCCTCCTCCAGGTGAGGGACATGTTTGCCATGGCGAGGAAGAACGCGCCCTGCATCCTCTTCATTGACGAAATTGATGCGGTCGGGCGGAAGAGAGGCGGCGGAAACTTTGGCGGGCAGAGTGAGCAGGAGAACACTCTGAATCAGCTTCTGGTGGAGATGGATGGTGCGCTGGTGGGCGGGGCCTGAAGATCTGCTGTGGCAGATGGTTTTAATCTCATGGTTTTTCATGTTAAGGCTTCAACACAGCCACTAATGTGGTGGTACTGGCTGGAACCAACCGACCAGACATCTTAGACCCCGCCCTCATGAGGCCGGGCCGCTTCGACCGACAGATCTACATCGGTAAGTGGTCTGACACATGAGTGATGTATTGGATGAAAGGTCTGGTATTCTGGATGATATATCAAACCCGTGTCGCTCGGCAGGTCCCCCTGATATCAAGGGCAGAGCGTCCATCTTTAAAGTCCACCTGCGACCCATCAAGCTGGACCCTGAGCTGGACAAAGACAACCTGGCCAGGAAGATGGCGGCTGCTACACCGGGGTTCACTGGTGGGACCAGTTCCGCTTGCGACAGGTCACACACGGAGACACCAGCGTGAATGTTGCCGTTCTGTTGCAGGAGCCGACATCGCTAATGTGTGCAACGAGGCGGCGCTGATCGCAGCCAGACATCTCAATCCTTCCGTCAACAGCAAGCACTTCGAGCAGGCGATAGACCGCGTCATCGGAGGTCAGAGTCACATGGTCAACCCACGCACTTCATGTTGCAACACCTGATCTGGCCTCTGTTTAACATGGTAGAGCTTAAAATGGCGGAGTGAGGGGCGGGGTGTCAGTGAGGAGGAGGTTTGTGCACCAGCTTGTTGGCTCGCCGTCATGGCTGCTCTGTGTTGCCCAAATAATAAGGTTTGTTACTTGTACCCACCCCAAATATGCTCCTTATTAGCCTCCGCTCATTACTCTTAAATGTAAGCATTGAAGTGAAATAGTCGCACTTGTGTGCAGACGAGAGATGCTGCGATCTATCGGTCACTGATCATGGTCAGCCGATGTCCGTGTGATGTGAAGGTCAATCTGTCAAGTAAAGTTTGCATCCTGCAGCTCATGCATGGGAATATGCTGTGCAGGGAAGTGCCTTCAAATGAAACAGCATTTAATGCACCAGCACTTGATGGAGCACAGGAAAGGACCGGGTCCGTTGCCGTTATGGAATCAGGTGCAGTGTTTGTGAGCCACATGAATCCGAAACCTTTGAAAACATCCAGAGTGGAAACGTTCATAAATGCAATGCAGTATCTAAATATTTCACAGACATTGCAGAGTCCCAGGAGATTCAACGAACTGCAACATCTCACATTAAATTCAATGTTTTTCAGTTGCTCTTTTCACAGAATAGTTGCTGCGTTCTACAAGGTTTGTTTATTTTTTTTGCCTCCTTGAAGAGGTATGTAAAAATGTGTCTGAATTAATGATTTAATGGTTCATTTTTCACGTCATCTACACAGAAGGTCTCATCATTTAGATTACAAATTCATTGTCAATCCATGTGATCGGCACTCTGGCTCATCGGTATCAGCGATCAGCAGCAAAAATCCCGAGTTCAGACAAGACGACGGAGCAGTATTTACTGGCGCCATCTGACGTCCCATCTCAGAGGGTGACGGGTGTGTGTCTGCTGCAGGTCTGGAGAAGAAGACTCAGGTGCTGCAGCCCACAGAGAAGAAGACGGTGGCGTACCATGAGGCCGGACACGCCATCGTGGGCTGGTTTCTGCAGCATGCAGACCCTCTCCTGAAGGTAGCAACCCACCTCACAGGCCTGTGGCTCTGATCTGACCCGTGGACGTGGATGTGTGACGCTTGATCTGAGAGGGGAGACCAAAGTATATTTGAAATGCAGGTGTCCATCATCCCACGGGGGAAGGGTCTGGGCTACGCTCAGTACCTGCCCAGGGAGCAGTACCTGTACAGCAGGGAGCAGCTGTTTGACAGGATGTGCATGATGCTGGGGGGCCGTGTGGCCGAGCAGGTCTTCTTCCAGAGGATCACCACGGGGGCTCAGGATGACCTGAAGAAGGTCACGCAGTCTGCATATGCTCAGGTACACACACACACTCTCTGATGGATGGATGACACCTGGTGCACACAAGTACCGGGCGACTGCATGGACTCGTGCACAGCTAACAAATAGAGCCGAGGCAAGCACATGTCAACTGACTGGCTAGTGATGTTTCCATGACAACCATGTGCTCCGTCCTGCTCAGGTGGTTCAGTTCGGCATGAGTGAGAAAGTGGGTCAGGTGTCGTTCGACCTGCCGCGGCAGGGCGAGATGGTTCTGGAGAAACCGTACAGCGAAGCCACGGCGGAACTCATTGACTCCGAGGTGCGAGAGTTGGTGGACCGAGCGTACGAGCGAACGCTGCAGCTCATCCAGGAGAAGAAGGATCTGGTGGAGAAGGTGAGGCGCCTCAAAATCAAGTGTCGCATGAGGTAGCTGACCCCTCCTCTGACCTCAGGTGGGCCAGCGTCTGCTGCAGAAGGAGGTGCTGGACAAGGCGGACATGGTGGAGCTGCTGGGCCCGCGACCCTTCGAGGAGAAGTCCACCTATGAGGAGTTTGTGGAGGGAACGGGGAGCTTCGAGGAGGACACCAGCCTGCCCGACGGTCTGAAAGACTGGAACCAGGAGCGTCCAGCGGAGGCAGAGGAGGCGGGGCCAGCTCAGGACAAGCAGGTGGCATAGAAACCAACCAAGGACAGTGTTCGCCTCTCACCACACGGCTGATTGTTCAACTCTGGAGGAAGAATATTGTCATTTCTGCCAAAAATCATGACTGCACCATGTGATCAAGGTTTCAGCTGTGAGTTATTTAATTTTGCCGAATTGTGTTGACTTCATCGAAGCTCACCTGGGGAGTTAAAACCACCTGCTGCAACATCATTTTAATTTCCCGCTCGCTGACCATGAGTCCGGTTCCTCCACCGAGTGTAAATCTTGTACATTTACACGTGAATTTTCTTGTTTGGTATTTATTTGAAGAAGAGAGAGTTTAGCTCCGGAGGCTTGGCTTCTTCTGAGTTCTGTGTCAGATTCGCGAAGCATTTTTTAAGACTTACGTTTATGAACTAAGGAACTTTTTGAAATCAACGATGCTTCGCTGTTCTGTCAGTGAACGTCTCAGAGCATCTGTGAACTTGAAGAATAAACCGTCAACTGAGACTTTTTCAGAAGGACAGTTTATTGAAATATGTCACAATTTCAAATAAATATTGTGCTTTTTAAAATGCTCACACTCATATCCCCTCATTGTTTTCTCTTGCTAGCAGACAAGACAAAAAACTGCAGCGACATTACAAATCATTTTACGTGAGAAAGTTCTGCAACGCTGTTGAATTTGAAGGATTTCACTTGAATGCGGAATTCTAAAACTTTTAGACTCAAAACCCAGGTGCGTCTCAGACACACAAGAATTCCTAAATATGAGTTTGAAAATCATTAACAGAGCTAAATATATAAGAAAAGCCAATGTTGAATATTTCATTTATAATACGTCACAAGCTTAGACAGTCACATGACACGCTGGGTAAAAGCCAACATGAAGTCTGTGGATAAGTTTGGTGCATTCGCACGCGACCTGGCTAACCATCACATGAGCTAGTTTTATTCATATTTCTGCATGCTCCAGAGTTAAGAGGTAGTTAGCTGAGATGAGCGACAGAAATGTGGCGAAAAATAGCGCCCTCTGCTGTACATTCATAAAAACACCTGGACGCTTGTATCTGCAGAACAGTTCAGAACAAAAAAAAAACATTGATGTATGAACCTCTTTGACCATATGAAAGGTTCAGTTCAGAGTTATTTTGAGTGATTGAGAAACAGCAAATAAAGGTGATGTAGCCTGCATCGCCATTTTACACCTTGGATACAAAAGTGAAAATGACTGATTCAGTGCTAAATTGACACGCGCATCTGTTCTTCAGTAATGTTGGCACGGTTAGAAATGAATTCACGTTGGCAGCCTCCGTGGTAAATAGAAGTGGTTTTGATTAGTGATCGACAATACGGATGAATACATGATAGAAAAATTGTGATATTCCCCCCCCCCCTCCAGTTCAGGGATGAGGCAACCTTTTCAATTCCTCTCTGAAGTGAAGCCCTCCCATCATCCAGAGCCCTTCACTGAGCCAAACATCCCAGCTGGGAGGTGCAGCCAGCTCTTCTTTCAGACTGACATGAACTGCAGTGAGATGCCGTCGCCATGTTAGTGAGAAATGAAATCTGATCAGAACCATTTTACTTACTGGTGACGGAGCGGTGAGCAGGTAAATATATCCTGGAACCGGTGACCAGCCAAACTCCAAAGCCAAACATTTGAGATTTGGGGTGAAAAAATGCTATTTTCTCCAGTAAATAACTTCAGTACTGTACAAACAGAAACATGCTCCACTGGGTTCCGGTGTCACACATCTAAGAATTGATCAAACTGCAACTGGAATCTACAATCTGACCTGCATCCCAGTAGAAAAACCACAAATCGCATATGACACAAAGCTGCAGAGGTCAAACAGTCAAGCCAGAACACATGTCGACAAAGAGCAGCGCGACGACTACAATGGGTCAAAGCTGGTTCCATGGGTTCTGAACGAGTTTGCCTCAGACTACATGACGGACAGGTTATTTGGCTTCTTCAGAGCTCCACATATCAGTGAACGTTAGTGCTTCATATAAAACTCTCACACATCCGCTGTCTATATATATATATATAAAAAACTACATTCAAGTGTAATGGCAACATTTGGACAGAAAAAGCTGCACTCGTCATGTTGGCCCAGCAGAGGGCGCCACATCCTCAATGAGCGTCTGAAATCAAAACAGTCTCTCTCCTCTGCCGAACAGTCGAAAACGCATTAAAATAGCCCTTTTATCCGCAAATTTCTCGTCCCACATTCGAGTCTTCAGTCACGCTGCTTCACTTGAGGTCGCGTGAGGGGTCGCCGCGGTTACGTCCAGCGGAGGATGAGCAGTGAGAAGGAGAGGGAGCCGCAGAAGAGCACGAGGGACAGCGCGATGCTGGACGCGCGTCCGCAGTCCTTGGCGTTTTCCTGTCAACCAACCAAGAGACAGAACACTCAGCACGCTACGCTCTTCTTTCTCAGACCACTTTCTGGTCGGTAGGTGACCAAAATAAGTGAGCGTGAAATTTAGGAAGAGCATTTGATATGTGTCAAACTCGAGGCCCGGGGGCCAAACCTGGCCTGCCAAGCCATTTTAGGTGGCCCAGCTCGCTCAAAATTCAATACTGACTAGTGGGGACCAAACACTATCCCTCCTCAGATGACTCCTGACCTACTGTAGGAAGTGCAGTGTTGAAGCTGTCACAAATGACCTGCCTTTAATGTAGAAACTTCCCAGAAAAGAAAGGTTGTTACTTGAGGAAACTGAAGGACAATTTTTCATTTTAGTCATGTATATTTAGGCGCAGTTGTCAGGCTTGCTGTACAGGTGCAGTAAACTGACCTTGGGGTGGTATGCGTGGCATGATGTGGGGCGCCGTCGCACTTTCTGTGACTTCATCCTGTTGCACTTCACTGTGGCGTTATGTTCACTGCCGTCAGGGAAAACTTTCGTCTTCACGCTCACAGGCTGCTAAACCAACAACCTTCATGTCCTGCTGTGGGACAACTGAACAACTCCTCACCTTCCCTGAAACAGACTTTCAAACCTCACTTGAAAGGATATATTTGATCTCCTTGGCCTCGAGGGGAATGGGTCCGTACTGACGGGAACAGTCGCAGTCCGCCTCGGTCACCACCATCACCAGGTTGGTGTCGGGAACCTGCTGCACCACGAACATCCTGAGGCGGACACAACACATGTTTCTGTCTTCATCTGTGAACATGACGTGAACCGACGTGACAACAGAAGACAACACAGTGTGTGACCATCCTGTGTACGATCATTGTCCACTTTATGTGGTTTTCAGTGGCTTTAGGCCAATGAAAGGAAAAAACTTTTTTTTATTGATAGGATGTTTGCACTGTAGCCATCAGTGCTGTTGTTAGTCTTCTGGAACCCAAATAATGTGGTATTTGTGACCCACTGCTCCCCATCTGGAGCATGTTCAGGTGACGTCTCAACACTTGTAAACATCACTTGGGTCTGGGTGTGGGACCAGTGTGGGCCAGTGATGGTGCAGGCGAACACAGTCAGCCATTGTTGTCCGGTCCTTGACACAAAAAGGGTTGAGCTGCGACAGCCCGAGGCTGGTACGCTGCGCCGCCAGACCTGCTTGAATCTTGGCCAGGTGTGATGCCATGTTGGTGTTTCTTACTTCTGGCATCGGCCGCACTTTATGAGGCTGTTGGCTTCCTTGATACTGGAGTCGTACAGGAAGCCGGGGTATGCTGTGTCACACGGCTGCATGGCGTCCACCTTCTTGGTTTTATGAGCTGCCACACACACACACACACACAACATTTATCGATCTTTGATCCTCTCTTGAACTGTCGCATGACATGATGGCACTCACATGTGTGGTAACCAGCTTTGGCTGGTGTGATGAAGATGACCGATGGGTGAAGATGAAGATGATGATGAAGATGATCAAGGCAGGCAGGTACAGTAGATGAGGCATTAAACAGTTCATATCAAACAGAATTTGTTTATTCTAGGTGAACTGAAAGTCCATTTGAGACTATGGTCCTTTCGTTTCTTCATATCCAATATGACAGTGTAGGACACTGTAACGCATCAGACTTACCGTCCACGAAGTAATCGGAGTGCCAGAGGCCACAGAAGTTGAAGTCCAACAAGAACCTGAGCAGAAATAACGTTTGGGTTGAACGCCTGAACACTTCAGTGGTTGGAACATGATCTCCGTTTGACTGTTGTATAACTTCACCCTGTGTTTGGGTCGTATGATATGCCCCTCTTTAAGAACTTATTTATCATTTTTTAGTATATTTACTTTAGTAAATCACTCACTCCCTTGAGTCAGGGAGTTCAGTAAGATTGTGAAGGGGCAGTGACTCCATTGAACACTGAGGAGACAGAGAAAGCCTCAGGATGGCACCTGATACAGACAGTGAGGAACAGATCACGGCTGGGTCGACTGGCTGCAGAGGTCTGATGAACCAGGGCTAGACTTCCCGACAATATTGTGACAATATTGTCTTTACTTTACTTACTACTACTTTACAAGTGACTGGATCCTCAGGCCACCAAACTGCAAACTGTCCCCAGCAGCGTTGTGCCTCGAAATCCTGTCCATGTAAACCAAAAACAGAGCACCACCCTGGCAGAGACCAACCCACATCGGACTTGCACCCAAGTATCCAGACACAACTCCCGCTCCTGGAATACAGACAGCCTCACACCCCGTACTCCCAAAGCACCTCCAACAACCCAGTCGATTGCAGTCCTGCGGCCAGGACAGAACCCACTTTGTTCCTCTGCGATCTGAGGTTCAACAACACCTCTCCAGCACCATAGAGTAGACCTTAAGAGGGAGGCTGAGGAGTGTGATTCCTCTGAAGTTGGAACACCTTTAGAGTTTTGTTAAACATAGTCTATAATATCCACCAATGTTTTTCAAACTTGTCGCATTTTTGGTGACCATAATTGGTCTGTTTCCACCTAAAAATGCAACACGTGGTATTCGACTATGTTCTGGAATTGGCATGGCCACCTGGGGAACATTAACTTTTCACTTTACAAAATACAAAGTGCTCCGCTCCAGATTTGATGGCAGAATGGTCAGGTTTACTCACATGAGTGTGTTTGTGAAGAACCAGCGGATCATTGCCAAGAAGGCGTAGAACGGCTGTAGGACAGAGGAGGAGAGATGAAAATGTAAAATCATGCACAGGGAGATCTAAACAACGTAAAGGTAGGAGCTCTGCGACAGGTGGAGACACTCACATTGAAGAGCCGCCGTGCGCTGCTGGCGTGATGGTGACTGTTCTTACACATCGCCTGGTAGTCGAACAGAGACACTCTGGCAGACACAACGAAAGAAATGAACTCTTCTGGTCACGTGGTCAGAAATAAATTGTCTGATTTAAAAATATTGAAACTTATGTTTAGTTTTTGATACTAGCGACTTTAAGCTCCAAGAAAAAGTCAAGGTCAGCGGCTAGTCAAGGTAAATATGCAGACAGTGGCATCAGACTGTTCTAAAATATGCATGTATGCATGACTGTCTAAGGCAAGCAGTGATGGGCCAGTGAGGCTTCATGAAACAGTGTCCTTATTTTTAGAGCTCAGTAGGTGGCGCTGTTGGTTTAAAAACGAGGGAAGTTTCATTGAAATGGTTGTTCATTTCCAAAGATTTTTTTGAGCAGAGAGTGCCATCTAGTGGGCTCTGAAACTAAGGACACTGTTTCATGAAGCCTCACTGGCCCTTCACTAAAGGCCAGAAAACACGGCTGCGTCGCAGCACTCATCAAACACTGTGGTTTAGTGAGTAAGGTGAAGTGATCGATAGAATCCATGGATGGAAAGGAAGCAGCGACGGTGTTTAGGGGCGAAAGTAATGACTTTGGAGGGACAAATGACACACAGCTAATTAAGCGCGCTCAGACGTGTTCCGTGCACGTCACTGTGGACCAAAGCACTGACAGACCCATGGTACAGACACAGCGCAGCGCCGCGTCCATCACAGCAGTAAACACTGACACTGGAGTATCGCCCTTGCTGCACAAGTCTGCAGACACTGTAGGAAGTAGCAACAAAAACAGTTTATGACTCATGACTTATTAATCTCGCTGCATAATTTAGGGTTTTCAGAGGAGCATTAAGGGAAAAGAAATGCAGCCTTGTTATTGAGCTGCACGATGATAAAATATGTTCGTTTCTGTAGTCATTAGTGCAAACAGCCCTAAAGGTGCAGAGCACTTGCCAACAGTGCAACATTACTGAGTCAAACCTCATCTGGTGCTGAACACTTTTAATGTCTGGGTGTCGAGAATGTTGGAGGAGCTGCTGAGCTATAGCTCTCTGCAGCATGAGGTGTGAGGATGCTTTCATTCTGTGCCTTCATGCACCCACGTAGACACTTCCACCTCACACTGCTGACTGAACCTGTGTAACCCTTTGGACCACGCTGAAGCTCCCGATCCAACCTGCCACCGGAGTCAGCAGGCGACTCACCCGCGCGACCTGACCACCTGATGGTAGTGAGGGGTTGGCCTCAGGAAACAGTGTCCACGAGATGGCACTTTTATTATCTTTTCAACTTCAACAAAACCTCAGCAAATTTTGAAACCCAGAGCGCCACCTGCTGCCCTCTCAAAATGAGGACACTGTTTCATGCAGCCTCATCAGCTGAGTAGAGCACAGGAGAGAAACACAGAAAGTTGAGCAGAGGAGGAGCAGACGCACACAAGTTCCAGCAGGGGGACACTTTCTTTAACAGCACAGAAACATGACAGGAAGAAGACTGACTGGCTTCAAATGCCAGATGACACTTTTACATTCAGTCTAAAATTTTCAAAATGTATTATTTATTTTGCCAAAAATGGCTTGAAAATGAATCACTTTTGCCAAAATAACTGTTCATTACAAATATTTATATCATAACTAGTGGTGGGACTTAAAAAAATAATAATTTAATATTATAAAATTGAAATTCATATACAAATATTTTTAAAACATTAAAAGAGCTTTAGTTTTAATAAGGTTATATAAAACTTGAATATAGCCACCATCGTGATTTATTGTGCTATTGTCAAACTGATGCAAAAATAAACAATATTTTGCTGTTTAAATGTAAGGATCACCATCATTTGATTCAGTCGTATACCAAATTCAAACTGAAAAATGTGGCTTCTTGTGGCAATACCATTAAACTGCAATTAATTGAGATTAACTTATCACAAATTCTCAAATTACCTAGATTATTTTTTTAATTGAATCCCATCGCTAATAATAACATGACACTAGTGACCTGGAAGATATGTGTCTCACTACAAAACCAAAAAGTCAGAAGAACTCTTCTTTTCATGGGTCATCATCTTCCTGACTTCATACAAACCAGCAGTTGATGTGCAGGCTTCAGTCTCCACTCATGACCAGTATGACATTTTCCCTTTGATCCTCAATATTTCACATTTGAACAAGGTTTTTGTTTAAGGTGTTGTCTTTTACCTCGAGCAACCAAGCTTATTTATTAATATCCTCCAGATAAAATAAGCATGATCTGTATAAGTCAAACAGATCTCGTTCTAAAATCTAAAAATAGGTTTTAATCATTTAGCAGAAGGTTGTTTGTTTCTGAAGCCGTCAGCTGAACAGATGTTCCGCTCTAAACTTACTTATTGAACATTCCCATCTTTATCAGCGAAGCCATGACCGCCCCGTCCACCTCTCCGAAGAAACGACCAACCTGAAAAAGACAAACTGAGGTGAGCCACTTCCTCAGCGAGCAGACTTGGTCTGTGTTTGCCAGGATTAGTGTTTTATAATCATAAATAAGTCACAAAGACACTAGAGTCTGAGTTTCCCGCCCCTGACAGCAGCAGCAGCAGCGGCAGCAGCGAGGTTTTGAATAATTCACAGTATTTTGTCTCGACAGCTCTGTTCACTTTTAAAAGCTGCTTGCACATCATCTCCGTCCGGACTAGACTTTGAGGGCTGTGAGTCAATTCTGCTGACCGCTCCAACAAAACATAACTGACTTTATTGGAGTCATCAGCCAATTGTGAGCCTTCAGTGGGTGGCGCTCTTGCTTTAAAACTGATCTAAGGTTCCATTGAAGCCTACAGCAGCATTTTCAATTCTAAACAGAGCTGAGGATTGCTTTGTTGAGGCATAAATTAGAGGTTTTGCAACTCTCTTTCAGCAGCACTTGGATTAAATGTCCAGTCACTGGGGTGCAGTGAAGAAGGAAGCAGTTGAACAATAACTGGATAATGGCAAGAGTTCTTTGATGCAGAGTTTCTGTCTCCATTGTGATAAAAAAAAGGCAGCAAATGTCCTTGATATTCACAGTACAAACACTCACATTTCAGCCTCACAGGAGAGCACAAAGGTTAACCCTGCAGCACCTTCACAGAGGATCATTCATCACACAAATGCTTCCACTGCACCAGGGAGCAGATCCGGTGTTTCTGCTCGGTCATGCTGCACAACGACACCCCCTGCCTCGTCTGCTTCTCCCCCTCACCTGACCCATTTTTTATTTTTTTTTTATGTCAGCAGCGACTTGATTTCTCCTCTGCTTAAATATTTAGCAAGCCCCGCAACGCACCGCAAGCTGCCACCCTACTGGGAATCCAGGTCTTTCCTTGAAACTTCCTGTAAAGTCTGCGGCTCAGCAAAACGACAGGGAAGCACTTCATCATATTATCTGCTGGAACGCCGCTGGGAACGTCAGCCGACATGCAAATGAAAACAAAACAGCTCTCCTATTAGATTATTCTGGTTGGAGGGCGGAAGAACTCAGCTGACTGCAGGGCTTTTGCTGTTCATTTCACTTCCACCGCACAAGAATTTTATGAAACACAAGAGGACGGAAACTGCCGTGCTGATATTGACTCATCATTTACGGCTCGCACCGGCTGACACACCCGCCCTTTCTAACACAGGCACCAACACCTTACAGCCTGCTGACCATTTGGAATCAACAACTCTAATGCTTTTAGGATTATTATGGCAGAATGAGGACTACAATTTACATAATTTCAGAGTGGCAGATCATGAAATACAACACCAACTATTACCAACAGTAGAAAGTATAGGAGAAAAAGAGAAACGTAATGCACAAAACACAATGAATATAAGGGGGCGGCACCAGGACCACACAGCGAGGGTTGAATTTAGCCTTGCTTATTCACTCTCTCCTCATGTAGTGACCTCTTGACCCGAGCTCAACTCCGATCTGCTGAGTCCAAAAATGGAAACGTCTTCTTTAACAAAGTACTTTCTCGTTGACAAGCGTGTTCCGCTGACCACAGCAATTAAATCTTGCTGGTGTGAGTCTCGCTAGACTGAGCAACTTGGAAGCCAGTTGCCAAGTGAAAAAAAAGTTTGAAAGAGAGAGGAGCAGGACTGTCAAGTGTTCACAGTACTGCAGCAAACTGGACATTAATCCATTTCAATATGGCTCTTAACCTAATCCAATGTCAGTACACAGATGGACTGCTGGCCCAACGATTCTAGCATACGATGACATTGACTTGGAGGCAGTTTTCATGTTAAAAAGTCCTGCGATAAGTGAGGCTTCAAAATATTAAAGTGTTCTGGCAACCTTCACACTTGTGGTCATTCTGCTTTTTTCAGTGACCTGAGTCTACATGGAGCTCTACAAGCCTCCTTGAGCCTAGCCTCATTTCAGTCAAGTGTCGCTTCTTGGATCATGTTTGTCTGTGGATAGACATTACTTAGTTCCATTTCAAGAATCCCAGATACATTGAATCGTCTTTGCAGCTGAACGACAACAATCAAACAATAGAACATATTTCAAGAAGGCTGCGTCTTCCCCCCTTGACAATGAAAACACGATAAGATAATGCTCTTCAAAACATATCTTGGATTGCTGTGACAGTGTTTTGAAGTCGCTGCGATTTTCAACTTGCTACTCCTTTCACAGTTTTTATCCTAACAAAACTGTTCAAACACAGTGGAAATATAAGTGAGTGGGGGAAAAACCTTAGGGATTTACCACTGTTTTGTTCACTTACAGCACTTCCATATTCTCATATCAGTGGTGGGTAGATGAGGTATCATGAAACAGTATTGCAGGGTTCAAGAAATAATGTCCAAATTTTCAGACACCACTTGGGGCTCTTGGTCTAGAAATGATCTTGAATTCGTTGTTCAAGCCCAAACATTTTACAAGAGACAGTGCCATCTATCTGGTGGCCTCTGAGAATCAGGACACTGTTTCATGAAACCTCATCTACCGTCACCAAGTTTCATCATAACACTCCTCTCCTTTGAGCCTGTATTCAAAACTGTCACAACGCTCATCATCTTTTATCAAATCTGCATCAGGCAGTCTGGGAAATGTGAGATTTTTGCCCATCATGGGGGATGATGGCATCGGTTAGATTGAGAAACACCTGAAAAATGAAAAATGGAAACTTTCTTTGCGCATTGTGAGGTAACAGCTCATCCCAAACAGACGATTTTCCCATGTTTTGAGGACACATTTGTCCTCTTTCTAGTGATGTGTTCAGCAAAACTGTCAAGCTTTCAGACTTTTCAGGAGCCTCACAAACATGCAGCTAATCCCACCGCCCCACCACATTCTGGGTTTTCAGGCAAAAAGTGAAATGTCTGCCTGCATATCCAACTAGCCTTTCCATTTAAAGTCCATCAAATGCAATTGAAATAGCTGAATGAAGGAAGGGAGAGGGAGGTAGACCCCAACAGTGGAACTTCCCTTCTTTGACAATAACTGACTTCACTATGGCACCTGAATAGAGAAGATGAGGTGTGAAAATAGAAGTAGAACTGATCATTTTTCTCCAATATAAGAGGAACCTGAAACGAAGATGTGCCAGTCTAATGACGGAGACTATCACTCAGGTGCTTCCCAAACAGTACAACCTCTCACAAGTGAAAAGAATGGGCTATTTATTTATTCATTCTTTCTTGTCTTTGGGTTTCAGACAGATCTTTTTAATGGCACCGGCCCGTTACAATGAAGCCCATCCCACAGCCGGTGGTGCCAGTGTGTAAAACAGCTGCCACATCTGGTCCAATAAAAAGTGATTACGAGAGAGCTTCCAGATGGTGTTTATGAAGATTTGCAATGATCTGCAAAGCTGTAGTCCAGCCCGGACGACCTGCCAGATCAACGGACGACAGCTGGACAGCAACGTCCACCAACTTGGGGACCCTCGGAACGATGAGCCACGCAGCTCCAGAGTGACAAAACAATAGATGGAGTTGAGTCACAGCAAGAGTCTTCCTCCTTTGTTTACCGTCCTGAGGGTGAAGGTGCACTAAGCTGCCGATGTGGTTTTGAGAGCCGTACTCATCAACAGTACCACAGCCAATTGACAGAATTCCCAAAGTAACCCTCGCCTCTGCCTCTTATTTACTGACGATTAAATGAGACAATGGGGCTTTTTCAAGTGACTCAAACCATTGTAGCAGATTTATGAAGACAAATACAGACTTATCTATAATTATATGAAACATTCTTAATTAAGGAAGGTGTCCCAGAAGAGGATAATCTGCACGGTTCATTTGGCAGCGCTTTATCAGCAGATGCTGCGGCTGTTGACATGCACGGTGAGACACATTTTAAATTGCAGTTATATAACACACGTTCATTGATGGTGGCGCCTCCAACATAGACATTCATGGGGTCACCGCTTGAAGCAAGTCTTTGATGAACCAAACTGAACAATGGATATCCCCATTGCTAACACTCAACTTCTATTTATAATATGTCCGTTTTTTTATTTGTACTGACAGTATGTAAGGAATAAAGGTCCCAAATATTACGTTTACTCACGCCTTTTCATTCACGACATTTCTCTCAGTTCCTGAGTTTGGTCTGTTTTAGCCTCATGGTTGGTCAGGGTTTTTGAAATATGGGCGACGCTACTGTTCATTGTTGGAATTCTTCCCTAGAATATTTCTGCACTAAACTAATTCTCACATTTTTTTTCTTTGATTTCTGATCACTAAATAGCTTCATAAAGAATAATGTCTCTGGCATTCTCACTCAAATAGCAACTACTTTTGTGTTCCAGAGTGAGGCCGAAGTCTGGCTTGTGTTGACACATTTACTTCTTTCAATTGACCACCATGTTCCACCTTCCACTGCAAATCTTGACACGGTGGGCTCCACACACAGGCACCTTCTAGGGCACTGTCAGTAAGGGAGAGATATTCAAGAGATACAACACTATACATACAACAGTCCACATGAAAATAGTCACTGTTTGTGAGTGAGAGTGGGATGGAATTTCTGAATTGCAGTTTCAGTTTGATTGAGAGTCCTATAAGTATCGTTGCTGCAACTGACTTATGAACATTATACAGATATGGCTGGATTTAGTGCGGCGGCTGCTGAGGGTAATTGTTTCTACACTGTTTGTTACCGCTAATCTGATCCCATACGTCACACTCATCGCAGCTGAGTAACGACTAAGTGACTACACACCCAACTATCACATCAAGAGTCACTTGGAACATTTGTAGACAGAACAATTTTAGAAAAAAACAAAACAGAGGATCTGGTCGATACCCTGACTGGAGTGAGGAGGGGGATGACGGGGTGGGTAGACTGAACGCCCATACTCTCACTAAAACTGACAGTTTACAAGCACCTAGGACCCAAAACAACAACCTTTAACCCTCTTGTTATGTTATGTTGTGTAACATTTTTGTCAGTACGAAAGGTCTTCTGCTTAAATAGTGTAATAAACATATAAAATATGTGCAATCACCCTCTGCATGTTTACAGCACATCAATACCGTTCCACTCAATCTGACACCGCTGTCAAACTGGAGGCAAAAGGATGTGAGAAACACCAGACTGAGCAACAGTATAATTGTTTGGCATGTGTTTTTCTTATGTAAAACAAGTGACTTGTCCAAACAGAATCATTATCTGTGAGAGGTAAAGAACATAATGCTTGTTAGGATTTTGTTGGATTTTACATAAACAGGCACCAGGTCAAATTACCATAACAAATGAGCATAATAGCAGAGTTAATATATCCATAGTATAAGATAGTATAGTGTGATCCAATTCGCCCCATCACATGCTGAAGGCAGCAACAGAAGTGTCAAGGAAAATGAAGACGAAGTGGTGCAGCAGCCCTTACAAATCGAAGCAGTGCAACTCAGATTACCTTGCAAAAAAACACTACAGCATACATAATAAAGGTGAGCCACATTTTTGGTTCCACGTTCACTCACCTCATTTCTTTCTTTAGAGAGCAGTATGAATCCGTTGTTGTCCACCAGGAAACAGTTGAGATCCTGAACAGAGAGTCATTTCCATCAAACTAAATTGACTCAGTTGAATGATTCACATTTGAAAAATACACTTACGGCATTCTCACAGGTCAAGGGACACAGACCATCAACGTTGGAACACTGAGGAACAAAGAATGGGGTCAGAGGTCACTGACAATTGTGTCTCTTTGAACATTCAAATGGAAAATCAGAGAAAATGGAATTGTTTACTTACATCTGTGTCAGGGTCCTGAAACGACAAGGACTTGTTCAGATCACATCTTAAACTTTGACAATACAGTTATGTAAACTGAGAAGCTTAGTATTTTCACTTGTCTTTTTTTTTTCCAAAGAAAAATGTATTTTTAATACATTTATTTATTTAACTTGTCCATAAAACAGCAGACAGTATCTTACAAATAATGGCACTGGATTAAACATCAGTGCTCCCCAAACCCCAAATCTGCAATGGCAGGATGCGGATGTATTGGCTGGTCGTAGTTCCACAAGTCGTCTCTGTGAGCGGGAGCATATAGGAATAATCTGTCCTGTCACAGCTGCCAGCTTTCATTAATAACGTTGTCTACACCATCCACCTCTACAGGACATCTGCACACAATCAGCCGCAGCTCCACATCGCTGGCCACACGCTCACAAGGTCACAGTCCGCGTGTGTGCGCGTGTATTAATCTGCCTGATGTCATATCTGAGGACAAATACCCACCACAATATCCGTCTAAATTTGACCAGGGAACTTTTCCCACTTCTTTGCCTCATTCTCTGGGTGTTTCCTTCATTTGGAGAAGTGTAAGGGACTTAATGAAATCTGTTCCCCGATGAACATAAAGGAATGGGAAGTAATTGACTTCCACATCGCCAGGACTATTATCGGATGGTCACGTTCATCCTGGTAAATGAGAGTGGATACTTGGGCCGGCTATTTCTCAGTGATGAGGGGCAGCAGATCTCTCTGCACAAATTAAGCAGATGAGTTTGCTCTCTATCTGCAGAATTCAACTTCATTGGATGTGGACACTGAGAATGAGGCCTTTCAGTTTTCTCAAAGACGCCAACACGAGCGATTGAGCTGGAAATCTTACTTGGCAAGCGCCTTCAGCCAGTGTCTTAGGACTCCTCTGGCTAGAGTGGGTCAGGAAATGACCATCAGGGCGGAGGCCTGAGGACGCACCCATGACACGCTGCAAGGATTATTGGCTGCCCCCACCCCCACAATTCCAGCGTCATGAGCCCCCAGACCTTCTGTCATCCTTCTATTATAATAGTTAATATAATGGCCGATCATCATCTTAGCTAAAGTCAAGCTAAAATCTACGTCTTTTTTTTCTATAGCCAAGGTCCTCCATAGGCACCAGCTAGTGACATCCAGGCCACCAGCTGTTTATTTGTTATCCCTCAATCCCTTATTGACCATAGTGTCACTGTCAATATGATTTGACATGGACGTTTTTAATGAAGGTTAAAAATTCAAACTCCATCAGAAAGAGAGAAAGAGTGTTACGGTGGATCTTCTGGCTCCTGAAATCTGAGGAAAGATGAGAGCTTTCCAACAACATATGACATATCGATGGTAAAAAAAGTGATACCCTTACAGGAAATGCTGCAGCGTGAGTTTTTTGTTTATGAAGTAAAGAAAAATCAGGTTGAAAAGATTTTTTTCTGTTACAAGGCCAGTATGTGAGTATTGCTTCACATCGCATACACACTTTACCAACTTTATGGCATCAAAACAACTTGTTGTAAGTTCTGCTTGAAGGAAAGTGTGCAGAGAAACCCAGCAATTCAAGGAAGAGAGGTTTGAAAAATTAGCATACATTCTGCCTCCAACCAGCAGAAGCATGTACTGAATGTCAGGAGAGTATAATGGTGATGAAGAGGTCTCATTTGAGACAGCATTCCTGTTTTTGCGGTTGTGGTTGAGTGCATATCACCTGACCAGCCTCACTGACTGGCCTTTCAGAGGCCCTAGTGTACAGCTCTATATAACACATGCAGACTGGACCACTCCACCATCATCAATATGTATGTTTCAGAATCTTCTGACTTTAAGCTCTTGGTGGGAGGGAATGAAAAACAGTATCTACATTTAAGCTTGGGAAAAAGACCATCAAAGATAAATGGCTGAATTTGGATGGCATGCTACAGATTATTTATAACTCGGAACGCCATGTACTGGTGTTTTCCAAAGCCCATACGTCTGAACTTGAAGCACAAGCCTGCCTATTCCCATTTTTAAAGCAAGTTAAATCTTCCAGAAAGATCAACAAGCCATAAATATGCAGTAGTGCTGAACTAAGAATTACATGGCCAGTTGATGGAATATGTATTTCTTTGATGCTCCAGATTATTGTGGAGTTTTACACTACATTTCATCACCAGTGACTTTCATTAAATGACGGTCTTTGAATTATGTGCTGACCGACGCAATCCACAGCAATGACTTTTACCTCATCAAAAACCATCCATTATACTCAACCTCAGTGCACAGTTAATCGTGGTGCAAACGTGAGCAGCAGCAGGTCGTCCAGACTGGTCGACCCTGCGTGTCCTGGCATGCCAGTCATGATAAATGTTGCAACAGATGTGTGAATGATGCTGGCAGTCACCTGTTTGGCAATGGCCCAGAACCGTTTCTCCAGAAAGTCCAAGGACATCTGCAACCCGATAGCTAAAAATAGAAAAAGAGGGAGAGAGGGAGAATTATTAAGGCAGACGCAGAGGAAGATAGACTCTGCTGAGTCGCTGCCGCGTCTGTGAAGAGGAAAAAGAGGAGGACAGGAAATCAATGAGACCCTGAGTTCACCTCTGCGGTGTCCTGACACTAATGAAGGGGTGTAAACAATCACAAGCCTGATGGTGGGAGCCATCCCCAAACACTGACAATTATGCTCGCCACACAAGCGTGGCTTGCTGTTTAACTGCTCGCGCAAACAAGGAGAACAATAAAGTCAAGACTCTGACACAGCAAGGGACCAGCTAGTGGCACCATCTATCTATCCATCATCCATCCATTGTCCCCTTCTGTGAAATTCACGCTCCACATCGTGATATAACTGTTATTATATAATTATAATTATACTATATTCATTATTACTATTATTATTATTATTATTATTATTATTAGTAGTAGTAGTAATATATAACATATAGTAGTAGTACAGTAGTACTATAATAATAATAATAATTATTATTAAATACTTTGTTTCAGAACCTTAAACAACAAGCTACAGAGGCACCAGACAAGATTGTCATAAGAAAAATAAGAAATTAAAATAAGAAAATTAATAACAGCGGTTACATGGAAAGAAAATGACGATTAAATCACATAGTTTTGCCACAATAAATATATCAAGATAGACTTTCCTATCTAAATGCTGACTAAAGTAGAGAAGAAAACTCTGACAACCGTACAAAAATAAAAAAATTGTAAGAAGGGAATAAAAGGAAAAAGATCATGTTAATCTGAGCAATGTGAACATGCTGGAATTAGTGACCACATTTCAAATAAATCTCACAGAAAAGACTGACAACGAAGACAAGAGCAAAGAATACGATGATATATTCAGATCAATCAGGTGATCTTATGGTTCCTTAAAATGAGACATTAACCAAGAAAAGGTGGGACACAAGAGAAGACAAGAGAAGGGGCAAAACCATGGCCCATCCAGAGTCCAGGAAATGTAAGGTTCTGAGGGCAGCTTGGCAGGCTACAAATGTCACTTAACACCACACACAGGTGATCACATAATCCCATAAAATTGCATAAAACGTGAAAGAAACTCCACAAACATTCTGTTTCCTGTGAAGCTGAGAAAAGAGTTCATAGACGGGAAGGTAAAACTCTTCCCCAGGACGTGCGAGATGACTGACTGTGACTGAGAGTTGACTTACATGGTCAAAAGTTGTGCAGTCAAAGCCAGAGGACTGGCAAGATGAAACTTTCTCACATTTCTAACTCTACCTGAAATACAAGTCTGATCACACAATATATATTATCGTATTAATAAGAGAACAATTGTCCCAGGAAAAGAACAGCAAAAATGGTGCAAGATTTTATTTATATTCCATTTTATTCCATTTCATTTCAGTCTCACCTAAATCATCTAAATTGAATCCAGGAGTTGTTGCCACACTGCAAAGAGACCTCTTTATATATGTATAAATGGGCTAGAACAGGCCAAACAATACACTTGTGAACCTCAAGGAAAAGGCAATAATAGATCCAAATGGATGAAGATGTCTTTAAAATGAAGTTCTGTAAATAATGTCAACAGCCATTCTTCAAATGCTGTGTGGCTTTTCATCTGAAGGAAAACTGTTTTCCATCAAGTTACGCAGGCGCACCATTGTGAGATGGAAAGAGAAACAGATTAGCCTGCTCAGAGACAAACATCAGGTGGAGCCAGCACATCATTTAACAACCGCCGAGTGAGGGGCCCATCCACTCAGACATGTAATATCCCAGATAGTGTTTGTCGACTCAGTAATGAAAAAGGTTTTTCATGTGCTCCACTGCAATACAGAACACGTCACGCTAAGTTGCTGTTATTGGAAAATCAGAGAGGCTGTAAAACCTTTTATTTAGCTCATTTTGTGTTATTGAGAATTTCCCTGCCAGCAGGTTCCCAGAAACATGCAGGAAAACAACCACAAACGTTCCCTCATCTAACAGTGAAGCGCTACATTTATGTGGAATCACAGCGTCTTTTCAAAGGCTGCAAATATAAATATGAATATTACATCAACACAGCAGCACATGGAAGTGCTTTCTTATGTTTTCTGCATGTATGTTATGGTGTAATACAGACCATCACTCCTCGCGTACCTAGTGATAAGTTTGGTAAGATAAACTAGAAAAAAACAAAACACACAGAGAGTGCATACCTCAGTGGCACTCATCTGGAGCCATAATGATTTGTTTAACACTCAAGTCATTGTCCTGTATGCATTTTACTGATACAATTTATGTCAATATTCTGAGTGCAATGGTCTTAAACGGACAGCAGGTGGCAGTACTGCTTCTACAGCCTAGCTTTAAGACAAAATTAGCCACATGAAGAAAAGAGGAGAGATTAAAAATGTAAAAAAAAAAAATTAGTCAATCCACATTTTGTCACTACAGTCTTTAACTGATTCGACTGCAAGTTGTACACATAAAAAATGTCAATTTTCTACCTGTTGTACAGCAGCTGGTCACATGACCAGATGTCAGTGGAATCTTAACTGCATGCATTTGTAAACTTCTTTTTGTGAATATTTTTCACAACTTTTTTAAAAAGAACATTTTCATTGTATTTTAAGATATATTTTACACATTGAATCAACACACGAATACAAAGACACACACAGAAGATGAAATAAACACGTTTTAAATAAACAGCATTTGTTTTGCCCTATTTTTTGATCCTTGATTAACATTCAATGTTTTAAATTAATTCTTCAGTCACATTCATCTCTCACCCTTTAATATTTCTTGTTTCACAATAAAATAACTTCAGTCCAGATGTGTAGTTAATGTAAGATGTATGCTAAAGGTATCCTCCACTTCTACTCTAATAACGTACTTTCTGCTAACATCGTGGTTCTCGTTCAACCAGAAAAAACAACTGATGCGTAAATTAGATCAATAACAGAATGAATAAAAAATCTCATAAAAAACAATAACCAGGAGTTCCAACGTCCTCAGGGTTGTATTTTTGTCAAAGTTACACTGACTCTTGATCTCTTGCTGGAAAATACCACGCAAAGAGCTTTCGGTTGCTTTGTCCCCTTTTCAGGTAGAGTGACTGTGCTGCTTTTATATCCGCTTAGATGTCTGCCTCACTCCCAGTCCAGTGCAAGCACAGAGAAGTGTGAGCATATTTTCTGCATGTTTTAGCACTTCACCTCTCGAATGATCTCCTGCAAAAGACTTTCTCCCGACACACCAAGAGTTGTTCCGGATTTAAAGAGAGGATCAGTCTGAAGGCCTGCTCTTGTTGTGAACTGGATGTGACCTTCTAGCACTTTGAACAAGTTCAGAATTAACTCTGTGTTCTTCCCTCTTAAGTGCAGAGTCACCGGTCTGCAGATTCACTCCAGTGTTCTTAGTTCCTTCCCGTCAGCAGTGTGCTGATGGGTGACCTTCAGTGCGGCAGATGTCACACGCCTGGATCAGTCTCAACAACTTAAATGAATATCTGCTTCATATAGAAGGACACAAGTGTCGAGAATCTAAACGTTCATGTGGCTCTGCCTTTCATGCTTTAGTGGCAACTGAAGGTCACTGATGTTGAAGCTAATCGTCACAGCAGGAGACACAAGGTACTACACAACAGACAAACATTTTCAGAAATAAGAAATGGCATCATTAATAGCTGCTGTTAAAAATGTATACTTTTTTTCATGATATAGGTTAAGAAATATTTGAGCAAACACGCACGCACATGCACACACCACACAAATCCTGCGTCTAAAACCGAGTTTTAAGAGCTTGTGATTTTTATCAGTAAATCCTGGGAACAGTCATGATTCACAGGGAAGCCAAAGTGGAGCTTCTTATTCTTTTGTTTTGGTGTGGGAGTGGGTGGAGAAGCCTACTACGGCTCCTCGCAGCCTATCACATGCGGACTGGAGGTGGATCTCAACACATTACATTTCACAAAATTGCACATTTTGTGGTCGTGAGTGAGCTGGCAATGATTCAGTTGAAGTGTGAGTGTCAGAGGTGCAACTTTAACCTGTGCGATATTAGCCACACAAGAAAACATAATGTTCAGGTGAAGAGGATGTGTACAGAAATATAAGAGAACATTGAGGACCGCTACAGACATGTGACAAGAACTCTGCCATCATTTCACGCTTTGTACAGTAATTTAAAGGACAATTGGGAGGACTTCAATAGATGTGGATCACCGAGGTCTTTTCATAGCTCTGTGAAGCCTCTTGGAGTCTTTAAACACAGCACATTGTGCGGAAACACAGCAGGGTCAAACCACCTATTGTGGCGTATTTTAAAAATAAATTCCTGCTTAGTCATATTATAATACCTAGTGCCATGTGGACAGAGAAGTGCAGCTCTGTGAAGAAGAAGTGCAGGACTCTGTATCGCCTGCAGCTGCAACACACTGCTGTTACTATTTCCGTCAAAGTCGGCCTTCATTCACAATACACACTGTGAGAGGATGACACACACACATACACACACACTCACACACGCAGTAGGCAGCAGCTCCGCAGCAGTATGTGGCTTTCTCTCGCTCTCCCTACTTCTCCCTCACACACACACACAGCTACTTGCTCGCCTGCAGTCGGCGGGCTGGGTGTGTGTCAGACTGACGCTCAGAATTCGAGGGAGCTGCGAGAGAGAGGAGATGAGGAGACCGGAGAGGACAACTAGTCAGGTCTGATCCATGATCAACTCAGATCAAGTTCTCACTGTAATTATTGAAATCCCTGGTTTAAGTTGGTGTTTTCGAACACTTGAAGTGCACTTCAGGGACACAGATCCAAACACAACTCAGCGGCTCCACGGAAGGATCTTTTTTTTGCTGATGATGAGGAACATTCTGCCTGCGTTTTCTATGTTTGGAGGCTGAAGCGCCAGAGCAGATGGTAAGGAATGTGTCTGTGGAAGTGTGTTGTTGCCATGTGGAAAGTGCTTACTTTGGCACAAGCAACTTCAGTTCTCCAGACATTGAATTTTTGAATTCAGGGAACATCATCTGGCTTTACCGTTTCCTATTGCATTATGATTCACATCACTGTCTTTACTGTCCTGCTTTGAAACTGACTGATCAATGCTTCAAAATGACTGTATCAACTATTTTTCATATCTAATACATCAAGTACTTGTTATTTTGCAGATTAAAATAATATAAAATGAATGCAGATTATCCAATGAATTTTCAAAAAGTCATACTTGCAATGAATCATGCTATGTTTTATAATCATTTCGCCTTCATTGGACTCAAACTCTGAGGTGTAGAAACAAATGCCTTCTTGCAGGTTTCAAGTATTTATGAGCCGTGACGGTTGATGGATAATTCTAATCCCTGTCTGACTGCTCACACTGATGCTGCAGTTTGATTACTCAAATGTCAATTCATTCCATACATTGAAACACTCTTTCACAGTCCCACGTGGAATGGCAGGATCCCTAGGAAGCCGTGCAAAGTGTAGCTCCAACTACATATGTTGTCTCTAAGAGGACCCTCGTGCCAATTCAGTAATGCTCTGATGGCTGTATGGGAGCAAATCCCTGCATCCAGGGTTCAACAGCTGGAGGAAATCCTTCTTACAGATGCCCATAGCAGCAGATTATTAAGCAAATGCTTGGGTTTCCTCATGCTTAAGGAGCATGCAGGGGTTGCGTTTAAAATAGTCTTTAAGCATGTGGGAGTAGAGCTGTGTGTTTGTTGCTCTTCGCTCGTCCCGCCTCGCTGTGTGGATGCTGCACTGGGTATGTGCTCTTGGCCTTTTGGACCAACACGCTCGGTTGCCTCGTTCCTGGACTGTTGGAAGCGAATGTTTGGCCACCAGGGAGGGGGGTGTGGAGAGGAGCACGCCTGTCAGAGGCCATTAAGCAGCAAGCAGGAGGCCACGCCAGAGAGCAGGACACAAGAGTGATGCTCTGAAGATGAGGAAGTCGAGGTTATGTGAGGGCTGAAAGCTCAGCTCCACACAGCAAAGTTTTGAAGTTAACACCTTACTTTACAGTGACAGATGCAGATTCTGTGAAAATCCAAGCCTCTTAATTTCATTTTGATGGCCAAAATTCAAACACATGCTAATGTTTATATCTCAACAGGAGCACTGGTGCACAAAGCCAAGGTCGTAAGATTAAATCCAGGTAGGAAAACCAACACAAGTGGACATTTGTAGAACCTGGGGAGGTTTCTTGGAAGAATAAAATATAATGATATATGTAATATATGATGAGAGAAACAAAGAGCTGACCTTAGACACTAGAAAAGCACATCAAAGATGCAGATCTCTGAGAGGATAACCCATGTTGTAATTTTTTATACAATGAACATTTGAAATTGACATCAACGGGAGGTAGCAGTAGCTTTCCAGAACTTGAGTGAGAAAGTCTATACAGGCTGGGCTACACGGGGTCCAGATATTACTCTGGGACAGTGATCGCCATTCCCCGCCCCATTGTCAACAGCTCCGGTAATTTAATTGAAATGCGTTGGTAACTCTTCAAACTATTTTGCTAACAGTGATCAATGCTGCCAAGCGATCACCACCATGGCGGAGGTAATAAAGAGCAGCTAGCGTTGACCCTTGACCCAATGAAAGCTGAGGATGAGCGCCACTTTTAGAGAACGCCCAGAAAGAGGTGACAAATTTAGCATCAATCTTTATGGGAGGTGACAGGACAAAGTCACTCTGCTTCCGTACACGTGATGCCGGGTCATATATATTCTCACGATCCAGAGACTATATATTCAGGTGGCACATTAAGGATCGGTAGCTCAGAGACTCAGAGTAGAGCCTGCGAGTAGTTCAGGAGCAGCACCATAAGTGTTTCAGATTCAGAACAGTCTTCATTACTACCAAAAGTATTCCATTTCCTGTCCTTTTCTCCAGCAAAGACCAGTGCAATGGATGGATATAGCACTCATACATACATTGTACAACATTATCTCTTCTCTGCAGTGTTAGAGTTGACTCATACTCTCTTCTCACAGACAAATTAATATATTTACACCTTCTCTCAAACATCATCCTCCACTGCTAGGATGACATTTTAAGGAAAACACAAAGTGTGCACTGCACCAAGAGGCTGGCTTGAGAATAGTTTGGGTTCTTGTAAAGGGGTTTCACGATGCCATGGCTATTCCGTCCCAATAATGGGGAAGCTGTTGAAGATAACCACGTTGTCACCATTGCACGTCTTTACATCAGAAGTTTGCTGCTGAAGTTATCTTTTAAAACGATTCAGAACATTTATCTTACAAGCCACAGGCAAGGCCAGCGAACGCCCAGATCGATACATCAGCCTACTCTTTTATTACAAAGCACTGACTGCCACAGTCTGGCGATTGCACCGCAGTTTAGTTGAAAATACCAACTTAAATATTCAGAATTAATTTACTTCAACGCAGCCAAAAGTCGGCCTGCTTAACCAAAAACAAGCTTCCTTCTAGACACCGTAATGACACACTATTCGGGCGAACATGAAATCAGCATCGGCTTTGACGTCTTATAAAGTGAAAGTGGAATTCAGACTACACACCGTGCCCGAGGGTGTTTGTTATTAACACTACTCATGTCATCATGGACCATTTTCTTCTTTGTCACCTTTGTAAATGAGGTGTTACGCAACAAGGTGTTGGATGACCAGGTCAGGTTCGGGTTCTTCTGTGCATCAAACATGGAAGTTATTTGAACTGAAATCATGCTTGTGATGGATTCTGTACCAGGATGAGATAGGATGAATCAAACTGAGCAGACAGCTGCCTCTGGGCAAAGTGAGTTATTGGTGGTTAAAGACGTCCATTGCTGTGAAATGCTGCTCATAGAGAATGTTCAACTATACATCTGTGCTTTGCAGTCTTGAAATGTCGCAGCCACTTAATCAGATGAGTCATTCTCAATTCTTCTCCATTTGAAATCAAATTAAGTCTCAAATGTGAGTTTCTGGATTCTGAAAGTAAAATCCCAGCCAGAATACGCTCGCTTCAACACACAAAATGTTTCATAGACAGCCTTGTCCGAAGTTATGCGGTTATTCGGAGTTAAAAATAGCTTCTGAAGGCCATCAGTCATGTTGACAGAACACAAGCACAACTCCACCAAGCCGCTCATTTACACCCATATTATGATACTTTCCCCCAGCAGTGTTGCCTCACGTATATTGCCTCTGCCAGTCGTACCCCTCACCGCAGCAACCGTGCTGAGTTAGTCGGAGCTCATGCTGGTGAGCTCCTCACCTGTCAGCTTTGCGTTTTCTTCCTCTACAGTCAGTGGAACTGAAGAGTTCAGAGCGCCGCCCCTCATCACAGCGCTGACATCACAGTAGTTCTGCCCTCTCTCTGCCAGTCGGGATATTCTCTGCATTTAACTGTGGTCTGTGAATGATGATTCCTGCAAAAGACTTGTCCTTACAAGATGCTTCCAATGTCAAGATTATGACTTTTCTGGTCACATTTAATTTAGCTTTAAAATCCTGTCGTATAAATAAAGTGTCTTTTAGACTCTGGCACACAAGTTCTTATTGTTGTCTTCAAAAACCTAATATCAACAAAATGGACAGGATGGATTTTAAATTCAGTGAATCTGTCAGCAAGTAAATATGCTGAGCGTGTTTTGAGTGGCACACACAAAAACCGGTGCGGATGATTAAAGAAACATTTTCCAAACTCCAATCTGACAACAAGATTTGGGAGTTGGATAACAACAGAGTTTCATTCAAGCGGGCCCTGGTTTTGCTGAGGCACCAAAGAAACACCAACAGCTGGTGTGCTGACATTTGAAGCACGTCCCCAGTATTTACATCATCACACATCTGCTGTTTTGTTGAGGATTTCATTTGAAAGACGTTCAAAACGGCAAACAACAGTCTGCGTGTGTGTGTGTATGTGTGTGTGTGTGTTGAGCAGTTGTTTCAACACCATCTGGACTCTTAAATAGGCGACTCTCCCACTCAGGGATTGAGGATTTAAAGTGCGGTTTTAATCGCTGTTGTGTGGGTGTCGTCTAATCTAGCTGATGGCGCATTTGACAAGCCATTTCTACGCCGTTTCACTCCCAACATGGCCATTAAACAACTTCAATGACTTGGCATTTTTGTACATTGTACATGGTTAAACTCCAGAGGACGTGTGTCGATGTATACATACATATACATCAATGTATCACATCTTATTGTAAGGAGTTCAAATCTGGACTCTAATTTACAATTTAACTGAGGGACATTGGAGAGATCCAGCCAACAGAATTATCCCGCATTTCCCCAGCAAAAAAGCCCTGAACATGTGAGTCGAGCAACATTCAAAGGTTTAACAAACTCAATTTGATATTTTTATAGGCAGATTGTGCATTGAGTTCACTGCCTTCACTGACTACAAATGCAATATAGAGCGGAGTTTTCTGCTGCAATGACCGGAGGAATGAGATGTCAGGTTTTTATCGGATTTTTCTCTGGTCAAAAATTCCATCCAATGAATGTTGAGTCACTCAGTCTTCACCAAATTGGTCAGCATGCAAAACCGACACAGCCTGCATGTGTCAGAGCAAGATTGAGTGAACGTTTTTCCCCTAAACTATGTTGAGGATTTACTAAATCTAGCCATGACACATTTAGTTCTATGCTGTCTGTTGCATAATAACACCTCCATGATTCTAAAATCAAACAACCATAAAACAAAGACACAAATGCACAATCAGAAGACTCAACTTAGTCTGAAATGTGCACACTCTTTTTGTTGCATTTGATCAACGCACAACAACATTTTTACTGCCTCACTTCAATGTATTTGTTCAATGGCTGGGAGCAAGTAAAGTTTCTGATAGGTAGAACTGTCATGTGTGTCTGTGGAATCTGTTTATTTATGATAAGGTAAAAGGGGACCACTTATGCTGTTCCATGTTTTAGAGGTTATCTCCAGTGTTAGCACCAACCACCTTCATCCATTTCTGAGCAATGTAGTCCTAAAAGTAAGCCTATACATCAGTTCTTGAAGATGAAAAGTTGGAAAACCCAAATGACTAGTCAACAGTCCTTATTATTGTTACCGTTGTTGAGATTGAATTGGTTCATTTGGACTTGCAGTCCTTTTAAAGATTTCACCATTCATTCCTGATACTCCAGTGATGGATGAAAATGATGACAAAGTGGAAAATGTGATAATGAATGGCTTTTAAAGTGAAAGTGTTGTGACATGTGATCGGCAGATTTTAGTAAGCAGACCAGTAATGATGTTTTCAGTGGTGCAAATGGGATTAATAAGCTCCAAACAGGTTGGGGGATTGCATACAGTTTTTACCGATCTGTCAGATGCAGCTGGTCACAGGAGCCATTTTTGGCCACCCAGCACGACATGAGGAGGAGTGGGAGGAGCCAAGGTGCAGGTTGGGAAACGATTCTCATAAAAACTCAAAAACACCCCATCGGATAGAAGAATTCATTTGGGTGAAATTGATCGTTTTTTGTCTTAGGAATTTAAGGAGAATGAAATGGGCTCGAGCGAATAGGGCTCTTCTGACATGCGGGGAAAAAAGGGCTGGTAACGGATGACCACATGGGCCGTCTGTGCACGTGTATGGTTGTTGACACTTCATAACTGACGATCTGATAGGACAAACCGAGGGCGATTTGCTAGCATCTCCACCTGTACATACTACATAGGATGGAATTGTGTGGAGTTGGACCACACTTGTGGATGAGTTACGAAGAAGAGTGTGCAAAGAGATGAGAGATAGACAAGGGATAGAGTGGCTCATGGCTTGCAGCCAGTGTTGGCCGAGTAACTTAAAATACAGTAATGCATTATCCCAAAAAACTCATGCTAATCTTCCATAACACCACCAGAAATGCACATCATTCATTTTATATTAAACCTTTTTTCCCATGCAAATTTGCTGAGCTGGACTCTCCTGTGGTGAAATAGGGATACTCTCATTATTTTCAGTCTGTTGGAGAGAGGAATGCAAAAAGCATATTCTGTGCACTTGGTGAGTGAGACCAAAGCATCTCTCTACTTCGCAAAGTAATTTATCACAACACCTGGCACAGTGCCACACGATCATACAAAACAATCCTAACTTTGCCACGGTAGTTTATGTGCAACACTAATGCTATATTTGTTTTCTGGACTGGTCTGTTAATAATTCACTCAGAGATCTGGCTCAGCTAATGGCCTGAATTCCACATCATCCCCATTTAATAATATGGGGCTGACTGAATTAGACAAACTCTCGCTTGAACTCGCAGACTTTAAAGTCATGTTTTCTGTACTTAGAGTTGCACTTTTCAATTAATTTTTAAGCTTGAATTGACTTTAATATTTTTACATTTGTAAAAGCAGTGCAACAGTTACACTATTCACACTTACAAGGTTAGTTGTCAGTCAAGAGAAGCAAGCAAATGCAGGAATTATACCCGAAAAGCAAACAGTTTTGTGTTCATCACTTACAACTACCAACAAAAAATGACAAATCAGACAGTAAGCTCTGTCACAGACACACACGCACGTGACAGATGCATACAAATGCAAACAATTCCATTCAAAATTGGCTAAATAAGGAAAAACCCAGGTCCACCATGAATCAATTGTATAGTACAGATGAATATCATTTTTGGATAAAATTATGAAATGTTTCATTTTTAATCCGTCTCACTCACTTTACATCACTCACAATCTTATCACACACTGACGCAATGCTCATTAGAAGAAAAATGTGTTTCAGGCCTTGCTCACAGGCACTTCAACATGTCCTATGACATTTCTTTGATGGCTCCGACTTCAGGACCAAGTACAGGAAATAATGGGCACCTGGGAAAGTGATAAAATGGAGAGAGTACAGCAGCACAGGAGGAGTGCAGGAGATCAGGGTTTTAATATTCATTTGCCCTGACAGTGTTAGATAGTGGACTTGGAAAAAGTCATAAAAAATGTCCTACATTTTTCAGGTATTTTGGGAAAGGATAAGAGAGGGAGGATGTGAGGGGGCGTCCCAGCAATACCGCTGAAAGATCGAGACGCTGCAGCACAGAATCCTGTTGTGGGCATGAACCTGTCAAAGCAGCCACGTGAAGCACTGTTCTAGAGCTGATACATTCTCATAGCCAAACACAAATACTGCACGACATAACAGTCCAGTGAATCCAGCTTTTAGTTAGCTCCTTTGAACTATTTAATCGGCTGGGTTCCTCTTTCACTGTCTCATTATGTGTCAGGGAACACAGATTTCCTCCATCATTAACGTTATGACTTAGCCATTTCACATTCAGTCACGTTTTAATTGCACAGTATTTCAATATGCCATAACTTGTAAATAAAGGATTACATTTTACACAAAAACATATTTCTTTTTATAACACAATTCATGCATTTGTTGGTACAAATGGTAGTGATATGGCTGTATTCCCTCCTGTTAACAACTATTTTAGCTTTAGTAGTCAGTACCTTCCAAAAAGATGCGCATCTCTTGCTTAGGCTGCAACAGCCCCGCTAACATTAAATAACATACTGCTCATGATCATCGATTCCTAATTCTAGAATCTGGAATTCACATACAGTGGGTACGGATAGAATTCAGACACCTTAAAATTTTTCACTCTTTGTTACATTGCAGCTATTTGCTAAAATCAAAAAAGTTCATTTTTTTCTGAATAATGTGCCCACACAACCCCAATTTTTAACATATTTATTTAAAAAGTAAAACTGAAATATGACATGGTCATAAGTATTCAGACCCTTCACTCAATATTTAGTAGAAGCACAGAAGTTTTTCACACCTTTTCAGATTTAGGGATCATCCGTCATTCTTCCTAGCAGATCCTTGGCTGGTGAACGTTTGTGGACAGCCATTTTGAGGTCTCTCCAGAGATGTTCAATTGGGTTGAGGTCAGGGTTCTGTCTGGCCCATTCAAGAATGTTCACAGAGTTGTTTTGAAGGCACTCCTTTGTTATTTTTGCCGTGTGCTTAGGGTCATGGTCTCGTTGGGAAGTGAACTGTGGTCCTGAGCACTTTGGAAAAAAAAAACTTTGCTGTGCTTAAATTGCAACCTGCTACTGAAAAACACCCCCACAGCGTGACACTGCCGCCACCATGCTTCACTGTAGGGATGGTATTGGACAGGTGATGAGCTTGGTTTCCTCCACACATACTGCTTAAAACTGGGGCCAAAAAGTTCAATCTTGGTCTCATCAAACCAGATCATCATATGCCACATAGTCTGGGATTCCTTATGTGGTCTTTGGCAAACTCCATGCCCGATTAGTGGAGGGCTGCAGTGATTGTTGACTTTCTGGAACCTTCTCCCACCTCCTCACTGCATCTCTTAAGCTCAGCTACAGTGATCTTTGG
Organism: Synchiropus splendidus; assembly: GCF_027744825.2. NCBI lineage: Eukaryota > Metazoa > Chordata > Actinopteri > Syngnathiformes > Callionymidae > Synchiropus > Synchiropus splendidus. The sequence continues at coordinate 4,395,387 of NC_071347.1, forward strand.
GTTTTTCTTCACCTCTCTCACCAATGCTCTTCTCCCACGATTGCTCAGTTTGGCTGGATGGCCAGGTCTGATAGTCCCAAACTTCTTCCATTTACGGATTATGGAGGCCACTGTGCTCTTAGGAACCGTGAGTGTGTCTGATTCTTTTGTAAGCTTGAACAGATCTGTGCCTTGCCACAATTCTTCAGGCAGTTCCTTCGACGTCATGGTTCTCATTTGCTCAGAAACGCAGTGAGAGCTGTAAGGTGTCTAATATAGAGAGGTGTGTGCCTTTCCCAATGTTCAACTATAGCTGGACTCCAGTGAAGGAATACCACCGTTTTAAGGAGTATCAGCAGAAAAGGGTCTGAATACTTACGACCATGTAATATTTTATTTGTTATTTTTTTATAAATTCATTAAAATTTCTGCATTTCGTTTTTTTGCCGTCAAGATCGGGTCGTGCGTGCACATTATTGAGAACTTTTTTGATTTTAGCAAATAGCTGCAACGCAACAGTGAGAAAGAGTGAAAAATGTAAAGGAGTCTGATCACTTTCCGTACCCACTGTTTTCTGTCACCAATGGGACGATGCCAAATTCTCCACCTCTCAAAAAGAATTCCCAGGTGTCAACCTGCTCTTTAAAGCAGCCCGCCACCTTCACTTGATTGACTATTTGTGTGGCTTTGCAACATCAGCTACGGCTGCCAGCCTTTTGCATTCAGCGGCAATGTGACTGGCATCTCGGTGCCAACCCAACAAAAGGCAGACCTGCAACAAAAGACAGACCTTGAGGCAGCAGAGAGATGATGAACTGACAGCACTTTTCTTTCGGCTTTATCTCTCACACACACTTCCTCTCGGCTTTTCCCAACTCGCAGAAGCATCCCGGGCAAACGGTATCGCGCCAGCGAATTAAAACTGTCTAATTATTAAGAGATAACGTCTCTGGATCTGCGTGTGAAACAATGCTGTAGCTGGAGTGAAGCTGTACAATACAGAAATAGCATGTGGGTGTTAAGGAGACTGAAGTTGGCATTGACTTTCTCCAGTGTTGGTGTTGCAGGAGAAAATGCAGGATTACGCCACTTCATCATGAAGATCCTGAGCGAGGGAGCGAGTGTGGCGAGAGAATAAAAAAGGGATTGAGGACAAGAGGAATACGATTTCACTGCACAAGTCGAGACCTTAACGCCAATATTCCACGGATTGGCTTCACTGGGAGCTACACGGTTGATTTTTTTTAATCTGTGAACCCAACGCTTAATCTGGCATATGGAGTGTTTATGATTGAAAAGGTAGCAGGATGAGAAGCCGAAAGAGCGCACAATGAAGCCAAATTAATCTCTCTCAGGCTGAAGTGGTTTCAGATCAGATTGCTGAAAATGAAAAGGGAAGACGGCGTAACCAAAGACAGCTTGAAGCGTCAGACATCAAGAGTCAAAGACTGGCAAAGTCTCTGAAATACATGAGGGCCAAAGAACTCTTGAAAATAATAATATTTCAACAAATGGCCTGAAGTCTGCCAGAGTGTCACACTGCTGAATTCGGTGTTGATCTCAGCAGCAACACTGCGTCTCACGGAAAAAAAAACATACCTTTGACTCCACTGACAACCGATTCACTGCCCCGAAAAACTGGAGAAACTTGGGTATCAGTCAATGTTTGCTTCATGAGGCAATTTCCAATGATTTGTCTCTAAGAAGAGAAATGGTTGCTTTATGTAAGCTACACAGGAGGTAACTCGACAGGCTCAGGGACACTGCATTTGGGAGTCTTCATATCACTACCAAGCTTACCCAGCAGCTTAAAGTGGAATAAACAATCAGGACATGTTTGGTCACCACAGTCACAAGAGGGCTGACTTATTTCACCGATTAGATTGCTAGCTGCGCTTTCCACCAAAATCTCATCACTTCCATGTTAGTCAATCCTGAAAATCTCACAACTAATGCTGCAAAGAATTCATTCTTGCTGCAGTTCCTGCAAACAACTGGAGGAACTGATCCTAACTCACACTTTAAAATCAGTCAATACAAGATCATGCATGGAGACCATCAGCATAAAGAAACAAGACCCATCACTTGCAGCAACAGGATCAGGGACACCCTAGGCCACTTGACTGTTTTCAAGCAACAGAAAACTAACAGATTCAACATCAGGTGTTAAAAGATTGGACAACGTATATATTGAAGAGTGACATGATTCCTGGATGTATGGAAGAGGGGAACCACCCAGTGTCAAATGTTAAACTGTTTCTTTCAGGGGATGCACATGTGGATTTCGGTGTGAGCGTGCAGTGGCGAGGACAGCTGGAGTCTGAAGCTACAGTGGATTTGATGAGGCAGACATGAGGAACGTAGACCAGAATGGACCAAAGCACATGGAGAGTCTGGGTGAGTGAGTGAAATTCAAGTTATTTAAATCTCTAGTCTGTAATGCCAAAGTGTCACTATCACCCTCGACTTCAGCAAACACTGAGATCTCAGAGTATATAGCTTGGGTTTCAATATCAACAGGCAGACAACTCTTTCCCCTTCAACAGTGAGTCATGCGACATTTCCAAGAACACAGCTCCCACTTCACATGTTCAGGAAATGAACCCTACCTCTACCCCGACAGCTTCCCTGTCTATTTATTCAGAGAATGGGTCCTTTCGATGACCACGCCACAATGATTTAAACTTGGTCATTTCTAATGAAAGTGATCCAACTCACACCTTGGAGTCGGCCTGGTTGGCAGACAGTATATTAACATCAGTTGTCCCCTACTTAAAAGAGGCTGTCTTAGAGACAACGTACACACAGAGGACTCAACAGTCTCTTGAGTAGGACTATTTTTTCATCAGTGTCTGACATGGTTTCTCCTTAAATCTCTCAGTGTCGACCACTCTATCCACCCTGATGTTGGTTGTGCTTGGCCTGGTGGGTTCGATTCACGGCTGCCCTGAAGTCTGTACCTGCTCTGGTAACGTCACTGACTGCTCCTCTGCTGGTCTCTTCTCTCTGGCTCCGGTCCTGCCACTGCTGAGCCAGGACACTGTGTCTCTCCGTCTCAGCACGAACAACCTCTCCTCCCTGAGCACCATGGAGATATATAACCTTAGCAGCCTGGAGGTGCTAGATCTTTCCCAGAACAAATTCTCCATCCTCAGACCCGGTGTTTTTTCCGGCCTGACCGGCCTGCGTTGGCTCAACTTGTCCAGTAATTACCTCGGGGGACTACCAGCTACCTCAGAAAGCAACAACAGCACTGACACCCTCCCTAGATTGAATGGAAGTCAGGTGGTCATTGGTCTCAGCACTGAGGTTTTTAAAGGCTTGTGGCGGCTGCGAGGGCTGGACCTGTCTTCTAATGGACTACAGTTGTTACCAAAGGGCCTCCTGGATGGACTGCAGAGACTCACCTGGCTGTCGCTAGCAAGGAACCGCCTCATATTTCTGGACAGGGCAACTTTTGAGCCCTTGGTTGCTCTGCAGCAGCTTCAGCTGACTGGAAATCCATGGGATTGCAATTGCAGGCTGCGGGAGTTCAAGCACTGGATGGAGTGGTTGATTTACAGAGGTAAGGGAAGCTGAAGCATTCATTCTCAACATATACTGTGTAAGAGATGCTGCCAGTGCCATCGTCATATCCATCCATCATTTTTTTCTTTGTCTTTGTTGTATAGAAGGGGAGATCGATGACATGCAATGTAGCCTCCCGGGGAACCTGATGGGCAGGGACATCCGTAGTGTACCGGTGGAGATGTTCAGCTACTGCGTACCACCTCCAAAGGAGGTCATGATAAGTCACGCCACCCGGCCTCCCTGCCCACCTGGTCGGATCTTCAACACAGAGGACTGCATCCGCCAGCGGTACCGACCTGTCAGTGTCCGCCGGGCGCACGGCACACAAATAGTTGCAGGAGTGGTGTGTGGCACAGTTTGCGTTATGATGGTGGTGGCTGCGACATACGGGTGCATCTACGCCTCACTGATGGCCCGGTACCAGAGGCAGAAGAGGAAACGTGGGCGACCACTAATGGCCGAGTCTGGAGGCGAAACTGACATGGAAGACGGACAGATGACATCGCCCGGCTCACCAGAAGAGACGCAGCCTAAGGAGCCCTGCGTTGTGCATGGGTATCGAATCAGCAGCTTCTGAGCCGCTGAATGGCCGTTTCTGTCTGGAGAAAGGACCCCTGCAGCTTCTGAATGTATTCAAGGTTCAACATCCAGGATTTAATTGAGTGGTAGAAAACCCTGCAGCGCTTCTCAGTCTACGAAAACTCTGAATTGTAACGCCCTGCTACACCTCTCTTCGCTCGCTTGTGAAATACCCCACTCTGTTATTTGTATCCAACAAGCACAAACTCCAAAAGTACAACTAAGGTCATCGACTGGCCTGCTGTTATTAATAGTTTTCATTCTAAGTAAATCCCTTATTTGATTCTTAGGTCCCCTTTACACATGGCTTTACAAGACCATTTCCTGTTTGCCAACTTTATTTACATGTGTCTTGAGTGATCAGTTGTCTGTGGGGTCATAGTCCTGACATTCCCTTCTCTCCATCTCCAGTTAACACAGAGAGACTATAAAAGTGTTTGGATGTCCGTTAAATAAATGTTTAGACGCTGTGTACAGATTGTCTATATAGACACTCCCTCTGTCAATGATGTCACTTTCTGTTAAGACAAAGCATCATGGGAGCAATAACGCACGCACGCACACACGCGCTCATGTGGCAGAAAAATGCAGTGACCATTAGTAAAGGGGGTTGATCTTTAGACTATAGTCCCCAGTTAACCGACAATCACGTATAACAGGGTGAGCAGCACATGGCGCTTGCCTATACTGCCACCTGGTGGACAAACTGCACAAATCTCTCATTACGACAGTTCCCCAAGCCTGAATCTGAATACGATGAACCTTCTCTGTTCGACGTAGTTATGTTTCCAATCATTCAACTTGAGTTTGTGATTTCTCTTGTTCCCATTCTGTGTGTGAAGCAGATTGCTGTGTTTTACTGAAGGTCTGTTCAAGATGTGGAAGAAAAATAAAATATATTTATTTAAACAACATTTTTTAAATATGTATGACTATCAGTGGAATATTTTATAATAAGCAACTAATTCCACAAGTGTAAAAAATTACACTTATTCATATATAACCAGGAAGCTCCTGCCAGGCATCATGGCGGGTGAGAAGAGCAGGCACATGGTTCGATAAGTGGTTCAAGAGTGAGGTGCAGAAAGGAATTGGCAGTAACGCCCGAGGAGCCAAACACCAGCTACTGATTGACAGAGTAGTCCACAGAGACTGTAAGAATAGACAGAGCAACCCCTGTACTGCCTGGATCGACTAACAGATAGCATACGACTCAATGCAGCACACATGGATACTGGAGTGTCTGGAACTGTACACGATCAACAGGACACTAGGAGCCTTCATCAAGAACTCAGTGGGCATGTGGAAGACGACACGAGAGGCCAACTCCAAGACAATAGCCAAGGTCAACATTAAGTGCGCCATATACCAAGGGGATGCACTATCACTCCTGCTGTTCCGCACCGGCCTGAACCCCCTCAGCCAGATCATCAAAAATGTGGCCAAATGGTATCAAAGAGAGGCAAGATGATCAGAATGGAAGGGGTTCACCTACATGTGGGTAGGATAGGAGACATCCAGGACAGCTATAAATACCTAGGGATCTCACAGGCTAATGGAAATGAAGAGGAGGTTGCAAGGAAGTCACGAGAGTAAGGCATGTCCTGAGAAGTCTGCAGAATGGTAAGAACAAGATCTGAGCCATCAACATCTACATACTGCCTGTTATCAGATATATAAGTCCAGCACTCCGAGGTTGTATACTAAGTGGAAAGAGGGAGGCCGAGGACTAGGGGGCATCAGAGCCACAGTACATCATGGAACATTGTAAAGCACCGTCAGATAGTGGAAGTGGCTGACATCATGAAGGTCTACCAATGCTGGACTCACTGTCAGCACAGAGGCATTGATCATGGCAGCACATGGACAGGTCCTAAGTACCAGGGCCATAGAGAGCAGGATCTACCACAGTAGAAACAGTCCAACATATAGTAGCAGGGTGTAAGATGCTTGCAGGATCAGTATACATGGAGAGGCACAACCAAGCGGCTGGGCTAGTGTACAGGAACACCTGTAGCCAGTATGGGCCAGAAGCACCCAAATCCCAATGGGACACACCACTGAAAGAGGTTGAGAAAAACAAAGCTAAGATAGTTTGGGACTTAGGCTCCCAGACTGACAAACAGCTGCTGGCTAACCAACAGGACATAGTGGTGGTGGACAAGGAGCAGAAGAGAGCTTTGGTGATAGATGTGGCATTACCAGTACTAGGGGTTGAAAAAGCCGCTGGAGAAGATGTGGAAGGTCAAGACCACCGTAGTCCCTGTGGTAATAGGAGCACTAGGAGCAGTGACCCTCAAACTGGGAGAGTGGCTCCAACATATATATCCCAGGAACAACATCTGAAGCCTCAGTCCAGTAGAATACAGTCCTTTCATAAACAGGTTCAAGCAAGATGCGACAAAGATGAAGGCACATACTACTGTATATGTACCCCTTCTTATCTTTTGATGGCATATCACAGCTTTCAGGTTGCACTCACCTCCTGCCATGGCGGTTTGTCCTTGTGATGATACTGTCACAGCAGTTATTGCTATGATGAACTTTACACCTGCAGGAAGAAAACAAAGAGCAAAGCTTGGATTTTGTTCCAGGGCTGGCACCAGCAGAGATGTGAGGGGGCATCAGAAGGAGACCTTTATCCACGACAGGGTAGTAGTAGAATCTTCCTGGTGTGTTTTCCACTGCCAGCCGGTACCATAGAGGGAAATGATCGATGGTGAACAGGTTTTCTTTGTCAGAAGGTGTGAGGAACTTTCTGTAGATGACAAATGATACTATGAAGGTGGTAACAAAGCTCAATCAAACACTGACACCTCAAACAATCATTAGTTGTGTTTATCAAAACTGCACATCAGCCTGATTTTGAAATTAGGATACAATTCCAAATGAGCATATGTGACTTCTGAAATGCTTTAAACATAACTTTGCTTCATCTGATACGACTTACTTTGCTACTCGTGTCTCCACACCAGCGTATCTTGTCATCCTGATCAGACCAGACCGAGTCCCCAGGAAAGCTGTTTCAATCCCTGGTTCAATCCTGCACACCGAAAAGACACATTCAGTACTACAGTCAGTTAAAGAAAGCCCTGCGTCATGTAAAATGTATTCAGATACAGTGTATTAAAGAAGCAATAATATCCGTTGCTTGACAGTTTAAATCTGTGACACTATCATCAATTAGCATCATCACTAGATTATGGACTGAAATGAAAACTTCTGGTCGAAACCAGAACCCCAAAATGATGTAACCAAGATCAAAAACTCACAAAAAAACTATTATGCCAGTTACTGGTACTACTGCATTACTGGCCATGTAAATCAATAACAACATTATGAAAATACTTATGCAACGCTGGTATTTCAACAATGCACAATACAAAATCCACTCATGAAAGATAGACAGGCTTCTGACTTTCCAAAGATCGTAAAATTAAACATATTCTTTCATGAAAATATAAAGCACATGTCAATCGCAAGCACTTTTACATTCATTTGTAGGACTGCTACAACATTCAGAACAAGTACAACTGGTGGAAGGCATTTTTTTGTCAGTAGGCTGAAAGCAAAATTGTTTATGAAAACAAAGATTGCCATGGCACATGACAGTGCAGAGAGATGATTTTTTTTTTTTTCTGTGCTCAATGCTTCTCCAACCGTTCTCTGCATCTATGCGTGCTGCTTAATTCATAAATCCAAATAATTATCTCTATAACGCAGATCAATAAGGAAGAATAACATCTGCTACAGACACATGTTTAAAACCTGTTCTCGGTACTCTTGGCTCAAAGGGGCAAAGAGAGATAATGTCCATTAAGAGTGAATTCTAACTCCTCTCTTAACGCTCAAGATAAATCCTTAATCTAAACCCTCAACCTTAGTCCAAACGTTCACGATGATGTTTGACATAGAGATGATACCCCTTAAATGCATATACGTCCTCAGACTGTAGGGGGCAGCATTATGCAAACGCAGCTTTCAGCCTGACAAATGTTGAAGTAAATGTCATGCAACAATACGGTAAACAACCCATAAAATAGGCTAAGATAATAAAATCGTTATATTTATAGCTCCATTAACAAAGAAAATACTTTGATCGCTTTGGATGCCACTTTTTATTGGTTAAAAATAGGCAAAGCATTCTGGGTATTCTCAAAATTGAGGGAGATACAGCCCTCAATCTTGTTCCTTAGTTCAACTTCCTGAGAAATAGGAGTATCACTTGGCAGGTGCACACATTTTTGAGGTTGAGCTTGAGGATTAAGGAAAGAATTGACTTTCTCCTCATAGACCCACAGTTGTGAAGTCACCGTCGCAGAGAGTTAACCATCAGCGCTGTATGCCACCGAAACATTTCAGTGAATCCCAAATTATTATGGAATGTATTTACACAATGTGTGTTTTGACTTTTCATCTATGAAGTATATTCTAAATGAAATGAAGGGGGTGTAAAATTAAATGAAAATTTCTCACTTGTCACTGAGCATCAGGGCGTTCCAGTAAGCCTCCATCGGTGCCGTCACCACGGCATCAAATAAAGTTTGTTGAAGCAGAAGCTCATTGCCTAAGGAAAAGAACAGTGCTGGTTAACTTGTGATGAAACCACTTATCCATCAGCGTGGCCAATGAGTCACATTTAAACATGTCGTAAATGAAGGCCTATTTCACTCGCACCAACAACAGGCGTGCTACACACAGCTCCGAGTGCTTTGACAATGCGTTTCTCTTTTCTGGACACAAACCCGAGAGAGATACTGAAATGTAACTGCTCCATCAACCCAATATTAAGAGTTGATGAGCAATGCTTTCATTTAATGAGAGCCAAACTCACACTCCAGATCAGGCTCTTTCCCCTGCAGGTAACGGATGGCCGCCTGAAGCTGGGAGTATTTTCTGTGGCTGGGATCGATGTCTGTCTCACAGTAGGTCCTGAAGAAAATGATCAATATTAGGCTCATTGTCGCTACAGACAGAAGAGAATAGTTTTCAGATGTACACAGGGAGGTTTAACTGCATTTTAACTCCCATCATATTTCATTTTACAAAGACGATACAATCAATTAAAGGGTCAGAATCCTGGCTGACATAACAACAATTTCAGTTTAATGTTTTTGAGACAACAAAGAGAAGAGGTGAGGTTAACATGGCACGTACCACTCGGTGGCGATGCTCAGATCTGGAGAGGTTAAATCATGAAGGCCTGCATGTGAACAAATAGAACATATTTGATAGTTACACTCGGCTTTGAACACGCATGAGGGTGGAGGACTCACTGACCGGTAACACAGGGATTTGCATGGCTGATTTGACACATGACATGGTTGACTGAGGTTTTTAAAAACAATTTCTAAGGCTCAATTACAGCTATTGTCTCACCAACCATCGAGAACGTACCTTCCTCCACAGACACGTTTCCCAAAAATATCAGCTTTCCGTGACCTTTTGTCAGCACCATGCCGAAGCTGCATAGATGGGAAGAGACACAATTGAGCCTGTCAGTCATTGAGAAGGTGATGTGGATATGCCTTCAAAACAGCGAAGGGGCTGGAATAGTGCCAGCTTGCACTGGCAGTGGGAAAACAAATGACTGGCACAAAGGATATTCACATTGAAAATAAAAATATTGCTTAAAAAAGCATCTTAGAATTGAAAATAAAAATTTGCAGTAAAGATGAATAGAAAAAAGACAAAACACACGAAGCATACATATTTATTTAAGAATTATTATTATTATTATTCATTTATTTTGATTAATGTGGGGTTTCCACACCTCAATCGATAAAAGGTTTCAGATTGTTTTTTCATTCTGTATACATTTTTCAGGCATTTATACAGACACTGTGTCAGTGGATGGACAGGGGTAAATGTTGGGAGGTTAGCTCTACAAACCTAGACTCTATATCTGACAATTGCCTTTCCCGATGGAAATTCTAATTCAACTTTCCATTGGTTCAGAATTGTGTTTTTTTGTCGAAACAACTTTGGGTGGAACCTGTGCTGATTCGCGACACGCAGATCCCAAACAAACCCTGCCACTTCCCGCTCTTCCTCCTCTCCCTGAGGTGAATATTGAAACGGTGTGGAACAATAATATTGGCTAAAGAAAAAAAAAACGTTTGCTTGAAATGGTAGGAAATCTTAGGAAAACAGAACAGCAATTCAAAAAAAGGAAACAAAACTAGCAAATTATATAAATGTCCGTATTGTTGATGTACATTTTTCAATGCCAATTTTAGTTTCCTTTCCAATTTTATTTCAGCCAATATATATTTTTTATATTTTTTAAATGCCTACATTCCTTTTACCAGGTCGCACTGCTGTCTCTCAAAGTGTCCCTCCTTTCTCATCATCTCCACCATTCCATCAAGCCTGCACTCTCCTCTTCACCTCTGTCACCCTTCATTGTAAACTACAAGTAATCTAACATTAAACAAATTGCTTGCACACAAAACAGGCTTTCAGCTCTACTGTATGTGATTTCAGAAATACTAGCTTTGTTTTCAAGTTTTCAAGTTTAGACATGAGTTGGTACAAAGCGGCTACAGCACTTTCCATACCTGAAAGGAGTGTCATCAATGTTGGTGTAGAAATACTCATTCACCAGGTATAAAGGACGTTTCTGTGAAAGGAAATTGGGAGAGTTAACTTCAGCACTTATAGAAAGAAGTACTCGTCCTTCACTCGACTACTGACGGGACATGTGAGGGTTCTCAGGTGATGAAGGTAGAGGGGCCAGTGCAGAGTAAACAAAGACAAATGTACTCATTTTTTAAATCTCTGCTTAATCTGAATCCAGGATGCTGTGACTTACCCCTTTATCCACCGATGCCCTGACGTCCAGACTTAGGCTGCCTGTCTCTCCTCTTACCATGGCAGTCCTGAGCTGGGATTTAGACACCAACTCACAGCATTTATTCCAAACTACATCACATTTAAATTGACTGTTGTATTTACCAGATCATCTGTGTCCGCCCACTCCACCTCCGACAGGTCAACACTGTTGTAGTTCGGCTTCATCTTTAACTTCTTTCCATCTTTGTACTGCAGAGGAACACAGTCACGATTAATGTGTGTGTGGCTGCATGCGTGTGTGTTTGTCCTGTAACACCATCATTATAAATGCCTAATACCCTTCTCACCTTGCCCTCCAGGACATCTGCTTCACCATGAGATTCATTCTAATAAATCCACGTTGCTCCACTCTCTCTGACCTAAATCTCTTCTCAGTTCAATGTGGCAGATCTAACATTTTGCTAAAATCATCAGGGAAAATCACTGTCACTGTGTGATAAAAATAATTCCTCTTAAGATACATATGTATTGTCAATGTGCTTCTTTTGAAGTCACTTGCAGATTAGTCTCTGCCAAAATGTGCTCACCAGGGGACGAAGGTCAGGGTGTGCCAGGATGTAACCATTGTTGGTAATGAGAAAGGCATAACCATGAGGCCCCACCTGATGGAAAAAATACAGACTTTCATCAGTGGGTTTTATGTATTCATTTTTAATTCTCAAGTGGGGGAATAATCCAGTTTATCTGGGGCAAATGTCTTGTTCGCCAGGCAAAGATGACTGCAAATAACAAAGATGATTGAACATGTATTAAACACACTCAATATAGTTACATAACTTTGATCCTCTCGACACAAATACTTAATAAAAGATTGCAGATATGACTCCATGACACACTGACTTCAACACAATCGATCAGCCATTTAGAAGCAACTCATATTTTCCAAGCTCTACATTGTTGAGGACAAAATTTAACTGCTCAACAATGTGAAAGAAAGCACAATTAAAGTTGTGTGTGTGTGTGTGTTTAGGCTTATCTATCCTACTGAGGACCAATTTTGACAAAAACACCTCCTTGTGAGGCCCATCGAGGGGTCCTTTTGCCAGACCCCAGAAGGTCAAGCTTCAAAATAACAAGGTCATGACAATTAAGTTTAAAGTTTGTTTTAGAATCCTGGTTAAGTTCAGCCATTTGTTTTGGATGGTTAAGTTTATGGTGAGAGAAACCAACAGGTAGTTTTAATGCAAAGAGTTGACATGGATCATAATCAGATCATGAGGAGTCAAACTCACCATATACAGCGGTGCCAGTTTCATCACTTCTAGAAGTGGAACGTCTGTGCCGACCACACCCAGAAGGATGCCATGGGAAAGCTGAAGAAAATAGTACCGGTTCAAGATAAAAACTATGACGCCACTTTTTCACATTCAGCATATTTTGATGAAATAGGAGTCCTATTTAACATTTTGTTGATTCTGCTTTGTGGTGCAATGACAAACAAAGGCTGTCTCTGACTCTGAAAATGGGAGTTTGGCATCACACAATATCTCAATGTATACTGCGTATCAAATTCCTACCGTCTCCTTCTTCTTGCTGAACACTGGCATGGCCACCGAAGTCATCAGTAGGAGACTTTGAGATTTGGTGCTGAAGAGCTGAGAAATCATGAATCAATAAAAAATCTCATGCATTATTTTGATTATGAGAATCTGCTCGACAAATGTGGCTGTGACTCCATGTGAGTGGATGACATGACATTATGCATAAACAGGACAGTATAAAAAAAAATGTAAGCGGGTCCACATTGGAAATGGATACCAAGCCAGGCCACACTAAAACATGACCGGCATCAGTTAAAAAGCATCACATCATTTGTTCCTTATATGAAGATACATATACAGAGCTGTTCTTTAATATGCTCCAATCAATTTCTCTATATGGCTCATGGAATGTTGCATATAGCATATGTAATGTACTGTATATGTCAATGGAAACTACCAAGATACCAAGAGACAAGAAGAGAATGAAATGAAATATTAAAAAATGTATCTACTGCAAACACTGAATGTTGTACTAGGTTTTTTAAATGTTTATTATTACTATTACTTTAATTTCTAATCTAAAAAAAAAATAATAAGGGGATTTCTATCTTGGGGACTAAAATAAATGTCTCATTCGCATTTCTACAAATAGACATTAGATGTAGCTGCTGCACTGATTTGTTGGACAGTTCTACATAACTCCATGTGGAAGCTCTGTAACGCAATAGCTTTTAAACATTACCTCCTCAGTATTTGGAAGCTTCCCAGGAGAGAGTGGAAGACACGCCGATGTTGAGGATGAGAACAGACACGGATGAAAAGCAAAACAGGATGAAGATGATGATGATGAGGAGGAGTGTGCCACAAAGCAAAGCAACAGTACTAAGTCAGCTCACCACCGTGTCCATATAGGCCTCGGTCCAGATGATGTCATGGTCATGGTTGATGACCATAGGTCTGCTGAGCACATGCAGGTACTCCATGACGTTCTCCTGCACGTCAGCCAGTGTGGATATATGGGTGTAATAACCTGGAGGCGTGTAAACAAACAACATTCTGTGAAGCTTGGAAGATGCAAAGGCCCTTTTAAATGGTTAAAAGATTAATCATATTTATATTATATCATATTATATTGATCTAATAGATCATACTTAGAGCCCACTTACATTTCTTTGCATTATATTACACTACACATTACACACATTACATATAGTGTAAGCCACATTTCATCTTTTAGTGTTGTGTTATGTGCTACTGTCTGCCATTTGCTTCTGATCTCTGAAGTCTCTTATCCAGTGTAACCTAGCAATTTCTGTATCAGATGCACTTTCTTGAAAATATGTCTCATGCTGTGCAGGTTTTTCACTTCCTTTGTCAGTGAGTTCCACATTTTCACTCCCACTATTACAGTGCACATTTGTGTCAGTGTGGTTCAAGCATATGGCATATTTTTGTATCTCCACTGTTGATCAAATAGGTGTTGTCTGCAAACAGCGCATGGTTCATTTGTTCTGATACCTCACTAATATATAATGTGGACTCCCTGGACCAAACATTTCCTTCCTGTACGTACTGTTGTCTCCTGCTGATAGTATTGAATGATTTGTGCATAGTTTCCCACTTTTAGCAAAGCCAATTGAAGATTTTTATTTCATGAATAATTATATCGAAATGTATAAAACAAAATTGTTTAAAACAAAAAGAAACCTTTTGCAAGACAGCGCATAAATCAGTAAAGCAAGAAGAAATGACAGAATTCAGCATCTTTGATGGCTATTGTCAGATTTGGATGAAGGTTTCCGACATTTCAACCGCAAGATATAATCAGAATGTCCTAAACTTACTGTTGGTGCACATTCAATTTAGGCAAACCTTTGTTATTGCAGGCGATCCACTTGGTGTTCTGGGCAAACGTCATCTCTCTGCCGATCAGGTAGGTAAAGACTCTCACCTGACCACAGAAACACAGTACAATAAGACATAAAAATAGCATGTAGGGGAACTAATAGAAGGAGAAATTAAATGTGTTTCACAAAAAAAATGGTGCAGGTTTTTATTCCAACCAATCAAGAAGACAACTTTTCATAAATCATGTACACACTATTAACGAAAGTATTTGCTCAGCCATCCAAATGATCAGAATCAGGTGTCCAAATCGCTTGGCCTGGCCACAGGTGTATCAAATCAAGCACCTAGTCCTGCAGACTATTTTGACAAACATTTGTGAAAGAATGGGCCGCTTTTGGGAGCTCAGTGAATTGAAGCATTGAACTATCATCGGATGCCACCTGTGCAACAAATCCATTCATGAAACTTCCTCGCTTTTAAATATTCCACAGTCAACTGTCAGCTCTATTGTAAGAAAATGGAAGAGTTTGGGAAAAACTGCAACTCGGCATTGAAGTGGTCGGCCATGTAAACTGACAGAGGGGTCAGTGGATGCTGAGGCACTTAGTGCGAAGAGGTCACAGACTTTCTGCACTGTCAATTGGTACAGAGCTCCAAACTTCATGTGGCCTTCAGATTAACCCAAGTACAGTACGCAGAGAGCTTCATGGAATGGGCTTCCATGGCTGAGCAGCTGCATCCAAGCCATACATCACCAAGTGCAATTCAAAGCACACTGGTGTAAAGCAGGTCGCCACTGGACTAATGAGCAGTGGAGACACTTTCTCTGGAGTGATGAATCACACTTTTCCATCTGGCAATCTGATGGATGAGTCTGGGTTTGAAGGAGTTATGGTGTGGGGTTGTTTTTCAGAACAAGGCCTTGGCCCCTTAGTTCCATTGAAAGGAACTTTGAATGTTTCTGGACACCAAAACATTTTGGACAATCCCATGCTCCCAACCTTGTGGGAACAGTTTGGAGCGGGGCCCTTCCTCTTCCAACATGACTGTGCACATAGCAAGGTCCATAAAGACATGAATGACAGTTTGGTGTGGATGACCTTGAGTGGTCTGCACAGACTATTGACCTGAACCCAATAGAACACTTTTGGGATGAAGAGCGGAGACTGAGAGCCAGGCCCTCTCAATCAACATCCTCACCAATGCGTTTTTCCGATAAACACACTCCTCAAACTGGCCTTGCCAGAAGAGTTGACGCTGTAATAGGTGCAACAGGTGGACCAACATCATAATGAACCCTATGGGTAGGAATGGGATGGCACTCAAGTTCATATGTGAGTCAAAGCTGGTAATATAGTGTATCTTAGGAGTGTAATTGCTGGATTATCAGTCTGCTGTTGCTTGTTTCAGCTGAAACCTCAATGATTAAACTGTGTATTGAAGATCGGTTGGAAAAAAAACCTGCACCACCCTGGATGCCCAGGTCAGGGTTAGAGCAACCATTTAAATGAAATAGCACATCATATTTAAACCCAGAGCCACTACCCACTGAGGTCTGAAAATGAGTACACTGCTTGATGAAGCCCCATCAGCCTGTCACTAATTTGAAGAGACCAGTTTGTCTAGTGAGTTGTCTATTGCCATGAAAGACTTAGGCTGCATCCCAATACTCCCCCTTTCCCCTTCGTCCCCCTCGTTCATGCGATACCAAAGGATGTGCCAATTCTCTGTTGGCTCAGGGGAAGGGGTCACATACCCCTTAAAAAGAAGATTTTCACGATGCACCCTTGAAACCGAGGGGTAAGATGACAAAGCGTGTGAAAAAACACAACTTTTATGATAAACCACTCGCTAGTCTGAAGTTTAAAAAAAGATCGGCGTACAAACATATGTGTTAGGTTCTGTGTTTTGTCTGTACTTCTACCTTGTCACTTCCTGTTTTCCCGTTCCGTGTTTCCTGTTTTGTATCTTGTTCTCTCTAACTTTGTGGCAACGCAGCTGGGACTCATTCCGCTAATCACACCTGGATGGATATCTACCCTTGAGTTCCAGTCTGATTTGCCAGATGGTCTGATTTCGTGTCTAATGGTCAAGGCCTCTCTTGTTAATTTGTCTTCTAGTGACACTGTTTATATCCCTGTTTCTCCGCGTTCTCCTCCGCGTTCTTTTCTCGAGTGTTGTTTACTCGCCTTTTTAGTTCTATCATTGTGGGTTTGTGTGTATGTTTAACCACTACCGAGCGTTCTTAGTTTATCTTAGCCTCGTGAGAGTTGTATCCGAGTGTGCTTCTCAGTCGTCCCCATTTTCAGTCTTTGTATCTCTTACACCTGCTTTCTGTTTCAGGTTTATCCCCTCCTTTCGTGTTTGTCCTCCGCGCTTTGTTTCTGGTGTCGTCGACTTCTGTTCTCCTTATTGTGTGTGTATTTTTTGTGTTATTTGTATTAAACCCGTGCTAACTGTTAACTTCATTGTCTGAGTGCTCTGTGGGTTTGCGATCGCTTTGGCGCTGATGACGTGGTGATTCCACTGGTTATTTCATGTGAAAAACCTTTGTCTTCTGCCCATCGTACCTTCCACAAGGTGGCCAAAGAAATGCAGCACCTGACAGTACGGGGACTGCTAATAAGCTGGACGTCCCAAGTTAAGCACACTACAAAACTACTTTGCATGTTAGCCATTAGTCCAACGGCTCAGTTGCATCTGTATATTAACTCCTGTTGTAGTCACTCCTGTTGGGTCTATTAATACACATTATTTATACTTGTGTTTAATGTAAATATGGAACAACAAAAATAAAAAAATCTAATTACTGTATGATGTTTCTTACATACATAGCAGACATAGCAGTTGAATATTGTTCACTGTCACTTCTGCTAATGTCGCATTCAGTCAGCAGCAACGGTTGATCCAGTTGTGTCCCATTTCTTTTTACCCCTTGCCCATGATGTTCGTTTTTGAGGGCTGAGGGGAAGACGAAAGGGAATGGGTAAGACAAAGTGGTAGAATTGGGATGCAGCCAGAGTTCAGCCATTCCTCAGCTGTGGAACACTCGCTTTTCAGAGCTGCTCTCTGCTACACAACAAAACATCTCTACAGAGACAGGCCTTTACCCTGCGATCTGGCCAATTGAACTCCTCAAAGATGGATTCAAAGTCCTCCATTGCTCCGTCTGTGATCAACATGATGGCCTGGTTACACATACTGCCCTGACCATTCGCCCGGGCCTGGAATGAAAACACAGTTAAACCAAGCAAAGCTACTGCAAATGATTTCATCTGATAATGCCAGAAACGTTACGCACCTCATTGAGAATTTTGAAGGACTCCTTCATGGCGTTCTTGATCTTAGCCTCTCCCTTTACATGTATCTCATCCACCAACACCTTGAAGTGCTGTTACACAGACGCAATGTTAGAGCGGCAGTTTTTGCTGCATGATTCAATGAATTCATTTATCTGTTACTCCACAGGAAAAGTAGACTATGGTTTTAAGTTTTACCTAGAAAAGCTTTTTCTTGTGCTCTAATTAATGACAAGTTTTGTAATCAATGAATCACATTTAATATTTTACACCAGAATTATAAGATTTAATGCAGATGCGTATAAGTGCATCAATGATAGAAAAGCATAGAAAAGTGGTCTACTTCTATCCAGAAGTCCTTTCAAACAAATTTTCTGTCCATTTTTTCAGTCTCATTCAACATGGATGTTTTGCTCACAACATCACAAGAGGAATCGGTGCAATGAAAAATGTTTGTTGCCAGCCCTAAAATAAATATTTTTTGACTCACTTGGTAGGTGAATAGCCTCTATTTAATCAGTGGCCTCTGAAAAACTCAACATTATCGTGTGTCAAGCTAATAGAAAGCATTTTCACAAGAAAGACATCGGGACAGCGAATACCTCCACCTAGCCTCACACTGTGACTTCTTTTTATTAATGGCAATATAGCGCTACATGCATTTTATGTATATCATTAGTGTTAAAAATATTCTGAGTACAATGAGCTCAATCAGATGGTAGGCAGCATTAGAGTTAGGGAACCTACTCAACAGACACACTGCCAGCAGCAGCAGAAAACTTCTCAACGTCAGTAAATATACTTAACCATAGTTTGGTGCATCGATTCAATTGTATGTTACGTTTTAATAAGTCAAGTCTTCCGACTTGTTGTGTCTTAACTGGACAAGGTCACTGAGTAACCGAAGAACAAGCAAACAAACACAGAAGGGAACAAAGTCCTAACGCATGCACACCAGGATGTTCTGAATCAAAATTAGTGCTCTAACTGACCAATGTCTCCGGGCATGTGCACAGAAATTCTGGGGGTGTAGTGCTCAAGCCTGATATAAATATCTAAATTATTATTATTATTATTATTATTATCATTGAGGAAAATCCGGAAAATCTGACTTTGCAGACATAATCAAGTGTGAAGTGAATGTGTTTAATGTCATTAAAACATGTGCATGTTGATTCAATATGAGTTTATGCGAACTTAAAGAGCTATGTTCATGCATTAATACTGTGGCATAGTGGCCACAGGACATAGCCAAGGTTGCCATGGGTGAAAGTTCAAATTAAAGACATATTAAAGTGAGTTAATTCAACATCTCAAATTAATAGCAAGGTCACTTAGAGTGCCTTTTAATCAACAAATAAGACCTTGGAAAAGCCCAAAAGATCTGAATGAAAAGGATGAGTAAGCTGGCAGAAGAGGACTGTACAAACACCATGTTTATCTATCCGATGCTACGGGTCAGAGGAGCTGACAGCCGCTCTATGCAGCGTGAGGAGTGGGAGTGGGAGGGCCCAGTGGGGGAGCTCAAACAAGTGGCCATTCAGATACTAAAAATACATTGGTAAGAGAGTAACTATTCTTTCTCAAGAATGCAAGAACGAAGGAAAAAAGAACAAAAAGTTCCAGAAGCGATAGTGTTCAACTACCACTAGGGGTCTATATGCGCATGTTTCTGAATGTCTTGACACTTCCGAAGATTCTGAAATTGGATTCAATCAGTGCAAATTGATAGTAATGAAACAAGGTGATTTGCGACAGACCAAGGGACGCATGGTGTAACACCTTCTAACACTCTAATTTACTTATCAAAATGAGTTAAGGCTTGCACTTTGACTGTAGGGGCTTTGTGGCAACTCTCACAGGCCGCTGACAGGGCAGGTGCCTTTTAGCTTTTTTTCACTAACAATTCCAGCACAAGTGGACTTGGCTTTTGGTGTTGCTTCAAGAATTAGGTCAGGAGGTTGTCAGGACGATCTTGGTGTGTGTGTGTGCCACGGTTTATATGTCTCACTAGCTCTCTAAGCTTTCATGAAGAAGATAATGTGCTTACCTCTCTGGTGTCCAAGTCGGCTTGCACCAGGGTTCCCTTAAAGCATGGCTCCACATAACGCACATAGTCAGTGTACTGCACTCACAAAAAAAGCACACACGCACACTTTAGGATCATTTACAGCTACCACATGTCGTTTTAGGTCAGTGTTTCTTGGAGTAATCTGTCTGATTAAGGGCAGATCTGCAGGTGCTCATAAATAGCCTCCTCTAACCCAGTGTGCAGTAAACCTAAGTATGTATGCTGGTCTGACTGTGTGTTTGTCTCACAGCAATAACGTTGACAAAGTCGTTCTCTCCCAGTGTGTCCAGGATGGTGTTGATGGTGTGTTTGGCGATGGTCATCTTCAGTCCCTTCATGCTGCCGCTGATGTCCACCACAATGATGATGTCTTTGGGGGAAGTGGCTGCCTGGATGTACCTGGGAACAGGAAGGGAATGTAGCATGATGAGGGACAAAAAATGTATAAATATCAATGATATAAATGAAAGCCAAATTCCAAGCAATCGCAAATGCTTGATCACCATTGTTGCTACTAAGAGTGCTATTAATAGTAGAGAGATATTCATTTTTCACACAAGCCTACGTAGGCTTGGATTTTGCGGAAAACGATGACGATGAATTTCGCAAGTTCTGAATTCCCAAAGATACGATTATGCTTAAATTTACTCAAGGTTAATAGCCATTTTGTTCTTCCTGTGTCTTTAGAAAGTGAACGCACAGCAGGTGTCAGTGTCATTAATGTATTTGAAAAACAAATTGACCTACATTCTTCAGCCAGGGGTGAACTAGCATCTCATTTTTGCCGTTTACACAGTGTCACTAACAAATCTGTACTCTTCATCTGTGTAGTGGAACACAACAAATGTGATTCCCTACATTCAGTCAAAGCATTTTAATGCAGTATAATTCATACATATAATACATAGGACAAATAACTTGGACCAATGAGCAGCACAACACCTAAATGCTTTACCTCAACACCATCATCAAGTGTCATCTCTCCACCATGCTCATGAATGAGATGAGCATTGTAGGTACATATACAGCGCAGTAATATAATTTAGGATGGCATGAGCAGTCACATATGGTGCCATGTGGTCTGAACTGACCCGACCGAGATGCAGCTTATCGTCTTTTCCAGAGGATCAGGATTCCACTTGATGCCGCTCATCTGACCGAGTCTGACGAAAACGCAGCATTACGTAGGGATTTTCTTCATGGAGCCTGTCGTCATTGTTTTTAGTACTTTTTGAAAATCATACCATTTCCTAGTAAACATGAAGGGGTTGGTGCATCTGTTGTGAACACTGTTCCACTTAAACATGCTGCCTCAGTCCACATTTTATCGTTTTGACTGAAGAGTGAAATTGCAGATTCAATCACAACAAAGCAGTTTGTTCAACTGGCTTTTCCTCCTCACAAATGAGATCATTGATTTTATTTTCAGGTCCTTCCAGCCAATTGTTGTTGGACGTGGACTCAGAGGAACGATTAAGTGTCTTCGTCTGCTGTTGTTGGACATGACTGCCTTGTGTTTCCCTGAGATGCTGCTTTTATTACCCAGCTATACTTAGGAGTCCATCTGCTGCAGCGTTTCCATCAAATAAGTAGATAGCTTATAATCCACCATCAGTGAGCAAACCCACTTTATTGGCTTTAATCAGCCGTAACACCCACCTGCTACCTCTATGTCATGTATCATAGTAACACAAATGATATCAAGTGTTGGGGGACAACCAACGAGTGGTGCCTGATACATTATAGCATTCGAGATAAGCCAGCCACTGAATATAGATTTTTACAACTAGGAATGTTTTGTTTTCCAAACGTTATAACTACTGAATTATTCTCCATGAATATAACTGTTAGAATGGCAGGCAAACACTTACCAGTTTCTGTTCCTGCAGTCAAAAGCTGCCACTCCGTTGGCGTCAGGTGTCCATTTGATACCTGAAGGAGAAATTTCTTCTTCAATAATAAGTTTTCAAACTGTGCTGGTGTAAGTGCTAAGACTTCAAACTGGACAGTCTTGATGGACATCTAAAATATTCATTACAGAGACGTTGCCGAGTCCTCATTCTGCTTGCCCATGAGAGTTTATTAAATGTTAATTGCTTTCCGGCAAAATGAGATTCCTGATTAAATAAAGATGGCTTCAAACGCAATGATAAGCTGTCTCCAGTTGTGGTTCACGGCAGAATCATTGCCTTGTTGATTCAGCAACTGCAGATGCAAAGTCCTTTACAATATTCATAATTCATAATAACCCGCAAAAACATCATTGCATTCATCAGATCAGCTCACGAGTTCAACTACAGGGAATAAAATGATATGTGATCTTGAACTGGTGACAAACTAGCCACACCAAAGGTATCAAACTGAAGGCAGGGTGAATTTGTTTAGCACACTTTGATTTAGAGCTGGCAGAAAATTGTTTCAGTAAATGTTAAATGTATTTGTTTTATGTCAAATTAATAGTTTTTTTTTCATTTAGTACTTGCTGATTCTGATGCTAAAGAAATTAGTTCATATTTAATTTGGTGGCAATCACTATAAGTACAAATGCAAGGTTGACAAGCCTCTCAAAGACCGATGTCACACTCCACTTCACGGAAGTTGCATCCTGGCTTCAAACATCCTGTTTTCATGATCACAAGTGATGCCCACTAATGTGCATCAGACTAATGGTGTACTCATTGTGCTCTTGTATTGAGGTTTCCCAGCATGCACTGCAGGAGTGAAAGATTTCACTGGCCTTCTGTCGGTATCTTTTTTTTTCCTTCTCTGTGTATGTCATTGGATTGAATTTATCTCATGAATCTCACTATTGTGGTTTTGTGCGTGACATTATTGACATGTGAGGGATTTTCTGAGAGTCCCTACTCAAAACCACATTCCACACAGTCTTGGTTGAACACATAGAGGCAGGAGGACTTGGTGAAGTGAACAGAAACCCTCAATCCTTGAATGCTGAGCATGCCTTCATCATCATGTCAGAAACCACAGTCAAGTCAAGAATATTAAAATTCAGAAGAGTCCCTGACACATTTTTGGATTTATTTATATATGTCTCCTAAAGAAACCCAAATAAAAAATAGGGTTGATATGATGTCTTAAGGGGCTCAGAGCTAGCATAACCAAAACATGCATCAGTCTTGGCAGCATTTACACATCTAAATACAAAAGCAAAAGCATGTAAAGCAGGTCTTGTGAAAGACTGTGACTTGAATTTCAACTGACCAGGATAAATCCGGAAGAATCCTGTGCTGCTGCCAAAATACTGCCAAGTGAGCGTCGGATCCTTCTGGAAGTTAGACATGAACACCTCATTTAAACCTTCTGAGTTGTAAATGGCATTGAGGATGTTGGGATCTGTAAAACAAAATAGAAAATATATACAAAATTTAGGAAATGGAGTGCTACATAGAGTGTAGCAGTCAATAAGCACTCATCATGTAATATTGACCTTTATTGTAGACATTGGTTGGGACCTGGATGTTGCTCTGCTGAGTGTTCACTGGCAGGTTGTTGAAGTGTTCATTCTCCTCCAGCAGAAATTCACCACCCAAATCAAAATAGTTCCCATCTTCATCCACAGCGTTGATCAACATGGAGTTGTAGTAATCAAACTGAAAATGAGAAGAACATACTAAGTGATGGTGAGTCTGAAAATGACCGATGAAATCACGGACAGAGTTTCACGCCAACCTGTAGGGAGGAGTTGTATTCGTGGTACAGGTCGGCATCTTCTGCTGATTCAGCAAGTCTCTGGAAGGAAAAACAGCAGTCATGGTTTTAAAATACTACGAGCCAGTAACCTACATTATAAAAGACAAAAATCCAGCATGTTATTTTTATATGTCTGCAAACAATCTGCATCAGCAGAATCCATGACATTCCTCTAATATTCGCAGTATAGATGCACACACCCTTCATTATACAATGTCAGTGGAGTTAGTCATGTATTTTTATCAGATAAAGAAAGAGAAAGAACGCACAATTATATCCAGCGTGAGAGATTGTTCTTTGTTGTTGACATTTTGTCTAATCCACATTCATCAGATGCTCTGGAAATATGACATGCATTTAGAGTACTTTCTTAAAAAGGTCAAATTTTTATCCACTATGTGATAACAACTAATATTTGGGTGAGAACCCACGGTTTTCTACCAGACAAGCTTGTTAGTTTCATACCTTTGCGCATGGCTATAACTGAACTTCAGCTATATTTTTGCAACTGACAACTGGTGAAGGGCCAAAGACTAAAGCCAATCTCAGGGACCTGGCTAATCCAATGGTTGGCACAGGTTTACAGCAGGATTCACACCCACGGAGCCAGAGTTTTCCACTGATTCCAATGGCCTCCCATTTGGCTAAGGTCCCGTGGCTGTCCAAGGTTCTGTTTATTTAGGTGTAGAAATATGAACTAGAAGTCACTCAGGCTACATGCCGTGATTCGTGTGACTGATGAATGAATGAATGTATCTTTTTTTTATCGTGGCATGAAACAAATATTTCAGATTTGTTATTTGTTGTTGGTACAATAAGCTCTTTCTGTGAGTGCTTGATTCACATTGCTCTGTGTCTTGCTCACCTTCACTGACTTCATCTTGCTCCCCAACATTCTCTCAATTTCATCAGAGAAGTCTTTCACCAAGTCATTTCCATCCAGCTCTACTATCTTCACGATGGACTCCACATCCTTAAGTTTCTGCCAGAAGAGAAGACACCTCCTTATAAAATCAGATCATATTTCAGCGTCAACCAATCACAAAGCAGCAACTAATGCATGAACAGTAAATATGTTCATTAAGTTAAAGCTAAAGGAAAATAATCTCAGTGACCTCAGAGGTATCATGGCTGTTGGTTTCGGTACCACCTACCTGAAGTATTTTAAACATATCCCCGGAGGGTTGTCAAAGGTCACGCCATTCTTCAATAGCTTGATGCAAAACAGTAATTGGTGTTTCTCTCAACATTCCTCAAGTTATTTTGAAACAACAAGCTCCCATTCTTGAAAAGCAGCAGCTCCAGGTGGACCAGACAGACCAACTGAAGGCTCACCACTGACTCCTTAATTCCAATTAATTCAGGTATCACGCTCTTAAAGAAAAGACTGAGAGCAGAGCCTCAACTCGCTACACATCCAACGAAAGTCCAAACAAAATGCTTCTACACTCGTGATGACATCAAAAGAGGATTTTGCTGAAGTTGATCTTGTTTGATTGAGAGCAGATGAAGAGCGTTTCTCTGGTGATAAATCTAAAATGCAGTGATAAATGGATCTAAATTCAGAACACAAATCCTTATGCTGGTGAAGCCGGTGCGGACCTAATTCTGGGCATTAATGTCATTTCTGTGGGATTCTGTGAATACGTGCCCCACAGATCAACATCAGGAGATGGTTTAAGGATATTCAGGGAATCCGATTTTTGTCAGGATTGATTCATTTCTTTTCCAGATGGCGCCGATAATGACGACGTTGATGGCAGCCACAAGGAGTCACTTTGTTGGCAGTGCTAGGCTTCTTGAGAGTGTTTTTACTAGTCTTAGCTGCTTTTAAGAGGGTGGACCAGGAACAGGGTCATGTGCCTGTCAGAACAAAATGCCAGAGACACAGACGTGCGCTCCCAACTCTTCACCCGGTGAGCCGACAAAGGGTTGCATTACTGGAGACACTTTTCCTTCAGTGCAAGCCAAAGAGTTTTCCAACACTGGATCACAAGCTGCCAGACAGCTTGAAGTTAGCAGGTGAAGTTGAGGAAAATCACAGCCAAGGGAAAAAAGGGATGTCCCTACTTCTCTTCTAACTTAATAAGAGCAAGGAATGTTCCTTTGAGACTCTGTTCAGCTGCCAAGACCATCTGGAGCAGAGCAGAAGTGAAGATGACAGCGGACTTCAGAAGGTATCCAAAAGCCTCTGATGATCATTACACTGAAACTGCAGAAGTCTTTGTTGCTTTTTCATCTGTCTGGTTAATGGTTAACTTTTAATCAGACGTTGACCTAGTGATGTTTCCAGTAAGAAAGAGTATAATTTCAAGGAACAGTATTAGATTTTGAGTCTATGTATTGTGATTCATATAATGGTATTGGGAACTGTTAAGGCTTTCATTTCAGTCTTTCAGGTTTGAAGTCCACATTTTTGTTTATGTTTTGATACTTTTTGGCAGATTAGAATTTTAATTGCAAATAACATTCCTTATTTAAACACTAAACTCCTCACACACTTATTAGCTTCTGCACAAACATCACAATTACAATGTTATGATACTAGTTTCTCAGTTATTGTATTAGCCAAAGAAAAAGAAGAGAAAAGAATAAGGGAAAATGCATTTTTTAATGCTTGGTTCTCCTCCATCAAAAAAGTATTGGCAATCTGGACAAGCTAGCTGTAATGTAAATAATGTGATAGCTGTGATGAGTGAAGAGATTACAATCAGAATCAGAATCAGAATCAAATTTATTGCCTCGGTCAGTAGGGATCCCACCAACTAGGAAAGTGCTTGGGAATAAAGGGGAGTAATAAAATAAAATAAAATAAAATAGTGCTTTGAAATAAAATAAAATAAAATAAAATAAAATAATGGAGGACAGCCAGTTTATTTCTATACAGCATGTAAAATAAGACCTCGGACCACTTAATATATGGCTTTTAAAATCCTATAATTCAGGAAACACCTCAATCAAAAGTGCTATCCATGGAATAAAATAAAAATGAAAAACTGAGTAAGAACAATCATTTTAAATAATGCACAAATGTATGAGTTTGTGTACTTCAGATTCTAAACCACCAATGTATTTTCATGTGCCTATTCTGGGAAGCTCCATCAGGTGAGAGGAGGGAGACGCTCATGCGCTCTCAGGAAGAAAATACACCTCCACACAGGCTATAATGCCTTGACAAAACCTTTGCTTTGAATTATGGTAACCTGGAGGTCCTGCTATATTGGGGAATATCTGTCAATCGCTCCATTAAAGAAAAGGTTGTGGAAACGATAGGACTCCAGTATGTGAGAGACAATTTACCTTCTGCAGGAGCAGCGAGCCAGAGTATTTAGTTGTGACGTCTCTGAGTTGTGTGGACAGCACAGACGCCCACTGCTGCACTCTGTAAGACGGAAATATTTGTCACACATATACAGATAAGTTACACAAGAAACCCTTACAAGCAGCAGACTTGTTGTCAGAAGAAAGGAACTGGGTCAAGCAAGAGAATTAAAAGTGAATTCAATAAGCAGTGTTGTGCTTGGGATAAATAAAAACAACTGCAGTCAAGTATTTCAGTAGACCAAGAGAATGTGTGACTTCAACAGACGATGTGCATACAGGACGATACTTCAAGCACTAAATATAAATCCAAGGTTTGTTTTAGAATGACTTGACGGTGCAGTTAGGGGGCTTTGAGTTAATGTGTTTTTACCGTCATGATTTAATGATTGTTGGTAATTTATAATTAACTAGGCATCAAGTATCCATCTTCAAGTGCACTTCATCAAGTCCAAATGCTCAGCACCAACTTCCTGCCCATTTATGCAAGCTGCAGAATGATGACACGCTTCCCACTAAAAAAAAAAAAACAGACCTTGCTTCCCCCACAACAGAAGCCTGACAGTAGAACCTCGCTGTCCTGACTACATTATCCCACATGCCTGACAAAGACGAATAGAGGTGAGAACAGAGCAATAGTGAAGTGGAAACTATTAGGACATGTCATGTAAAGCTGCCAAGTGTTGCCACAGAAAGCATGGATGCGACCTGCACAAAGGCCAAACCCCTCCGAACTTGAATCTTCCTACTCGTGCTCCTTCTTACAGACATTTTGAATACAGTTGTAATGAAATATTCAAATATGTTCTGCGGTTGATAACACTTTACAACTGTCCCACTGTCCTCATGCATGTCCCGCAAAACCCTCACTAA
Source organism: Synchiropus splendidus (assembly GCF_027744825.2). Lineage (NCBI taxonomy): Eukaryota > Metazoa > Chordata > Actinopteri > Syngnathiformes > Callionymidae > Synchiropus > Synchiropus splendidus. The sequence continues at coordinate 4,422,974 of NC_071347.1, forward strand.
CTCCTCTGATGGCCCTGACAAATATACCAGTCCAGTACACACAGGACTTTTGTTTTGTCATTGTAGCAGATTGCAGCAACAAATGAATTCAGGGTAGCAAGTATACAATCTACCTATTAACCAATGAAATAATACATTAGCAAATGCAATGCCAGCAGAGAAAAAGGTTGATCAGTTAGACAGTGACAAAAGAGATTTGGATAATCTGCTCTTCATCCACGTCACAGTAGAAATGGACTCGCATCATTAATGGAAGTTGAAAGCTTGCTTTCTAAAATACACAGTAAGCCTAAGATTTTTTACAAAATGTGCGACAAATGTTTCTTCTCTGGCTCTGTATATGTTAGCCGAGAGACAGGATGTGGCAGGTAGCCAGAGTCATGCTGACCCCAGATGGTGAGAAGGGAAGTGAAAGGATGTACTCAAAGTGTAAATCACACGAAAATTGTCAACATTGATGACCAGAATATTCATACACAACACCATTTGCATTTCTTAATAAACTGAAATGGAACATAATGATGCTCTTGTTTGCTGCCTCATCAACCTCTGAGTAAATGTTATGACGCTGCAATTGCTGAATAAGCTGTCTGGTTATTATTACCATGGCACCCAACTGCAGATAATAGTAGATTTAGGTCAGATGAGTGGCTCCAGGAAATCCCTTTTATCATGAAATGTTACGTGTCTATTTGTACTTTTGAGTTTTTCACCATTGTACATGACATTCGATGTGTGATGTGGAGATACATATTTTATATATTACACAGATGAGGGTTTGGACACAAATAAACTGCAGTAAAAAATAGTGATCATTTGTGTTCATGGCTTTGTACATTTAGTAGAAATCAAGATTAACTTGGTTGCCAATTAATTCATAAACGCTAAATGAACTTTCACTGGTGAAAGAAAAACAATTTGAACTAACTAGATAAATAACAATAATAAAAGTTATACAGTTTATAAAGTGACAACTCTGATGAAAAAGTTAAGTAAACTTTGATTTGTGGGGTTCTACAGCAATAGATGGTTAGGGAGACAGGGGTGAGCAATAAGATGATCACAGCCAGCCTCACCAACTAGGAGGCAGTGTCAGGGCCCACTGGGCCATAAGAATGGGTGACACATATTATGAAAATGGCCACTCACTTAACTGATGACATTCATATATAGTGCACCCATGACTAGGGGTGAAGACAAAAACGAAGAATATGTCGATGCATTCATTGCCTGAAGATATGGAAGTTGACAGCAGTGAGATGACTGGAATTTTCATCGAAAACACAATTGAAGCAAAGTTCAGGCTAGATATAATTTTAAATGACCACACAACTGAAAATGTCCCACCTATGTCTACCATGAAACGCAATCCAAGACATACAATACAATATTCAGTAAATCAGTCGTACGATATTTTCAAGTAACTGGTATTTTGTACCAGAACTTTGGGATGATAGAACATACTAATAAGAAAACAATCCAAAGTTGTGGTCTCGGAAAAGAACATAGACAAAAAGGGGCAAATATTTGAAGACCTTTCCTTCATCCCTCTCTACTCAAAACCAGACAGGACATTGAAATGGAGGAGTTGTTTATATGCAGAAGTTTGAGATAGAAATAAACTCTAACTGAGACTGATATAGCAATATGGCATTTCACATTTGGACAACACATGGAAAATGAAAAGAAAAAAACATCAAAAACTCTGCATCATAAAGTGAAGACCCTGATTTTCTTTTAAGTTATGATTTTTTATTAATATTATGCTAAGTATAAGTAATATGGGCATCCAATAATCGCCATATCAATGAATGAACCGATTTTTAGTAGAACTTCCTGGCCTGTACTTTGGGAGGAAACTCGAGTGAACAGAGAAAGCATGCAAGTACAATGGGTTCCATTGCGGGTTCCAAAGACCACACTAAGGGTTACAGGTGTCTCTCAGGTGAGGTTCACACTCAGGACCGACATGAGGCAGCTGCACTAGAGGAAGAGTACACAGTTAACACTTACGTCTCAGGTGAGATCTTTATCTGAGCCTGGACACTGGCCCATAAGTAGAAAAATCCCAAAACACCAAGGAGTTTCCTGTTCCTCGCCATCCTGCTTCCTTAGAATACAAGATTTTGGAGAAAGGTTGAGTCTCTGACTAACTTTGACCTTTTGAGAAGATCATTTACAGTTTGTGGACTTCTTCATATCGAAGAAAAACTGGAGATGCACATGGTTGTAGAGTTTTGACTGTTGCTGTCCTCCCTTGTGTCCGGATAAAAAGAACCTGCCACAGGCATCATCCTACAACTTCTTCTCACGCTCCCAAAAGAAACTTCTGGAATGTTTCAGGCGAACAGCTGCGGTTTTGAAATGCTCATTAATCCTCAGGAAGAGTGCAAAGTTTCCTTTCCACCGACTCCAAGTTCCTCCATCTTCTCCTGGGACGACCAGAGATGCAAGAAGTGGGTCAAGTAAGACGTTTAGGAGACCAGGGCGATGGCTGTGGGTGGAGGATTTTGCAGCCGCTTGACTCTAGTGTCGCCCAATTTGCGAGATAATCCACCTGGATTAAGGCTTCTCCTCCCCATGGAGGGAGGGACAGCGGGATGAAGGGAGGGGGCTGACGTGGAGATAGAGAGGAAGGGAGAAGGGCGGGGTCGAACTTCCTGACTGGCTGACAGCTCTGTTCCTTTAAGAGGATTAAAACAATTTCTGCACACAGACTCCCATGTAGCCAATCAGAGTCACCAGGAGCAGAAAAAAACCCCAAACAAAAACGTCAGGTTTGGCTGAAAGAGGGAGAGCCCAAATCCAACAGTGACATGATGCTTCACCACTCTCACACACGGAAACACACACTCAAGATGATTAATCTCACACCCGCATATTCGTAATTGACTAATGCAGGCAGATTCAGCTACGGTGAGGTCATTGCTTGGCTCAGAGGCAGTGGCAGCAGGAGGTCTAGCACAGGGTGTCGGGGAGTTTAACCAACATGAATTGTTTTGATTGACTTATCTTTTGACAAATGACTTGACAGATTTGTTCAGTTTTAAATAGTATTCGACCTCTATGCAATAGTTTCATTCCACCATGGTATGGAATCTTCATACGGACAACATCCCTTAAATGAATCTTAGCTGTTTTTTTGTTTTTTTTAATGCTGTTCTCTAAAGCTTTGTCATTAAGTTTGATCTTGCTATTACCAGTTTTAGACGAAGCAAATGAAACTATCTGAAAATGAATGCAGATTTAAAGAAGCTGCTAGCATACCTTTTGTTGACATTAATATATTTTCTCGAAATGGAAAAAAAAAAAGATTCCATTGTCAAGTTCCATGGGTGTCATACAGATAATCCAAACAAAAGGGTTCATAATAATCAGATTATCGATCAACACAAGATATTCTAAGAAATTAAAAACCTTTGACAGTAGCAGCAGAGATGAATGGAGGCAGTTTTCCACTGTTTTACAGCAGAGATCACAAAATCTACAGGCACTTTTAATAAAACGTCTCTCATTATGTACTCTGAAACACCTAAAACAATGATTATTAGAAATTGATCATCTCTGCATCTAAGAGATTATGACTTGACAAATGTGATTGAGCAATGCAAAAACACCATGGGAATACTCAACAGAAAACCTGACTGAGTAAAATTTCTTTTTATGAATTTGCTATTGACGCAAATTTTTATGAGCCATTGGAAATCAGGTACAGCCAAAGACTAAAGACTAAATAAAAGTTGTAGTTGTTAAAATATGATGTAACGCTGCAACACGCCTTCCTCCTGCCACTGAAAGAAACAAGCATGTCACCCATTTTTGAATCCACATTGCAAAACATAAAGTAAGACTTCTTCCTAACTTTCAGTTACTGCACTTGAAAGTTTAATGTTACCCTGTCGAACCTTGTTTATAATGCAAGTTTTTTTTAATTTTTTTTATCCTTCAGTGACTTCACTGTAAACTGTTGATTTTGGGGTTGTTTGTCAATATTTTATTATGAAGCCTGTTTGCACGTCTCACGAAAGTATTTTCCTTTCACAACAGAATTGGGACACACTATGAGTGGCACCATCGAGTACAGAATGTGAAATAACATTGTTCTAACTGACATCACCACCTGGTTCTGCTGACAACTACAAAATAAATCACGGTGTCATATTTGTCAGACTATCATCTGGCCAACTTTGCCCAACCTGCTGCACATTTTGACCACAAGTTCGAACCTGAAGGCAAAGGAAATCATGTTAGACTCCTGTGTGTGCTCACAAGTCTTGCAGCACTAGAAGAATTAAAAAAGCATTCTACCCGAAGTCTGCAGAAAAAAAACCACATCAGTACTCTGACCTTTAAAAGTGTTGTGTCTGTGCTGAGACCAGTCTTAAAAAATGAGTTACATTGACACATACGGCCTTGAACCTGGACAGAAACAAATGTTAAGACTTTGGAAATTGGGTTAAAATGACTATTAACTGGTGGGTTCTGGCTGGGTTACCACATGTTCATAATTGACTAATGCAGGCAGATTCAGCTACGGTGAGGTCATTGCTTGGCTCAGTGGCAGCAGGAGGTCTAGCACAGGATAGGAGGAGTTTAACCAGCATGAATTGTTTTTATCTACTTATTTTTTGACAAATTACTTGACAGATTTGTTCAGTTTTAAATAAAATACGTGACCTATAAGTTTTTCCACCAGTGTATGTAATCTTAATACTAACATCCCTTAAATGAAGCTAAGGGCCGTTGTTTTTTTTTTTTTTTTTTTTTGGTTTGTTTTTTTATGCCGTTCTTCGGAGCTTTCTCATTTCAGATAGCTTTTATTCTTCACGGCTGAAAAGTACCCCATCAGTTTCTCCTAGACGACAGGCATTGTTTCTGCAACAGGTCTGTACCGCCATCTAGTGTTAAAAGACATTTACTACACCATCACGTTACGGGCCGCTGTTGTCTGTTCAACTGATTCTGACATACTGTACATCCTAGTTTGAAAGTTTGAAGTTATTGCTTCAACATCAGTCACACAAGCACATTGTGTTATATTTCATATTCAACTAAATATAAATAAAAAATAACTCTACATAAACCTTTAATGCTTTAGAGTTTGTGCAATCATCCTACAGCATTTAAAGAATTCCACCACAGCACGTTCTCAACTGGCAGTTCTGAGAAATGTGTGTTTGTGTGAGTTAAGGTGCTGAGGAGCTGGGTTCCTGCCATGTGGGTGTCATGGAGGATCTGGTAACAGTGCGGTGTCAGGGGTTAAAGCAAATCTAAATCATACAGTTTGAGGGTTTTATTGGCTCATGGACATGCAGGATCACATGCACACACAACTAACTGTGGCCCAACAAAACTTTGCTTCTGTCCTGAGGTGATCCCCCTTAAAAACCATTCATCTTGACCTGGGATGTTGAAATATGCTCTGCGACAAAGTGCACTGAAAAAGACAGAGTTGTTCAAATTAACTTTTCATTGCCACTAAATACTGTAGCTGACATGAGTATATTTAAAATATAAATGACAATGATGGAGTCAGTGATCTCCTTAAACAGAAGAACTCCAACTTCTTATTTGTTCCAGTGATCACTTTGCTTTGGTTTCCTTTTTCTGGAACTGTGACTCTAAGCATTCTCTGTGTTTGCAAAACCTAAAACAAAGGTAAATTAAATGGTCGAGACATGGCAAACTCTTCTGCTCAATTTCACTCGGCAAGAAGGAACAGGCTGACGCACAAAACCACACAGCACATGACAAGCACACTACTTGCAGTTGAATGTCAGAGTCACACCCAAATTATGTGACATGTAGTGTGACATGTCACTCGTTGTGACCGAGAGTGTCATCGGGCTCCTCTTCAACCACCCTGGGGTTAGAGGTCAACTGGTGTCCATCTCTACATGCCAGTGACATAACTGACTTTCCTGACACACAGTCATGCAAGTGCAGGTCTCACTTTCAGTAAATACCCACCATGTTAGTTATGCAACACCCACATTCTAGGGTCTCTTCAAACAGACTCACGAAAAGAAATGTGCATCTTCAAAATAGTGTTAAAATCAAATTTGCTGTTGACAGAGGCTCACCTGTTTTTTGAAGTCACACTCATTACATTTCCTGAATTAGACTCTTGAGGGGTATGACTCATAAATAATGACCAATAGGATGGTTTAATCATGGAAATTTGGAAATACAGCATACCATATGGTTAGATTAGATTAGATGTCATTTATTTGTCCCACAGTTGAAAGTGCACATCCTGCACATACACTGAGCAAAAGCACACATGACAGTATGTATTCTCGCTGTCTGAAGTTAAATCAGAATCTGTGTCAGGTCAGTTAGAAACACCAAAATTATTGAATATTGCTAAATGCCACAATAATGAGACAGACGATATATTTTTTTTTACAGAACTCTGAGGTCTAAAGTTTACATCCATTGCCTTGGTATTTTGTAATGTTGCCTTTGAACTGCATGACTGGGGTCTAACGTTTGGGGTAACCTTGCACAAGCTTCTGACAGTACTCTGGAATTCTGGCCCATCTTAAAATTACACCCAGGGATGAACCTGACTAAAGGCCCATTTATGCTCAACGTTATGACCCGGACATGGAAGGGGCCTCCTGTGTGTGCTCTAACTTCATTTCATCCATATTTCTACACATATCCACACATTTTACTGATGTGGACCAAACTGAGCGGTACCACCAAAACCGTGTAGCTGCTTCTGCCTGATACGTAGCTCTAATGAGACAGGAACAAGACCTAAAAATGAAGGAAATTCTCCATCGTCCAGTCGCAATATATTTAATGGCCTCACCGACCACAGTGCTGCCTCAGTTTTCTCTTCTGTAGAAGAGATACATTATTGGAATTGGATTTGTGCTTATCATAAACTTTGGACTCCAGGCTGCTCCCCCCGGTGGCTGTATTGGTAAACAGCAATACCCAGGCAGAGAACACGTGGAAGTATGCGGTCAGAGACGGTAACACCATTTGAAAGGGACGGGTGAAATGTTGTGCAGAAAGGGAGCATAGATGGGTGTTTATGGAGCTCCACAGTTCTCTCTGTGGTTTATTGGCTGACTGAGAGTGTTAGAGGTGGGGTCTTAGAAAACATCCCCTGGTGTGCCTTCGTTTAACTCACATGCAGTCAGTTAACCTATCAACAGCACCCAAAGCCATGGCATGGCTTACCCACATTGCTTAAAGACATAGTACTTTTTGAATATGTAAAACTTTTGACCTCAAGAAAAGTAAGAAAAAAATCTCTCAGAAATGATCTCTCTCATAATGGAAATAATTTTGGTAATCCTAACTGAGCTGAAACATGAGAGGTTCAGACTGAAAATCTTTTTCCACAATGTATGTAAACGTCTGTATTCAAATGTATATTTAATTTTATGTACCACAATATTCATGTAAGATGCATTTCTGTGGCAATCAATTCATACTTGAACACAATAAAACTAACTGAAGTTGAGTTTTTTTGCTATTTATTGTATTTGCTGTTAAATCAAAAAAAGTTGTATACTGGATTTGAATCTGATAAACAATATCAAGGTTGTGCATCCCAATTCTCAAAAACGTGGAGAAATAGCATAAAATACAGGACATTGTTGTGCACAGGAAGATTGGAAAAACGATGTAAGTGGATTTTTATTTTACAGTCGATGTGAACAAATCAGGTCTGCAGGATTCAATCGTGAAAGTTCCTTCAAAAGCCTCCTTTAGAACCTTGCCTTCAACTGTATGCAGTAAAACCTCCCTGCAACATCCGTGAACACACTTTGATGTCTAAATCTGGTGGAATGTTCAAAGTTTACCGCTCGTCCATCATCTATGGACCTCAAATTTTCTGGATATAAAAACTATCTATATTGTTCTGCCAACAGCTGCGTCATTAATTGTTGATCTGGCACGAGAATAAAGGCACTGCGATGCGGAACAAGTCCCAGACGTGATGAATGATTTGGGAAATCAATTCACTAACTTATGGTGTGTCTGACTTCATGCGCATCGTCTTTGTGTTCGTCTTCAGCAGTGGATTTTCTCTCTTTGGTATTTCTGCACAAACAGCTGCGCTGCTATCAAAGTCCAGTCCATCACCGCACGTTAGCACACCAACATGCTGCCATTGCACCACACTGTGTGTGTGTGTGTGTGTGTGTGCGTCCAGGAGGCTTAGCCGGCCTAGAACACAACAATGGTCGTATTGAGGAGGACGTTGCCCCGCATGGCCTGGTGTGGACGGAGGGATTGTGGGGTGATGGTGATGTCTTTTGGGGGTGGTTGTGATGTGAAGAGACCCTGAGCCGTGCAGCTGTCGCCTGGCACGCTCCGGCCTCAGGGAGAACCAGCGGCTCACGCCAGTGCCAAGTGTCCTGCGGTGGTCGTGGGGTGGGCCTCTGTCATCGTGGGGCATCTGGAGGGGGTAAGTTGGGACGAGCATGGGGCAACAAGCTGGGTAATACTACTATAACCCCCAAAGTGACGCCTGCCGTCCCCCTCCCTCACATTCAGGCTGCATGTCACCCAGCTGCTCTCTGCTGTGATGCCTCCTTAAGACGGAACGTGTCGCAGTTTATGCGTCAAGTCGTTTGTGCCGCTAACATGTAATTTCAAAAGCAGGCAGCTGTCAATCTCTCTCATAAACATGACAAGTGAACAGTTAAGACCGAGCTTAAAACTAAAACCTGCTACATGCAGCAATGAAACGAGCCAACACACGGTTATTTAGAATTGACTTGAACACGCAGGATCAGTTAAACACGACCTTTGCATCACAGGCCACTGGAACATGTTCAGACCGGTTCCTGCCCGGATTTATTCCGCTTACACCCACACAGAAGCACACACACAGACGAGCATGTGCACGCTCAGACCCAGCTATACTGAGGTTTTAGATAAAAATAAATGAGGAGTCAAGTTGAGTCCAACTTTATTTTTAGGAAACATTTCACGCAGTGAAGCAAAAGAGAAAGTAACACTGAGCACACACTGAAATTCACATTCAAAAAGTAGGCCTGCTCATATCAGTAATATAAAAATAAACTAGAAGTGCAGGATATCACGCTGGATTCAATCATCATTATTATCATGTATACATACACGTTTATTTGTGTATTGTAGTTTTCACAGTTATTTTTGACAGGTTTTGTTCAATGTTAAGACACTTCTTTTCTATTTAAGGTTCATAAATCAAGCACATTTTACATGTTACATTAGCAGCATTGCACACTTCTGACTTTATATTTTTTCCTCCAGTAATATTCAAGCCAGAATATGACCACCAACTAGCATTGTTGTGCCTGTTGGCAAAACAACTCATACATAGATTGAATGATGCAAATTACATTTTCACAAGGGGTAGATGTTAGAACAAGAAATACACCTTATTTTTCAGGTGTACATCTTGATCCGTTCCAGATGGGGTGTGTGGATCTCATGGCAGAATCTCTCTAGGTGAAAACCACTGTCTGCAATTACATCTACCAGCATAGTCCAACACCAGCAAAGATGAAGATCAGGGTGAGTATTAGATGGCAGCTGACATTGTGGGGGTGGTTGGACCTAAGGCTCCAATAACAGTCCATTCTATGGTCTTTGAATGTTATTTGTATGCATCTGATATCAACAACCTGACAAAATATAAAAATGAAGACACCAAATAATCACTGAAAAACGTGGGCGATGACAAAGAAGGTGATAGAAACCAATGGAATCATTTTTGATAATATTCTCTCAATATCTGTCAAAAGAATATTGCTACATTATCAAATGACAGAAGATTTAATTGCTCCATATCACTGTGGACGCAAATTAATGATCCCTTATTGGTCATGTTACATTTCTTCTCTCTACTATTATGTGAAGTCACACAATCATCCCTGTATGATAAATTATAAACAGGGTGAACGTCACGTCCTTCTATAATGACAAGCTTGAAAGTTAAAACGTGTGTGTAATGACAAATCTAAGACTCATCAATCCTTGCCAAGCCACACAGTCCACAGTCTGAAACTGCTTCTCCTGTATCATCTCTTGTCCTGTGTTCTCTGACCATGCCGTGTCCAGTTGGCTTAATATTTATCTACAGAGAGAGGCCAACAGTTGCTGCAGCACTCTCGTCTTCTGTGAAGCTGCTGGCCACCTGGAGCTGTCACTTCAGCAAAACTTTGGCTGCCTTCTTCAACGCCAACACGTCTCAGTCTAAGCCAAGCTTCAGTAAAAGTGGCTGAAATAAAAAATCATTCTGTTGAGGTCAGGTTTGACACACAGATGACCCTTTTGGCGAATGGATTTCTGAAGCCTGTATTTATACTGCCAGCCATTTATGGGATCACTAATACTGTTGCTGAGCTATTACAAAAGTAGACCTGAAAGAATCACAAGAAAAATAGGTAACAATTTAGATTGGGAACACATATTAACTATTAATACACAAATAATAATCAATAATTATGATGCGGATCAGAGTGACCTTTAGGAGACCAGTCCTGGGTTAAATGTAGTCAGCGAACGAGACGCTACTAAGTACTTAATAATAATAACTTAAATCTTAATGTGCTGCTAATATTCATTCATATAAGTTGTTTATTTATGGTAATATATGTTCCCTAACGTAAAGTGTGACTGAAAGATCAAGCAGCATTCTACTACATCTGAACTTTGTCTTTGTCAAGTCTTGTGACACTGCGGTCATGATCGCCATCCAATGCTGTCGAATGCCAATTGTCAGTTAACACTGCATCAGTTTTAAGTGAGACATAATAAAATGTTTAGTGTACAGTCCAAAGGCATGCACACATCGTATCAACCAGTTAGGGACCAACGATCTCTTACCCTCAACTGACACTTCAAGATCATCTAAAGGTTTTCTTACTACATTACTCTTGAAACATATAACCTTCAGAAAGAAATGCACATAGAATATTACAAAACAATGTACAGTGTAGCTTACTGTGTGTATATAAGTCAATATGTCCAAAGGTCTGCAACAACAAAATGAGTTCAGTTGGTCTCATCACGCCGATTGGGAACAGAGCAAATTCATTCACAAACTTTTATCACTGGCTGCAAAGTACAGGCCTATGTTAAATCACAAAACAACAAAAAACAAATCTGAAAATTCATGTCCAAATTGAGGCTTACAGACATTGTAAAATCTATTGTATATTGTACACGTAAGTGGTCAAATTGACAGACACTGATTTTAAATCAATTTAGAACCACATCAATGTAAAAGTGAGTGTCACTTTTATATTGAGCTTAAACAGTAAACATCACCGACAGACACCAAGAAGTGCTTTACTTCAGTAGCTGATCCTTATATCTATCTACCGCTTGTTTTCCAAGGGTAGTAAAGTCTCATTGTAAATATTGGGGCCCTCCATCAAATGGGAGGCCGCACGCTTGCTTCCTGCCTGTGTGGTCACTAGTAAACCCATCCCTGTGGCGGCCTGTGGCGCGGCCACTTGCCTTGTAAGTTAACGCACATCATTAAGAGGCTTGTTAGGTCTTGGCAGCGTCGCGCCACAAAAACAACGACTCACTAACACGTTTCTGTGAATGGATTTTGTTTCTGAAGTGTGCGCTGGATAAACAAACAAAGAAAAACACTGCACTTTAAATGCCCATCAACCCTCAGATGCGTTTTTATTCAACAGTTAGAGGACCTCAAGGGTCTAGTTTGGTTTTGGTAGGGTCAAATGCTACCTTTACATCCCATCCTGAGGAGCCTACTTCAGTGCTTTTACCCTTTCATAAAACCTCAACCCAAAAACTAGAAGCATTCATGTGTCCAAGACTAACATAAAAAGAGATTAAAAAAAAACAACCAACAACTAATTTGGACTTCAAGTGTTAACAAATTGTTCAACCTCCACAGATACTTTGGGGGTGAATCACAGTTTCTCTCACTTTTCATTGATGATTCACTTTCACGGTTAAAATGGTTGTGGTCTTTGTCAGACGTTCTGAATGTTAAAAACAGAAACCGAAATGCTCTTAAATGATGTTAACTGGTCTTCGGACAGATGTGTGCAGCAGCCACAATGTGACTCAAGTGGAGCGAGTAATTATGTTTTTATGCCAGTTGTCAAAGCCGACATTGAGACAAAGAATATTTTCTTTCATGGAAAACACAAATTTCCACTCTAAGAATAAATTTAAATATTTTATTCATAGGTCAAGATTGCAGTCAAGGAGTATCACATTCAGACATTCAAAAACAAAACATGACACTTTTATGATTCCATTTTCACATTGCTCCACATACAATGCTTTAAAATACACAAAGAATTGGTTAATTATAGTTATATCATCGAATTTTCCAAAACAGTAAATGTTTCTTGAAGGGCTACGAGATGGGCCCCTACCACATTCCTCCTACATGAACAGCATCAACTCTCAGCACGATAGCTGTAATTCATCACATACAGCAAACTGCCACAAAAAGGTTAAAATAAAAGTTCTCCCTCTGAGGTCAACAAGGCCACAATAAAGATTGCATCAGGACAACTGGTGCTAACCGGAGCCTCCCGCTTTGCTTCTTTAAACTATCAAAAAAAGGATCCAAGTTGGCCCACCGCTCAGATTTTGCAAAATAACCGGGCCATTATCACACAAGAGGCTCTCAGAGAGAACGAATCCACACTCACTCCCTGTCCTGTATCTAGTTACTCGACTTGATTTTCAGGGGGTCTTACTGTCTTCCTGTTGAAATAAATATTTTTCCTCCGGTGGCAGAAATGGTTCAATTGAAGGCATAAGCACAGCAACTCATGAGCAGACCGTATACTACTACAAAGTGCTGACCTTTGGGACACCTCTCTTTATTCTCTCAGCACTGATCATGGAGCTAAAAGGTTAGATGAATATACTCTAGGAGCTACAGTTAAGTATACATACATTAATGTGGAAAAGAGCGATCTGAAAACAACACCACATCAACGACAAAAGAAGTGGAAAATGAGTGGGATTATCACAATAAATACGTTTGCATTTTATACCATGTGTTGGACACACTACAGCCTCTCTTGACTGTTTATGTTTATGTTTAAATGTAATAGTTCACTAAGTGTAGAGGTGAGAAATTCAATGTTTCACATCTCTGGTAGAACCTGCTCTTGTCTGACCGCTCTGCCAGTTTCATTTAGAGGTTAAATTGATGCTGTATCTCATGTCTCTTAATAGTTTACTTTAACTATGAACCAGTCTGGACACATTTCCTAGATTGAAGAATTGTAAGAAATAATATGAATAGATGGTCATTTAATCATATTCTATTCTTGAAATCATCATCAACTGTCAGTTTGTATGTATCCATCAACAAATTCTGAAACAGAATTTGTTGATGTAATAAAGGCAAAGACACGTCAGTTATCAAACATCCACACACATCGCGAGTCCCGGACAGCAGCTCTGCACTGCGCTCTTTAGCGGAATTTTCCTGCAGCTCCCAGTTGCACACCTCAGTGTTTTGGAAGTTTGAGAAGTTGTTTTTGAACGATGTTGTGCGCCAGACAGCGATGAGACCCTTCACTGGCCGGCATTTATCGTGTTTGTGTGGAGTCGCGCTGTACACGTAGTTTCCGGCATCTGAGTCACTTTAGGTGAGAAACTTACCCCTCGCTGAGCAACCCGCTGAGAGTTTCCTGAGACGAGGTGCAGCTCTCCAGCCGGGGTGAAGTCTGCGGCCAAAACCCGACTCGCTTGTGTTTTGAGCTGGAAGAGCTTTGTCTCGAGACAGAACCCGTAGTGTGAAAAACTACTACAATAAAACTATAATGTTTAGTTGTTGTTGTTTGTTTTTTTGTATATTGCAGTTTCTATGTCAAAAAGCTGATATGAGATTTTAAACATAACCCATTAACTGCTGCCAATCAAATGGCACATGAACACTACAGAGTAGGCTATACTCTGTAGTGTTCATGTGCTTGTAAAGCTGATTGTTATGAAGTGAATGCCTCACCAGCCATAAACCTCACTGCACGTCACTGCCTGAAGGTACCATGATAACATCGCTCGGAAAGAATTCTGTGTGAAGCAGGCAAGATTTGGTTGTTATCCATAGTCCTGTAAAGGCATGGGTCACATTATATTTAGGCAATGCATGCAGGGAAACGAAAAAAGAAACTAAAACTCAAGTGTTGAGAAAGGTAGAAGCTTGCCAGCCAAAAAACACCATCCCCAACTATGAAGGACAGTAGTAGCAGAGCCGTGTTGTGGGGTCGATTTGAAGCTCGGATGTAAATGTCTCTGCCAAATGGACAGTGACCTGAAAAATGCAGAATTGCCAGAATGCTTCTTTCTATTCTTATACATTCCCCCGCTTACTTCCATTCATTCTCACTCTCTGTCTTGTGACTCCTATGACTGTCACTCGGCTCCGTGTGGCGTTGCAAGTCAGTCGGTGAGCCAATCAGTGTGGAAAGGACGAACTGCTGATGTAAGCAACATTAAAGAAAAACAAGCCCAAACAAAACATTTCTGCAGACCCAGGCTGCTCCTGTGGTCATTCTTCTTCATTTTGTCTTGTATTTGGCACACGCGCAGTGCATTACTGCCTCCACAATCCACAAGTAGCTGTGCAGATAAATCACAGTAAGGTGGGCTTCTTCCCACAAGACAAACATCAACAACATATATTGTCTCAATTTAATCTCATGAGACAATGTCCTGTGCGCGAGAGTTCATCATACCCGTCACATGTACATAGCCAGCCATAACACTGCCATACTGCAAAACATGCAAATGAAATGCTGTTAAGTATCAGTAAGAGAATTCTCTCTAATCAATCATGTATTGAAAGATATATATCAATAATTTAGGTGATTCCATCTGACCTTTAATGGGGAAGGTTTATCTAATCATTTCATACAGTATATGCAAACGTTTGGTCCGTTTGGCTACGGACCAAATCAAAAGCTTTGTGTCTATATTGTGACACAAAATTAATTCATGGCACAAGAAATAAACAAAAAGTTGTATACAAAATCTGAATATTTTACAAAACCCAAGTGAGACAGTTAAGAACCTGGTACAGGTTCAGGACATAAAGGACTTCTGACTCCATAGGGTTAACATGTCCCTGGAGAGGCACACACACGTACACACACATAAACACACACTCCACACAAGTCTAATCCCCTTGCAAAGAAGCAGCTTTAGTGTAATTCACGCCGCAGCTGTCCACTGCTGGAAGAATCGAGAAATTGTCCAGCACATGTTCAGCTGCAGCAACAAATGTCACGCAGCAAGCAAATGAAAAAACAAGATGGACCCTTAAATTTCACACTAACACTTTATACACACAGGCAAAGTATGTACATGCAAATGCCAGGGATGGTATCATGCAGAGTCAAACTATGAGTTCAGTCAGAGGCAGGCAGGAATGTGTGTTCTGAAGTTGTATGGCACACCACTCTTGATGTGAAAAATAAAATAAATAAAAACACATCAAACCCATTTTACTGGGATCTTTGAGTAGTGGACATTGGTCAGCATGGACTCTTCAATGGGTCCGAGTTGTTCCAAATCAGCCATCATACACACAAAAAGTTGTTCTCCGCATCTCATTAAAGGTGTAAGCCAATGTGGTACTGGACTTGCACTGACTTGTGCACATTGTTGTAGTCATCTGGTTTAAACTTGTCAACAAGTCAGAGGTAAACAACGTCCAACGGTGGTTTGTGTGAGAATCTCAAATGTGGATGTTAAAGTCAGACAGAATCTTACAATAGTGCCGACAGCAGAGGCAGCTGAGGGTATGTATGTCAAGCATTCTCAGCGAGTACATGGTCTTACTGAGCATTAGTGGATACATTTACTCACATGATGTAAGTCTCAGGAAACCCAGCAGCCTCACGGGAAAACTCAGGTGACTCTCAAGATAATGCATGTTCACAGGGATTGAAATGAACTCTTGTCCTGGCCCATCATAAAATGTTTCACTTATCTTGTCGAACCACTTAAACATCAGAAAACGCTGAGTTTGTTTTATTCATTTAAACCAAATGACAGCAAATGGCAGCAAAGTTTAGTTATATAGCAGTTTATCACAATATATACATACACCACCGCTAAACCACTTATGTCACATGGTGGAGTTGGAAGCAGCTAAGTGGCTCCATCCCTTTAGTCCATGAATCATCATCATCATAAAATGCGCTTCCAGAAAACAGGGTAGAAACTCCACATTCATGAGCCAGCTAACAAAACTTACACAGACTCAGGCAAATATTATTATAATGGCAGTTGTGGTTGACCCCAAAGTACAAGTGGAAGACTCTCTGTTGTGTTGGTGGCAGCAGGTAAATGAAAGCTTCAATGACCATGTTGGTTTGGACAGAAATGTTTTGTATTGTTCGAAGTGAACCCCCTCTAAAGCATGTTAGATCATCTGAAACGGATATCCATAATAATGGGCCAACAACTGACCAAGCCATTGTGTGAGTTAGTCCTTGGGAAGAACATCCATGCAGCTGTTGATTCATCATAATAACAGTTTGTTTGTACTTGTTTTCTCTCGTCTTTGAACGTTAAACGTGAACAGTAAATAAAGCCGTCATACATACATACATTTGTAAGTAAAGCAGCTTCCCACATCTGAAGAGAAGACTCTGGAGCTATCCCCTTCCCACCAGGCAGTGCGTGCTCAACGTGAGCTTGTGGATTCATTAAACTCTTTTCCTGACACATCTTTTCCTGACAAGACATACCAAGAGAAAGGTCACATGCCAGGCCCAGGGCGGCTTGGCCCACACTGACACTCTGGACTAAAATAGTGTCATAAAGACATCCATCAAACAAATGGGCCAAGGGTCAGTAATAAGCTGGCAAGCCAGGGAAAGCATGGCGATGGAACATCCCCAAAATACCTCTGAATTCACACTGGGTTGTTTTTAGGCTGCAAAGTATTTTAGATCAATTTCCCTCTATCACAACAGCTACTGGGGTGGTGTCATGTCTGAGAAAAGTATTTAGAAAAGAGAAAGGAAACAGACGTAACAGTAGAAATAAAAAAAACCCAAGAATTGCTTTTTACAAATATAGCTACCAGGTACACTCACACAACACTTGACATAATGCTTTCCCCAGCCTCTCACCCCAAACCTGACCATCCAAAACACATGGCTAACCTTAACCAGGACTCTGAACCAAACTTAAACCCAATTATAATGACACAGTTATTTTAAAGTCTTCATCATCAAATTGAGGTTTGGACCTGTGGAGACCAGCAAGAGGCCCCCATGAGGACATAAGGTCCCCACAAACATAGTGCTATGTCACACACACACAGACATTGTGCACATCACATTGACATGAGGTGCACCGGCACGATAAAAGGAAACCTTAGCTTGTGATGAACGGTGGAAAAATAATTGGACAGACTGAGACAAAATATGATATCCTGTTACCAGAGTACATGTTTGGATGATGTCACTGTGAACTTTTAATAACACACTTTGTGCCGGAGTAGGATTTGAAGCAGCTTGTAAGGACAACGTGACATTTGAAACCCCACTCTTGAGAATAGACAAAAAACACCATGAACATCACATACAATTCACTACAGCAATACACAGTTTTTAAACAAAACCACTGAAGAAACTGTATGAGTAGCATAACAAAGTAAACTGAGAGAAAGAGTCTGAGGAAACACGGCACAGTAGGGGGGTGACTACATGCCATGGCAAAGTCCAGTATGTCGTGTGTTCATGCGTCACAGCTGACCAGGACATCTCTGACGTCTTTGAATATGATCCGGGGTTTACAACGTTTCCAGTATCTGCATAGCTTTTAAATATAGTCAATGACTTTGACTTTAAGTGTGACTTTGCTCTACAAAATAATGAAACACGTACTTGTCCGACATGAAATGCAGTAAAACTCTCTTCATTGTTGAATATTCATTTCTAAAAAAATATATTATTTTAATTTAATGTCTATAAACATTAAAACTCTATGTGTTGTTCTAATTAAAGCTATCACCTCCAGTGCGAAAAGAGGGTACCTTAAGTTTACTGTTATATTATGTTATAACTGGGCCCTAGTTTAAGTCCTTACATTACACTTTACACTTGAATGACTAAACGGTAGTTATTGATAGCATTTTTATTATGGTCAAGTCATTTTACATATTCAGAAGTGAGAAGTGTGACATCATAGCTATTGTATTTGACATCAAGTCACATGATTTTAGATATGTTAGCGCCTCCATCCAAGTGGTATCAAAAACTAGACACTTACTATGAGATAATCGGGCAAGCATCTTCAGAATGCAGTAGAAGACACAAAATCACACTCTCAATCCGGCTCACTCGACACCACCCTGTTGACATGCCCAATGAGCAACATATTTAACTAAAGAGATCCAGAATAACCACATTGGACAAGGATTCAACAACAGTCCAAATAAGGAGGGCATTTTATTTTGGTTATTTTGGAAAATAACTCTTGGAAGAGTTCCATATCACTTTTTTCCCCCCATCTGTTTTTCTTTGTATTGTAAGGATGACTGAATATGGTTTTTGGGGGGCGTCATGAAAGTGTGGTCACTTACAAATCACATAGGTGACTGAGCAGAGTTTGACTTGCTAGTCAGGCACATGCGCACTATCTTGTGTAGTTTGTGTACTTTGTGATAATGTCATCCCTAATTAATTGTTCAATTCATTTTCACTTTTTAAACTAGTATTAACTGAGTTGCTTGTCATGGTAAGTTAAAGGGCTATAAACTTTCACAATTCAATATCAGCATTATCTTGGATATTATCTATATAATGCTTGTTTCATTAGACGTACTTGCGTACTTTTGCACGTGCTATTTATTTGAAATTCATGATGTCATTGTGAGCAGGAGTTTTCAATATGGATACTATATAAAATATTTAACAAGGAGTCTTACAAGTGGTTTAGTACTGCAATGTGAAACTCGACGGTGATATCTGTGTCACGACCTTGGATCCGATGAACCCTTGGAGCTTGGAGATGCCCATCATTCGCCATCTTATCACTGATCAGAAATGTTCAATACATTTTGGAATATGAGTTTCCCGTGATTCAAATAAGAGAGAGAAAAAGAGAGAGAAAAAAAGTATTTTTAGTGAAAACTGTTGCCCTTTGCTTGTATGATATCTTGGCTTCATGTGGATTTCAAGAAAAAAAAAACAATTGCCTTTTGTGAAGTGTACAGTTGGGGATGGGCCTTGGGAATTTTTCAATGTGTTGTGACTTAGAACACTGCTATAAGCAATGGCAGTAGGGCTTAAATAAACTGTCATGACAAAATTATAGCAAGCATGGTATTGATCAATTGATCACCGGCCATCTTCATTTCAGATGGAATCTCATATTAGACACGCAGCTAGCACACTTTTTTTCTGAGCATTGTGTCTGAGCAGTCTGAGAAAACCCAGTCTGAGATAACGGCGCAGACGCTTCTCTCTTTGAAACTGATCTGTGGCTTAAACCCAAAACAAAATGAAAACAAAACAAATGACTATTCCCTTCCCAGGCCCCCGCTGTGTTCATGTTCATCCCATAAAAAAATAACAAACCTATTAGTGCTGATCATCAACCATAAATATCAAACAATCGCCAGACCCAGATGGGGAGGATTATGTGGCCTTAAAGTCATTACCATCACATCCTCTTCTTAAGCTTCCAATCCACCCTCTCAGCTGCATTGTAATTCCCCGCCACGGATCACTTTCTCGTAAAAACTCACTGTTTGACAATGAGCTTATTAATGCTTTTGTTTTGGACGAACCAAAAAAAAAAGACCCCCAAGATAAAAGTCTACAGGGTGATCAGTTGGGCTTAAATCCGTTCAATACAGAACAAAAGAAGCCAAACAAGCTTTAGTGACTATCCACATAGGTGGTGGTGCATTTTTTTTTCCGGATTCCCAATTCTTTGAAGTAAGGATAGTGCATGTTTCACACCAAAAGTGGCTGCCAGAAGTTGGCCCGGGCTTATAACACGGCGAAACCTGAGAGCAGAGAGAGGCTTAGGCCTCCCCAGTCCAAGTTTTTATATCAATTAGATTTGTGGTCACCTGATATGGCGAGAGTCCGACGCTGAACATCTGCACTGGATAATGAGAGGAGGAGGACGACGACGGAGGCCTGCTGTGGTACCTTAGCCATGCTGAAACACACACATCAAACATCAGTCCACCCAGATGAAACCACCCCACATAATAAAGTGATAACGTCGATTCTCACAGTTACAAAACATATGCTACCACAAGAACAGGCATGTCAAAGGCAGCAACATTAACTGAAAGAAATGGAGCCTTGCAAGAAACATAATGTACTTCATGTAATGTTGGTAGAAAACAATGAAAAATAATTTGCATACAAATAATAGTATTTTTGAAGCTTTGTCATCAGGGCATGTGCATCTCTTTCTCTGTAGACAGAGATGAGTGGTTTTCATAAACACTTTTCTGCATCATTCTATTGTACAAAGCTCAGTCTAAATAAGTGTTATACTTAATAATTGCATGTTGTGGAGATGATAGATTGACGTATAACTTGCCATTGACATCTTAAGAGGTAACTCTTGTCTCGCAAACAGGGGTGGTTCCCCCTTTTAAAAAGCATGTGTCCGAATGCCAGGGGGAATCTCCCTGCTCCGCTCAGGATTTTTGAAGTGAAGTTATGAAGTGAAAAAATGAACCATTAAATCATTGCATTAATTTATTATTTAGACACGTTTTCATATACCTCTTCAAGGAGGCAAAAAAAAAATTAAAAAAAGCCTTGCAGAATGCAGCTACTATTTTGTCAAAAGGGCAACCAAAAAATATTTAATTTGAAGTGAGATGTCTCAGTTTGGTGAAACTCTTCAGACTTCGCTATGTCCGTGAAATATTTACACACTGGCCACGTGTAGCGGGACTCAGAGACAGAGAGCACTGCATTTATGCCGTTTCCACTCTGGATGCTTTGATAGGTGTCAGGTTAAAGTGGGTCACGAACGCTGCACCTGACTCCAAAGCGGCAACGGATTCAGTTGTTTCCGTCTCCATGTAAACGACACCTGAGAAAGACTGGTGATCTAGCTCAGTAAAATGAATTATACAATTTGCTTAGCGTTCTGAATGTGTTGCTAAGCGTTAGTTAAGCGTTAGTTAAGCGTTAGCTGCGCTGCTGAGGAACCAGCAGTCTCACTTTCAAGAGCCCTGCAAACTCTGGCTGCTCTGTTTGTGCTGTGCATTTGTGTCTGTTGTGCTGGTGACTTTACTGCGCTTCACTGCACAGCATTTTCCCACGCATGTGTTGCAGGTTGCAAACTTTAACGGACAGATTGAAAGAACCTTCACAGCAGACATGCTGTTGCTCAGTGAGCAGCCAGTAGGGAGAAGTGGATGCGTCACAACCAGCGGGGCTTCTGATCTGATCTACACTTCTGATCTGCAATAACAGGTAGTGATCAGCATTCACCGATCACGCTGAGATCGATGGGAACATCCCTAATAAGGAGTATTCTGAACTACTGCAGAGTGGGATTTACCTGATTGTGGAACCTCTAAATCAATAGGACTTTGACTTTGACATCCGGACTGCCCTTCCTTCGCTGGATCTGCTTGCAATGTTCATGAAAAAAAATTGTCTATCCATACTGATTTTAGCAACCTCAAGAGGATGATGTGGTGATGTTAGGACTGTCAGCCCAAGATCTTCAATTCCCACTGGAACCATCGGAGAAAATGTGAAGCTGAAGAGCAACATCAAGTGCCTCAGTCAAGCAATAGAAAATAGATGGTTCCATGCAACATTACACATTTGGCTGTTTGCTGAACTATGAAAAAGTCTTTCACTTCCAGAAAAGAGGATTTTAGGGATGGTCTGATCACAGTTTTCTGGCCAATTATTGATTCTGACACTGACTTTTTTTTATTTTTTTATTATTAATTGTTATTATTTTAAAAACTGTCAGTATTAACCTTCAATATTTGAGACGCACTTTACTGAAAGCCAGTATCTGTGAATACAGCAGTTTTTCTGTGGTGATGTCTGTTTGTGGTGCTAATGGGTTTGTAGCATTTTGTTTGTCTTTTAAAATTTATATTGGACCTCTATTGAACATATGTTTCTGTTTGCACAAAAATCTATACAAGAGCTGCGCTGAAGACAGTGTCAAGTTCATTGTTACGCACATTGCGCTTGACTCACATAACCTTTTGTTTGCCCAAATTTCTTTAAAAGTTCCTGTGTAACAATATGTTAGCTGGAGCGTGCAGCAGGGGGTAGATAGGATCGGTAATAAATGCAGTATCTGTCCATCTTCAATAGGAAACACAACTGGCATTTAAATCATTTGGCAGCTCAACACTAACTGATGTCTGAGTATATGCTTCGAAAGTTCCTCATTACAGTTCTTGTCATTAAC
Source organism: Synchiropus splendidus (assembly GCF_027744825.2). Lineage (NCBI taxonomy): Eukaryota > Metazoa > Chordata > Actinopteri > Syngnathiformes > Callionymidae > Synchiropus > Synchiropus splendidus. The sequence goes on from NC_071347.1 coordinate 4,445,381, forward strand.
ACTCACTTCAGAGTGTGTACTTACATATTGCCTTTCACTGTCACATGGCGTATCGGCTTCTTTGGCCTCCTATTAATATTCAGGCAGACTCTCTATCACAAACTAGACATGGCACATTGAAGGAGGCTGGCATTTTATTACTCTGAACCCCGTGAACCGTGTTTGTTTTTCCCCATGTCATTCAGATATTTATAACTATAGATGGTCCAAATCAAATTCAATATCAGCATTATCTTGGATATTATTCATTCATCTATAAAATGCTTGTTTCATTAGACGTACTTGTGTACTTTTGCACGTATTGTAGTTCCGGTGCTATTGATTTGAAATTCATGATGTCATTGTGAGCAGGGGTTTTCAATATGGATAATATATAAAATATTTAACAAGGATTCTTACAAGTGGTTTAGTACTGCAATATGAAACTCGACGGTGATATCTGTGTCACGACCTTGGAACCGATGAACCCTTGGAGCTTGGAGATGCCCATCATTCGCCATCTTATCACTGATCAGAAATGTTCAATAAATTTTGGTATATGAGTTTCCCGTGATTCAAATAAGAGAGTGAAAAAGAGAGAGAAAAAAAAGTATTTTTAGTGAGAACTGTTACCCAACCTCATGAAATGTACATGTGATCTGATGATGACACGCTGAGTTAATCTGGAAAGTTTAAAATAAAGTGGATAAAACAGGATGTCTAACCCTCCTGAGAGATGGTCCTAGCCTCACCACAATTAACATCCTCTATGTAACTCTGCCAACCACTTGCAAATGGTACGCAAACAATCCTGCAGCCATCTCATGTTTCAAAGTCAAGTCCTCAGCACCAGCTGTGGACCAGGGCCCAGTGGCTCCCTATCTAATGCCGAGAGGTCTTGAAAGGAGAGTGTAGAGAGGAGGAAGACAGAGGAACGCACTTGTTTGATAAACTGCAGATGGCCTGCAAGATAAGATGAAGCTGCTGACAGCTTTTTAAAAGTGGGAACAACCAACACGGTAGAACACATTGCTTGCATGACAATACAAAATTAACAATATCACTGGAACTATGAGATTTAGCATTTTTTTTTACCATATTTTTGCCCTTACAAATGACGGGGTCATCAAAATGCAGCTACACCCCTTCCAGCATTTTGCAATGGCTCCATTATACCTTTCAAACTGAGCCCCTCTCACTGCTAGTAGCTAGGAGATACAACCTGAAACTCCACCAGCAGTACAAATATAAGTCTAGTAATGCACAATTTCATCTCACATCTGGCCAAAACAGCTATCTATGGCTATTACCCATCATTAGCCATCATCAAGGACCTAGGACCAGAAAAGGTGGCCTGTAGACTCACTGTAGACCAGCTGATTTATTTTGTGGCACCTTAAAAATGATTATTTATCCGCATATTGAAAAGCTGAATCCAGACCAGTCCTGAAAGTTTGCTGTCATACTGACTAGTTAAAAAAATAATGAAGAACTAGGCAAGAAAAGCCACCTGGACAGGTCCCAGCCTTTCAGCGGGGTGCACTCAACAGAAGATAATTTAAATTCCCATTCACACATACGGACCAAATTCATTAAGTGGGTTCTCCAACAATCTGATTTTCTGGAAGGAAACTGGTGTGATTGACAAAGGCCCACACTAGTTGAAAAAATCTGCAAATGGGGGAAAAATACAGTTAACACCCCCTTCAAATACTTTGGATCACTTATGTAATGCAAAGAGAACAGTAACTCTGCATCTAGAATTAAGTTAATATTGAAATCATCACTGAAATATCAGCTACTGTGAAACGGGACTGTGACACCATGATGTGGCTGACCAGTGATCCAGGTACAACATCCGCTGGCCAGCGCAAACTTTAGCCTTGACTTTGAGACACCCCTCTGGTAACTTGACCCGATCTGACCCCAACTACCTCCTTTGTCCTCAATGACCCCTTCGCCTAAGCAGGGTTGAATTCACATTCTTCACCAATCCTTTAAGCTCGGGTACCAGGACACTCTCAATCCCTGATCAAAACAGACCTGTTGACACGTCCAGGCCGAGTCCCAAAACGCAGTTCACTGTCACGTCTAATTGGCTCTCTGAGATGGAAAAGGTGTTGTGGGGAAGGAGGATGGAAAAAAAGCTGCCATCACCCCGCATCTCCTCTTTCTCATTTGGCTATCTTCCAAAATAACAAGGATGTCTTTATTAGGAAAAGATAAACAGAGGTCACAGGTCAGGGATGGTGACCGAGTGAATACAACTGAGAAAGACAACACAAATTAGAGACCACTGTTCAGTAACATGCATAAAGCATAACATATACAAACCTCTATTTGTACCTCAAAGATGTTCAAATAGTGATAGCATTCGGACACACTGAGTAACAACCGCGTTAAATCACCACACTGAATGTGAGTGCTACCAGACGCTAGCCAAACAAAAGCTAAATGCAGCAAACCACAGTAGAAACCAATAGTTTTAATTGTATTACTGTAGACAAGCTGCCATGTTCTGCTTCTCGGGCTGAAGTCTCTGTGGTAGTCAAAAAGCTCCACAGTGGCAAGACTGCGGGATTTGATGAGATGCGTCCAGAAATGCTGAAGCCGCTGGGTGTTGAGGGGCTGTCTTGGCTGACACGTCTCTTCAACATTGCGTGGATGTCTGGGTCTGTAATGGATGAGCGGCAGACTGGGGTGGTGGTTCCCCTATTTACAAAGGGGGACCAGAGGGTGTGTTCCAACTACAGAGGAATCACACTCCTCAGCCTCCCTGGTAAGGTTTAATCTAAGGTTCTGGAGGGGAGGGTCGGATCGATTGTTGAACCTCGAATTCAAGAGGAGCAATGAGGGTTCCGTCCTGGCCGTGGAACTACAGACCAACTGTTCACTCTCAACAGTCCTCAAGGGTGTCTGGGTGTATGACCTGCCAGTCTACATCTGCTTTGTGGATTTGGAGAAGGCGTATGACCGGGTGCCCAAGGACAAGTTATGGGAGGTGCTTCGGGAGTGTGGGGTGCGAGGCTGCCTATTGAGGGCCGTTCAATCTCTGTATTCCAGGAGCGGGAGTTGTGTCTGGATACTTGGGTGCAAGTCCGCTTTGTTTCCGGTGGCGGTTGGTCTCCGCCAAGGTTGTGGTTTGTTCCCGATCCTGTTTTTGGTTTGGATTTCGAAGCACAGCTCTGGGTGGGGAGGATTTGCAGTTTGGTGGCTTCAGGATCCAGTCACTGCTATTAGCAGATGATTTGGTTCTCATAGCTTCATCACGGTGCAAGCTTCAACTCTCGCTGGATCGGTTTACATCTGAGTGTGAAGCGGCTGGGATGAGGATCAGCACCTCTCAGTCAGAGGCCATGGTTCTCAACCGGAAATAGGGTGGATTGCTCTCTCTGGTTAAGGAATGAGTCCCTGCCTCAAGTGGAGAAGTTTAACTATCTTGGGGTCTTGTTCTCGAGTGGGGGGATGGAGTTGGAGATTGGCGAATTGGCGCAGCAGGGGCGGTATTGCAGTTGCAGTTTACCTGTTGCGTGTAAGAGAGAGCTGAGCCAAAAGGCAAAGCTCTCTATTTACCGATCAACCTTCACCCCGACCCTCACCTATGGTCCTGAGCAGTTGGTCATAAACAAACAATGACATCCCGGATACAAGCGGCTGAGATTGGTTTTCTCGGTGGCAGGCGTCTCCCTTAGAGATAGGATGAGAAGTTCTGTCACTCAGGAGAGACTCGGAGTAGATCCACTGCTTCTTCGCATTGAGAGGAGTTAGTTGAGGTGGCACGGCCAACTGGGAAGAGACCGAGAGGTCTTCTGAAGCTGCTGCCCTGCAACCCGACAACGGATAAGCGGATGAGGATGAACGTGATCTGTTGTTGAAGACCGTAACTTTTAGAAGCTGACAGTGCACCCAGATACAGATTCCCTGGACATGTAGTGGATGAAAAGAGGAGCGGTCTGCCAGGCGATACGGCAACATTCCGGACTCTAGCAAGTGATGAGTGAAATTTTTTCTTTGTGGGTTTGGTCTGTTCATTATTCAATGAAAATGGAATAAAATTTTATATTAAGCATTTTGTGTTTTGTATTTATTATTTTTTGCTTTAAAAGTTGCAATGTTCTCTATTCAATGTTATTCAGTATTGTTGTTATTTAGTCAGTTTGTGTAATTTATTACAACGAAAAAAATGGTGACATATGGCGTGATATAGTTGTGAGATTCAAGAAAAAAAAAAACAAATCTGCGAAACTCGGTATTGGCCTTGGGGACTTAAAAGTGGCAAAACACAAATCATCATACGTAAATGCAAAGACATCTTCTTATGAATGAATGGTCAGTGACTGTTTACACTTCGATGTGTCCTGGGCTACGACTGATAGTGCCTGCCATAATGTGACTCATTAGATTGATATCAGGGCAGTGAGCCGGTTCTGATTTCCCATGTTGATCCAGGGGGATGAAACCGTCATCGTTCCACTTCAGAGGCTTTTGACAGTCTGGTTGATGACGGCAGTGGCAGAGTGTGGATGACTTAACAGTGTGTAAGGAACTCTCCATGAGGTTTAAACACAACACAACCTCCTGTTCTCCGGATGGATTTCTCTGTCTTATCATTGTCACTCAGAGTGCCGCACAAAAATATAAAAAAAATCAAGTGAGCTGCTAAACCACTGTCAACATCTTATCAGCCGGGTACATTAGTTACTGGACAAAACAGGTCAACATTAGCGCAACCAAATTCGAGATCTTCCAGTTCACTCAGCCTCAGCTCCCATGGTTCCTATGCCTGTTAGAAAAGGCTGAGGAACGAGAACCCCCTCAGTCATAAAACACAGGCACGACAAACTTTTAAAAACTGAGAATGCGTTCAGGAAAAAAAGCCTACAATAGAGAATGGTGCCATCATAGCGTGAATAATTTCCAAAGGAATAGTCTGATTCTGAATGTCCATCATTAGCCCATTTGTTAGGTTTCTGGAACACTTTAGCTTCAATTTTGCCAATTGAAACAACCACACATGCAAACTTTCTCAATGATGAACTTCTGATCTTACAGTTATGTTATGCTAAATCCTGACTAATTCTAAATGTAACATTTTGCACGTCTTCATTGGTTTATTATTGACTGTTTTTTTATGAGGTAATTACACTATAACAACACCCTCCCGGTATCGGTTATCATAAGAGTTATAAATATGAAATCAAATCCAACAGAAAACAATGTGCTTAAAGGTGAGATGCAGAATTATTCAGTGCTACAGTGACAGTCCACGGCCTGTCTTTGGGGGATGTAATGGAGCATTGGTGGAAGGGAAGACATGGTGTTACGAGCTACCGTCTGATTGTATTGTAGCCTGTGGCTGCATGCCTGAGGACTTACTGTCATAAAAGTAGCTCTAATCAATTAAAGCGTTCAGCTGCAGTGTGCTGTGCTGATCGTGTTTCTCATTCGGAGCACCTGCTATCAGTCGTGATCACAACCGGCTACAGCTGAAAACCACTGACTCACACCAGGCTGTGCAGTTGGCCTGCCCGGCACTGACAGGGCTTCGACACATACTTACACCCTCACATATACGCATACATATCGTCTTACATGGCGGCGTGCGTGCCAACAGCTAACACACTACTCCATGCACAGCCTCGCAAACTTTGTCATTATTTTTGCGTGCCCGTCACAATTTCACACATCTTTTCCAGGCACGGTTGGATAATCACTTGCCTGCTGGCCGGTGGGGCCACAGCATGCCTGCCGCGGACTGTCACAAACCCTAAAAAACACAGAGCCGAGGTGAGCAACACTAGGCATTTCTGGTGACTTTCTTGGTGCTGATGTGAAACTTAATCCATCATCACCAGGAGCTTTTCAAAGACAGAACTGAATGACTCTGGCTTCATCAGTTTAGCTATAACTCAGAGACCTTTTTGGACATGACCTTCTATCATAGGTCCTACTCTGTGAGGTCTACAGAATGCACAACTTTTTTTTTTTTTTTTTTTACACAAAATGAATTGATTCACCAGCCAGTGTGAAATAGTGTACACTGGAAAATTTTTTTTCTTATGAACAGAGTACATCAGTTTATGTTGCTATCAACCTAAGGGGAAAAGTATCCAAGTATCCAAGTATCCACCTTATCTGCTACATGCTTCCAGACTGCAGGGTTATCATTCCCTGCCTTGGTAAGACTCCCTCTTCTTCTTCTTCATTCTTGTTTATCTCCTGGTGCTTAGATTTACATTTTTATTCCACGCCTCTGTGTGTTCTTCCTCCACGTTTTTTTGTTATCCAGCTACAGTACGTACATGTTCCAACAGTGTGATTTTTTGTTCCTCCTATTCAGTCGCTCAAGGATTTTGCAAACTTTTTTTTGATTGCTGCAGCCAAAAATGCCTGAATGTAACAGAAAAAGCAATTTATTATGGTTCTAGTGACAGTTTTAAGCTTTAAAAAAGCTCCATGCTGCAATGATTTTAACATAATATTCATTGTTGCAAAAAGCAATGAGTATTTCAAGTGCAAAGAACACACATGCACAAAATAATGTTCATGCAAAATAAAAAAAAAATCTGATAAAATAAGTACACTATTTTTAATATAATGTTACGTAAGTAGTTTTGCTAAGGAGGCTTTCACAGCAGTGGAGACTGTCGGGTGTTTGAATGAGAATCTGAGAGGTAAAGGTGAGGAATGTTTGTTTGTATATGTGTGTCACCGAAGTTTTTCAACGGTACATCCTGAGTTTCACAGGGCTGTCATCTCTCACACAAATGATCGTCGACAGAAAGGAAATCAGCTCGTGAAAAGTGACGTGAATTTAGGAAAATGTCATAAGAAAACAACGTGTAGACGTTGCATCTTCCAGTAAGTAAGCAACTAGAACAGTACAACACTATTTGCAACTGGGCGCTGGGTGAAATCTGACACCAAAGTCAAGCCTGCAGAGTACAGAGACTCTGTAACTACTATTTGATCTGCGTTACCCTTACTAACCCGGGGTTACGTTGTGGTGCTGCTACTTCCTCCCATTATGGTGCATCAACTATCGTGTGTGGTCCCGTGACCCACGCCATAAACGAGGGAACACTGTACAAGTAACATCCGACTTACGACTGGGATCAGTTCCGATCCAACCGGTCGTAAGTCAGATTGGATGTAAGTCGAATGCCATTGAAAATAGCCGACACAAGGGTTATAGGTGCTACTTTAGTGGTAGATCGCTGTGCGAGAGTGAGATGCTGGGATACTGTGATGCCTTAACTGTTGTACGCGTTGCTGACTGGCTGCGATAATTGTCATATGCGTTGCCGGGTTGCTACGTGCTGCGGTGCCGGACATTGAATTAAAAAAAAAAAGCATGTCGTAAGTGGACATAAGTTGAGCAGTCGGATGTTACTTGTATACGGAAAAGAAGTACACGGATAAATATTATAAATCAGTACACGCATACATTGTCCAGGCTAAACTTGAAATGATATAAGCCAAATCTATGGCAGTGGTGAATATATTTTGAATATACATTCATAATATAAAAGAAATACATACTTTTTAATCCTAATTTCACATATATCTATTATACATTTCATTAAATGAAATTTGGACATTTATGAATTGATTGAAAATGATTCACATTCATCCTTTGGCTGAATTATTTATGGGCAAAGGTGAGCGTTTTGCTTTGCACATAGCTTCATCGCAATCGTAGTGAATATGATGACACACCTGCCGTGCAGACGGCCTGGGAGAAAGAAGACTGAATTCTAAGGTCTCTGCATTTCCATTGGGCTCATGATTTCATCCTTCCCAAGCACACAGATTTGTCATGATCCTGCTTTTATTTTGTCTTTTGAGTCCTGGTTTTGTTCCCGTTCTTCCTGTTTCTTTGGCACATGGCTGGAGCCAATCTACCTCTGATCACCCTGATTAGAAAAACACCTGGACTCCAGCAATGTGTGCCAGATCGTTTCTTCCAGTTCTTGCGTTTCCCCCAGTGTTTCCCTTTCCTGGTCATTGCTCCTCTAGTTCCTGAGATTTGGACTCTTCTTGTTCCCCTTGGTAACTCCTGGTTCTCGTGGCTCTCCTTGTTCTGGTCTCTCGTTCTGTGCGCTAGCTAGCTCATTTAACTCCTCATCCTCTTGACTCTCCTTGTTTCGGTCTCTCGTGCTGTGAGCTAGCTTGTTTTGGATTTTTCTTTGTTAAACCCTGGTGCCTGAGTTAAGTGTTTTTGTTTCTCCCAGTTTCCATGCGTTTCCTGTTCTCTTTTGTAGTTTATTCTCGGTTCGTTGTACATTCAGCTTTTTCTTAGTTTCTCCCGGTTCGGTATTTTTGTTTGTTTAATTATTAAATATGATTTCTAACTCGCTCCTGCCTAACTGTAACCTTCACCACTCACACTTGGGTCCAACTCCACGTCCTCAGGACGTGGCTTTCCCTCCTCGTTCCCTCGAATCGTGACAAGATTGAGTCAGGCTGGTTCTGCTGCTTCTGTAACAGTTGCAGGCATTAGCATCTCTGGCTGGAAACAGCTAACATTGTATCTTAGATTAGTTGTCTATTTCCACACAACCTATCCTACACACAGTGTGTGCATTGCCAACTCCAACTAGGTTGTTTTTTATCAGCTTCTGACCCTGTCATTTTTTCTGGTTTCTTGTTTGAAATTTGTTCCCTTGAGTTTGAAACTAAAACTTTTCGGACCAATTAATTTAGCTAACAAATCTGCATGCAAAAAAAAAAGCTAAAAAGAAGTGTCCTTTTGTGGTTAGGTTCCTTACATCTTCCACCTTCCATCAGTCCGGACATCACAGTAATAGTAACTGCAGGACTCTGGAGACTAATGTAAGCCATATTCACCCGTGTCAGTGCAGTGAAACTGCCTCGTGCTTCATGGGTTGTGTCAGGGCTTGTTAAAAATAAGGACTACCTCATTGATTCTGCGCGGTAAAGAGACTGAAAGACCCGACAGATACATTCTTTCCAGTTTAGTGTTGAGACCGTAATGAACCCGGTATCAGCAGTGAGCCATTGAACATTCTGGGAACATGGTTCAGAATGGTGTCATTCTTATAACGGTAGATGTTTTTTCATTCAAGGCATGGCGGCTTCAGTTGAGAGAAATGAGTAAGCTGGGGGAACATGTTTGTATAAATCTGACCAAGCACAAGTATTACTGAATGATCTCACAAGAGGAGGCTGCTGCGCTGGTGTTGCTCAAAGGAGCATTCTTAAACATGACTCAAAGGATGATGAGTAACCCTGCAATGATCACCTGACGTCATGCTTTGTGGGATTGTCATGATAAGCTGATGAAATATCTATGAATGTTAAAACTTTTTTTTTTCTTTTTCTAGTTCATTAAGGAGGACCATTCGGGAAGCACAATGCGCTCTGTCATTCACCTCATAGCCTTAAATTGTGATACACTAAGGTATTGTGAGCAGTTTAAAACAGGTGTTGGCAACACACCTACTTACATCCGATATTGTGGGTTTCTTGGTTAGAAACATGACAAATTTAGAGAGCTACCAGAGGCAGAATGTGAATGTGCAGCGAGAAATGTCCGCTCTAGAACAACAGCATTAACCCAAAACCAAACCATGGAGAGGGTTAAAATTGGTTGGGTGACTGTGGACTGCGTATTACATGCAGTATGCGCCTTTGAAACGTGCTAAAGGAAGATGCAATTTCACGGTAAATTGCCCTTAAACAAATTCCTTATTCTTTGCAGCAAAAGTTCTAAAAGGGACACTCAAGGTATTTTGTAACTTTGAAAGATAAATAACCCTTGTATGATGACATGATAAACTACTTGGTAGATTTTGTATCAGGAGCAGCCAAGTTTTCAGTAATATGTCTCATTTATCAACTCACGTACCACCAAAGAAGAACATATGTCATTATTATTAAAGTGCTGGTGTGTTCCTTTAAGTAGAGAACATAACTAAAGCAGCTCAGAGTCCAAAAATAAACAGAGGTGAATTGATGATGCCGAATTATCTGTAGGTGTTGCAGCGAGTGCGTCGATGCGTTTGTCTACACGTTCCCTATGATAAACCAGAGTCCCTGTCCAAGATGTCCCCACCCCTCCCCAAACATCAATGATAAGCTCCAGTCTGTGAGACTCCAATGACAGTGAGAAACACAATCAGATGAATGACTATGTTGTGGCTGTGGAAACACTGAACATTTGAACATAAAATTATGTGTCTGATGTAATTTTAGAACAAACATTGTGCTTATGGATGTCATTATCACACAATTTTACATGCTATGAGGAATTTAATGCTTTCCTGAGACAATATTGTGCCAAAACCATTGTTAAATGAAACTCAAGTGGGTTGGTCATACATAAATAAGTAAATGTGAACACATTATGACATAATTGTGATTAACATCAAATACATTCGCAAAACATAATTTCTGTTATTGTGTCATCCTAACGGACATATAGCATAAATGCTTAATAACAATATATTTTGGCATGTGTAAGCATTTTAATAAAAAATTAGTTGGGAGAGTTAATGCTGTGGAGTCAGTTCTGGACTGCTTGGGTGTAAGGTCGAGAGGACACGGCTGTCAGGAAAGACTGTAAAACAGCCGTGGTGGGCTGTAGTGACCAGGTACAGCCCATTTTATTTATGAAGCGGAGTCTGGGTCAGACTTGCAGAGAGCGGCGGGGGGTCGTTACCATGCCCACGAGAGTAGGAAGTTGGTCACAGGGTCAGGGGTCAAGGGGGTGGAGTTGGGGTGTGTGTATGAGTCTATGGGGGCAAAGGGGGGTCGGATCAACAGGTGGGACGCTGGAACAGACTTGCCACACCTGCCCTGCCCATCAATCAACACACAGCCATGAGTCTGGTTACAGTTTCTACAGAGCAAGATAAGAGAATGTGTCCCATATTTGTCTGTATTTTCAGGGTTTTTTTTTGGAGATACTCTGTTGTGAGTGCTGATGAAGAATGAAATTTGACCGCACAATGTGTCAGATTTTAAGTGCGTTTTAAGTGCAACTCCTAACACACCTTTTATTTTCTAATACATTCAACTAAGTACTGTACTACAGTTTTTTATTTTGATGTTTGCATGTTTGGGTTAGGTTTAGGGTTAGGGAAAATCTGAAGACTGCGCTATATAAGACTGCATGATATTCAGAAATAAGTGCTTCTACACATGCTGTCAACTTGGCATTGGAGTTCTGTAATACCTGAACTCCAAACCTGGTGCAACCTGTGGACCATGTTGAATAAAATTTGGATCACATTCCATCCATAAATGTACTGGTCTAGAATTCACCTGGCAATACACCAGGCTCAAATTATCTCAAGGTCTAGTTACAGGAGGAATTGATTTGACAGATACTAGTACTAAATAGTACTAAATAAAACCTTGGGGAATGGAAAAACAGTGACCTGCAAAACAGTGACCAACAACCCAGCATGCCTTGCAGTTGGTCAGTCCAGTGCTCGGCTCCGTCTGACTCTTATGTAGGCCGTCTCAATGTGAGTAGACATACATTTGCTGTGTCAGTGGCAGGTGCAGATTAGGCTGGTCGTTGTCCTGACAGTTGCAGTCCACCCAAAACAACAACACATGCAACACACCCATGCAGACAAAACACTAGTGGTGAGTCAGCACTGTTCTGCTCTGACACTCAAATAATTATGACTGAAATTCTAAAATGAATGACAGCAATGTAGCCAGTTAGCCACGTTGTTGTGATCATGATTCATGAGTCATAGATTATTGATGTGTTATTGACTTTAATAAGATGTGCTTGAGTTATCATGAAGCACCCTTTTAAGACAGCAATACGCATCTTAGCATGACTTTTTACCTCTAAATCTGAGTCACAGTTTCAGCTTTCACAAAAGAGCCATTAAACATCTTCACCTTTCTGTCACAATATTCTCTAGTTTGTACTTGAATAATAGTTGTTATGTAGCAATCTTAGCGTTTGACCTGGGAAAGTGAGCTTCCAGTCCGAGGACAGGAAGTTATCTAGAGGAGGGAAAACACCGAACAGTGTCTGCACCCTCGCAAGGCCTGCCTGTCCTCTACGTGATGTGTGATTTCATGGTCCGTTCGCACCAATTTTGCATGAAATTTTTTTTCATCGTTTGAATGAAAGGCGTTTAGATTGTCATCTTCTGGACCAAATTCATCTGAGCATGACTTCAGATCTGACACAAGCGTGTAAAATAAATGTGTGGTAAGCCTTTCTTTGCAAACATGCCAGTTTGAACAACAGCGACCCTCTTATAGTTACTGTTGTTGGGAACTTGAGCCGTTAGTTTTCCCCTGTTATGAGGACAAACACGAAGGACAAACTTGTTGTAAATACAGAAGAAAAGAAAAGCCCAAGTCTCTAGAGGGCGCTAATCCTGCTCTACTGTTTGTGTGTCTATACATGTGTGGGAGTGGGTGTTTTGAAGGCCATGAAGGACCCAGGGGACTCTCCAGTTGCAGGCCTGCAGACTGGCTGGCACCCTCAAAGTAGCTTCTTCATCCTGGAGACAGCTGTTGTCTCCGTGACGACACAATTGGCCAATGAGAGAGATGATGGGGAGGGCAGTGGGGGGGCTAATGTGGCTGTGCGCACAAGCAGTGTGGCAGTGTGTACACATATAAGCTCTGTGTGTTATACAAAGAGATGCCTTTTACATAAAGACTTCCACCAAAGGGACGCAAACCAAACAAAAAATAGGAATTTAAACTCTAAATAATGCAGTGAATCAGATTGTCTGCGTGTTAATTGGTGTAAGTAGAGGGGTCCAGTTGGCTCACTACAGTAAACACCATTCCTGCAGTCCCACTGTGGCTGGAGAAAAGACTCCATTTATGCTGAACAACAACGAAACATAATTCTGAGTCTGATCCCGAAGTTAGCAGCTGGACATGTAAAAGGTTCGAAGGGCACAGACCTGTTCACTCCATGAGTGTTTACATCCGGTGGACAAGCCGAACACCCGGGTGTCCAAAGTACAGCATACATGAAGATGTCAACTTCACGTTAACTTTAACACTCAATGTGGCTTGACCCTTGAAGAACAAATACTATAGCTTCTAAGTCAACAGCAAAAAAAACTACTACTACTACAAATGAAACAAATAAATAAAAATCTTGGTTCAGATGTTTTACTTACCATTTGGTAAGAAAGTATATTTCAGATTATTTTTTCATTGCAGGGGAGTTTGCTGTACCAACCTGCATTTCCTGATTATGCTACGTACCGCTTCATCAGTGGTCTGTGAAAGGAGCTTTAAATGATTTATCTGATCTAACTAAAACGCTGACCATCACCGGCCCGCCTGCCACGTCTTTCTCCTGAAAGCCATACCTTCACAATACTACTAACACTAGCAATATTGGGCAACAGCTGTTCACCTCATTGTAGAGTAGCGCTTCAGCTAGTCATTCAAGAGCAACAAACAGTTGGTGGATACAGACATGGTGGATGTCGCCTCACTGATGATCAACGTCAGTGTTTCCCACAAAGCCACCCAGGCTGCACCCACAGTGACCCACAGTTTCCGATGTAGCACTTCATTGACATACAAATGTGGAAAGCGACTAGTGTGGACCAAAGACATGGCAGAGCTTGTATCACGATACATACTGTTCAACAAAAATGATACAAGATTGTGGGCAGGTCATGTTTATAGATCTTCAGTAAAGCGCTACATGATCCTTCAACACCGGCATCAGAGTAATCTCCATGAATCCCGATGATTGTTCTTTTTTGATTGTTACATGAAAATGAAGGTTTGCTCCAGTGACTGAGTGGACGATGATTACAAAATTTGGTCTGGATTCCCGACTTTGCCTCACCTCTTCTAAATCAGCTCCACTCGTCACAAGCGCTCAAACAAATGTCATTGATTTTTTTATTTATTATTTTTGTGACACATGTTTAAAAGGTGCTCCAGGTTCGAGGAATCTCTGACATGAAAGCATGCGGTGCCTGTGGTGTCAAGTCCTCCTCTGACCTGGGCAGACAGGTGGAGTTTATAAAAGATTTCTGGGACAAGGTGGGTGAATGGAGACAGTTAAGTGGAAGTCCAGATGATGGAGTGATGAGCTGTAGCATTTGGTCCTCAGGAAGTGACCCGACAACCTCTGAACATAAAGTCCAATGAACTCTTCACTTTCAGCGAGAAGAAAAGTGCTGATTCAGTGTAAAAGGAAAAGAGGCCAACCACAGTGTTCGCAAGACAATACAGAGAGACCTGTGTTTGAGCATGTGTTGTATGTATGTATGTATGTATGTATGTAGTAGTTAAGTATGTGTGTAGAAAGACAATACAATTCCAGAAAGTCATGACTGACATTTGCAGATTTTAATAATTACAGGTTTGTCTAACACTAAATACACCCAACACCTTGTTCGACACAACCGTGTAGCAATTACATATCCTCTGCAAGCACAATACAAACTAAACCATACTTCATCTGAAGTATTTCATCTGCAGTATGTCTGAAGTGTCGCAACGACACTGAGCTTCCCTCCTGGCATCCTGTCCCAGTACCAGCGTGTCAGAGGAGGGCATAAATGTTATGGCTGGATTCTCCAGTTCAGTAGTTAACAAGTGGACCTACTGTCACATCTCTGGACAGTAGGTCCACTTTGAGTTTTTTAAGGGAAGAACAAAGCAGCCAAAGGCTGTTTTCAGAATCAAGCCTACTGTTTACACAACACATCAAAATTCAAAAGCCACTACAAATAAATATTTCTGCATCCTTAGAGGTTTAGTCTCGTAGTAGCAGCTGTCCCAGCATCTTCAACCTCCCTGTGCTAGGGCTTGTGTAACCCAACACCATCTAGTCACCGGGGTTGGTCACCATGGGGTCAAGTCCAATGTCCCAATATAAAGAGCCCTTCATGAACCAAAAGCTTTAATCGGATCTCAAATTATTATTATTATTAGCTAATTTTAATATTTAAATGTAATATTATGCAAACGGAGTGTGGGAGCACACAACACACAAAAGACTACTTTTATGATTGACTCACTAGTACAAATATCATTTGCACAGTTTTATATAATGAAAGTTTTGCATTTTTTAAAATCAGTATTGCATTCTGAACTTCACCTTAACGCTGAACCTGACTTCCTCATCCTCTCGGATCGATTATCTGCAACCCCCCCGTGTTTACAGAGACTTCCTGGTCAGAAAGTCATTTGTCAGTATTAAAATGGATCATGTTGGGAGCCACCGTATGCACCAAGGTTAGGGCACAACAGTTGGGTAAACACCAGTCGGGGTATTATTTTCAGTCTGGCTGCTGGCTTCACCTCAGAGTAAACAGAAGCAGCGTCCTGCTCTGCTGCTCAGGTATCACACAGACCCAAAGTTCAAGCTAAAGAACCTCTTCTAGTTTTCTGACATATTGAGCGAGACAGAGGTGAGGAGACAGAAGTAAAGTAGTGGTGGGGGGGTTCATATTTACATTGTCTAAACCCAATTGTCTGGTGAGGCCAGGAAAATGGCCACTAGTCATATCAATGAGAATAGAAACAATTATTTTTCCTAGTTATCTATTGTCAGAATACTTTATTTTTAACTAGATTATGTTAAATTGTTGTAGCAACCTTGTGTAGTAAGGATATACAAACTGTGTGGTTGAGCTAAAGCTATCATCTATCTTTGAAGATGATTCAAAACAGCACAAGTAACTTACAGCGATAAGACGCTAGAACATAACAGCAAAAGTTAAGAACAATGTTGAATATGGATTCTCATATAGCTAACTTTATCTGAAGCTTGAGTAGAACTGTGAATTCTCGTGTTCTTAACAGTTCGGTGTGCCCTATGGGATGTCATCCAGACACAATAAAAAGATGGACAGAAACGCTTTAAACACAGTTATAATCTTGGACTGCCAGTGAATATCATGTTATGTCAACTGGTCAATTCAGGAAAGGATTCAATGTACATTTTCCTCCACGTGTGCAATATAAACTTGACAAAAAATAGATATTGATACTGTCAGTTGACAGTTAATTGAACAAAAAAGATAAATATATGCTTCCAGGAAAAGTTCTCAAATTAAAATGTCCAAATATCTTGTATTGGAGTTTTGGATAAGCAAAGACACAGTTCAGGTAAAAATGTCTGATCAAGCCATCCACAGATAAAGAATAAAAATCGTAACAGCAAAAATGGTAACATTTTTTTGCCAACGATGAGTTGACACACATTTTTTGACAGCTCTAATACATAGACTTGGTGTGACTTTCAATTCCTCCCTCAGTCCTCAATCCTTAACGCCGAAGCTCAATCTCCAATCATAACCCACAACCTTGGACCTCAACACCTAGTGTTAAGGGCTATGTGTGACTTAGAAATGGGACACCCCTTGATAAAGGAAGTGGAATTCGCCCTTGGTAATACACTAAAGTTTTCTATCTAATTTGTAGAAACCGTGTTGATAGCTTTTGAACAACTGTCGGACATTAAGAAGGACCTTTTGTCCAAACTAACAAACTGTTCCATGAAAAGTATTTTCAAAGGTTCCAAGGTGGTATCCTAATATATCATTTGAATAGTAAGTATTCCTTAACTTGAGCCAATACAATGCTGGCCAGGAGGTTGTAACCTTACAGCAGTTGGGTTCAGGTCCAAACAAAAGGTCACAGACAACAGGGAGATATTTAGTGGTAAATGGTTTGCTGGTGTTGGTTGCACACAAGGTTGCCAAATATGAGTCACACGTTCAAATATAACATCTTTTTAAAGCATCGATGGAAATGACAAAAAAAAATGAGACGGATGCTATGTGTGGGTTACTGTCATATTTAATTTTAGGTGCTGGAAGCCTGCAGGATTTCTGGGATTACTCAAGACCAAACAGTCTGTTTGAGGACATCAGTTTGGGTGATGATGATGAATCATGAGATGACATAGAAGGAGGGGCTCATGTAACATGTAGCAACACAAACTGAGAACACATATGATCAGGTAGTGTGAATGTGGTCTTAAAATTGAAAAGAATTCAATAGCTTCAGTTTTATAAAGGCTTTCTTCCAAGTGTGACATTGAACTTGGCTTCCTCCTGTCACTTTCGTCAACAGGTTGACACTCAACTATCATATTTCTAAAACAGTGGTGACCCTCTCTTTACTTGTTGAAATATTCAATGATGCTTGGGTTTCAGCTCTTTACCAACCTGTATGCTGCAACTCCCCTGGGTGCCCTGCCAGTTCAGCAGCAGCCCCCATGGTGAAGTTTGGTCCTTGTCAAAGGGAAATGAGCCTTAGGGACCAATTTATAACTTGAACCTGGACCCCTGCACTTTTGCTCCAAGTGTTAAAAGAAAAGATTCTTAAAAATAGAGTGGCCATGCACTGGAGCTCAGTCTTCTTTAATCAAGGCGGGGGGTTCGGTTTTCTCGTCTTACAGCGCCCAAAGCACTCAGAGAGCTATGAGCAGTGGCCTGCTGACAGCTCAGCTATGTTGGGATGCCTCGAAATATTTGGCTACAGGGGGAAAGTCCTGGATTATAGATTATGCTGTCCAATCTCCACGACTGTCTATCTTGCGTTTTTTAGATTTTGCTGACAACTGTATCATTCCACGGCAATGGTGTCTTCACTAACAGCTCATTCGCACCTTACCAAAACACAATCCTTCAAAGAAAATACCAATAAATAATAAGATGTCCATTTGCTACAAGTTGCAAAAAGGGCAGATGCCAACTACAGACCCTTCAAGAAGTTGGTATAGTTGATGACAGCACAGCACTGGATACCTCAAATCTTCAAGAAGCTAGTCAAACCTACAAACTACAGCCTGTTTTTTGCTTTATTTTTGACCAAAAATGGTACATTGTAATATAATTCTAACATTGCATTTTGTTGGTAATTTCTGTTCCCTTTTTAAATCGCAACCAAGGAGAAGTGGGACACGAAGATCACAAGATTTTGTGATTTAAGATTCTCATAATTATACATACAAAATACAGGATGAACTGGTGCTCAGTATCTGTTTCAAAGCCGTCAAATTCATTTTCACCCCTCAGTCCCACCCACGACTGCCGTGAAGATGCTGGGTAGTATTAGTCTTATTTAGGACTCTTGTCTTCAAACTTACTCTTAAATGCAGTAACATCTTTCCCTCACAATATGTCGAAGTCTGCAGGGTTCTGGGGGGGAAGACATACAGACAACAGAGCTCATTGGAGGTCTTTCTTGGTCCTCCTAAATAGTGGATCTTAAAAGGCAGAGAGTCCGGCCTGATAGCACTGACAGTGAGCACGGTTACATGACGGCCCATAAAACCGAATTATTGCATTAGTCCAGCAAGATTCAGTTTTCACCCAGTACATTGGGTGAAACTCAGCAATATATAGTGCCATCACCTTAACAAATCTTAACATAAACAGTCACATCTTTTATCTTGTCAGGAGTAAGGCTGTGTATTGGCCGGTATCTCGCGATATGATACATATCCCAATACAGGAGTGCTGATACGATATATTGCAATATATTGCAATACTGTAAATTCTGCAATAAATTGTAATTAGGGATGCACAAAATAAAATGTGTGTCCAAAGCTGAATAACATTTGAAATGTTTGGCCGAATGCTGAATAATGCCAAATACAGAGTATCCAATGTGATGACGTTTTTTTCCACTATTTTTAAAAATGTTGCATAAATAGTCGAGAACATGTTTACATACATGTTTGTCAAAGAAAGTTAATGTTTAGATGATGCAATATGTATATATATATTTTACGTTTCAGACTTTACTTTTCAAATAAAAATAATAACAATATAACACATTATGTATAGGCTGATAATGTAGCCACAGGGCTTCCTCCAAATATAAACAAGAGTGGCTTTGCACCACCGCTTAAATGAGAGCTGCCATGCCATCAGAAAAGTGATCTCTCTTGAAAGATGAAATCTCACTTGATCAAATGTATTTAAAGAAACCTCAAGTCTGTTGCTCGCGAAACTCAAGTCGCACCACTAGTCGGACATATGAAGAAACAGCTGCAGACTGGGTAAAAGTCTACTTCTCGTGATTAAAAACTAGCATTTTTATCGTCACCAATTCACTCAGTGTCAAAAAGTTCAACTCTGAGTCAATGTACCTCTATCGCTTCTTGATTGGCTGCGTTCGCATCATCATTTTAAGGTGGGGAAAACACATAATGCAGTACAATATTATGTGCATGAAAACTAGTTTATTGTGATCAAGTCAGTCCAGATGTTTGACCAGATCGATAATTTCTTACACCCCTAGTCTAGAGTACTTATGAATTTAAGCTAAACTTTGAACCTCACTAACTGAACGTAAAAACTTTTAAACTCTGCATCAATATTTACAGTAGCTCTAGAAATATCACTACTTAAAAATGACTTTCCATTTCACATTCCTTCTGCATGCTATGCTTTTGCATAAAGAACCCTGCGGCCGATTCTCTGCCTCACAGCCATTTGCTGACAAGAAGTTGAAGCATAAACACATGCACATACTTCGCCACATGATGTACATACAGTGCATCCGCCGGATAAGCTAACAACACACATGACCCTAGGACATGCATGAACACTGAAAGGATATACTGTCACAGTCACAGCATGTTCCTGTTAATGATTTATTATGTGTCACTGTCGCTGCTGTTTATTACTTTAACCTCAACAGTCCACAGTGGCCAGTATCCTCGTCTCACCTTCAACCAGGCAGAATAGTCACTGAATAAAAGTCGAACTTAGAGATTTACAGTTAAAAGGTTTGTCATGTTGAAAGGAGTATCATCAGAGAAGCAGGCAAAATTGAACTTTGTTAGATTGAGTCAGACAGTCATAGTGTTTGTCTTGACAAATTGGTTATATAAAAGCTCACACTGTTCCATTTAAAAATGGCTTAAGTGTTACCACGGACAAACATTTAAACTTAGCTGTAATATCAAATACATGAAAGTGTGACATATAATATAGCAGGAAGTGAATAAATGTTGACATGTTGAAAGAGGTGTCTGATAGTAACAGTGCATTCTGTGTGTTCCCAAAATACTGCATGAAGATTTTAGTGCCTACGGTTGAGAATGTGAGCAATGGATGCCACTAAGCCCCAGGACCAGATTCCTCCCTAAAATAGAACACTGAGTAAAGAGAGACATTCTGAGTTCATGGCGATGCTTTCGACGGGAATTTACACTTCAGTTAATTGCCGTTTTTCTCATAGTAGAGGTACGCAAGATGTCTACCCGGGAAAACATTTGATATCACTTTTAGAGCTGGGGAAGTACTGACCTTCCACTCATGCTCTGTCGGGCAGCATTTTCAGTCATATACAGCCATACGTTTTTCTGAGTTATTTCAAAATATTCGAAACACAGCTTTTAAAAACGTCAAAAGCACCCACTGCCAAATGGTTCTGCTTTCATTCACATTCAGAATTCTGTCATATGAAATTAATTCAATATAGTCAGCCTCTACATTATTGGCATGACGTCAATAGAACAAGTGACAAACATCTGCTCCGCTGAAAATCAGCGATGGTTATATTTATTTTTTTTACAGAGCTCCATGCCACCAACGATCATGCGGACAAGAAATGTAAATGGTGATTTGAAACACAGACTCTATCGTTTATAATTCGATATTAGCATATGCATAGATTGCCCAGGCAACACTTGAAATGTTAAAAGCGAAATTTGTGGCAGTCGTTTAATATTTGTTCAGAAAATGTGCTGGAAAAAAATGGTATCAGGACGTCCCTAATAAGCAAGATGTGTAGTTTTTGTGGTGATAACATGAATGGTTGTTTTCAAGGACTGATACAGGAAAAATAGAAAGGTCTCTGTGAAGTGAGTGACCTACTTTTTTAATTCAATATGACGGGCAATGAGAAGTTATTTTTGTTGCTCGAAAGCAATGACCACTTGGGGGTCAGACAACAAATGTGGCCACATCAAACTGAGGTTAAATGCATCAGAGTTAAAATAGTTATTTGTGCGTGGTCAGATTTAAACCTCTGTATTAGCAAGCTCAGTCTTATGGCAGTGAAAATGTGAACCCTCAAACTTTGCAGCAGGATTATTTGAGCGGATTACAGCTGTTCGTCACAGAAATCAGGCCATTTCGGTGCAGCTTGGGGCCACAGGAAGCAACCTGTAACCTAAATCCCCGCTCCCCACCTGCCAGGCTGAGACAGCAGAGACAAAACATGATCACTGTATGATTTATCATGTTCTCTGTGTGGAAATGACTGTTGTCAGTGATGAAGATGGATGAGTCATGGTGGGAATCGGAAGGATCATTTCAGAAAGGGCAGATTCTCATATTAGGACAGGGAATTAAATCATACCATAAAACCTCACAGCAGTCATATCCCAAAACTAGAGTGTGTTGCTGTTGTTACGGCACAAACACATAAACAACAAAGGTGTTTTATCATTTCAAAACCGAAGGCTTTCAATGGAGAAACATAGGAATAGTACATCAACATACTTACTTTTGAGAGAATCAGCTGGGTGTTGGCGCATCAGTCGAATTCAACGTGAACAACAGGCGTTTGCAACTAAGGGCACAGAAGACATTGGTTTTGTATTTACTGCAGAAACTATTTGCAAGATTTGGAAAAACAGACTTGTTCGTGGCATCAGCCATTATTACTACTATAGCTACTACTACATGTTGTCTTGCTGTGGTCAGCCTGCCACACTTTTAAAATGACCGGAAAGTCAAGAATACAAGGAATTTAAGTAAAAAAAAAAATAAATAAATAAATAAAAAATAAAAAATTACCTTCTTAGCTGGCTGCGACGAAGCTCGAGTGGTTTTGTCCTCTCACGTCACGACAAAAAAAAAAACGAGCTTTTAAAGAATGTACTGTGGACAGGCTAGCTGTTCGCTAACATTGCAAAAATACTAAAACAATCTAACTCAATTACACATTTTAGCATCACTCGTTTGACTGTGAAGTCTTCAAATAAAGTAGCACCTGGAGCTGCCATGAAAAAATGAATTCAAGTATGTGACACTTTCGCCGCAAGTCAAGTACTGCAATACCATGTATCACCACATCGTTTTACAATCGCCATGGGAGGCGCTGTTTCTCCAACAACAGACTCACTCGCAATAAAATTCATTTGATTGTTCTTATGAATTTAATGTTCTTCCACACATACAAATAGAGATTTCTTTAGGTATTTATTTTAATGTTACTTTTCAATTAAGTAAGTTACGTACAATAACAGGAAAGCTGACAAATCAAAGTAAAGTGGAGAAAGTTCTAAAAACGTCTGAATCAGGAAGGTATCAGTAACAGTATGAACAAACACAACCTGAGTGCTGAATTTGAAAATTCAGTCCATCAAGATTATATGAAAGCCTTCTAGACTTATAATGAGAATATTTAATGCACGCATTCGGTTACATTTAATTGCATCTTTAACGGTCACTGGGTATATGTTTAAGATTTGTATATTTATACATACACACTAACAGAAAAATGTATTGCCTTTTTTGCTTTGTGTAACATTTGAATTGCTTAAATTGCTTTGGTTTTACACAAAAAGTCAATCAGATGGAACAAGACGCTGAACTAGACAGAAAACAGTTTGTGTGGTTGAAGCTTCTGTTTATCTATGCAGGAATATTCATAAATTAAACAACACTTTATTGATGAAACCTATTGCATTGTCCAGAAGTAAAAAGAAGCAATAAATCATGACACCTTCTGGGAAAACTTACCTATTACTAGTGGACACAAATACAGTGGATTCACCAAACACAAGGGGACCATCTGGAAACTTCACTACTGGCACTTCTGACACAGCTTCCACCCTTCACCCTGATCATGCTTTAAAGGACGGAAGCAGTTCTTGAGGACCTGAGGAAAGTGTCCAGCATGGGAAATCCCACGACAGACAAATCATCCTGCCATTTTTGTAAACTAAACAACACAACCTGGAAGTCAATGTGGCCGGCTAGAGATGAGATGTGAGAAGAATATTTGACTAGCTTTAAAAGATCCTCTGGTAATTCAAACTACATCTGTAAGTGTTTAAAATATGATTCACAAAACATTGTGCATTTAACTGATATGCAAATCCAATCATGTGACACACATCACTATCTAAGTTCCTTTATTCCTCTCAGTTCTCGCAGCTTCTTTTTCTCTTTCAACATGTAGCGCACCCACTGCTTTCTCTCTCCTGCGCTCACACAAACACTCTCAGATAGGCTGCTGTGTCTGTCCCGCCTGCCTCAAGTCGGCCAGTTCGGTGTGGACCCCCCACCCAGCCCTGGCTGAGCGCCGGGCCTTTCAGACTAGTGCGGCGCCTCCACTACTTAGAGGGCAAAATTTGCCAGATTCACAGCTTCATCGGAGAATGGAACATGGGATTATATCCTGTGGTTTGTCCAAATCCACTGACCCGGGGAAAAGAAAAGCTCTCACTGCGGTTGTCTGCGACTGATGTCTGATTAGGAGCATGAAACACCATTACAGCACATTTGAGGTATTCGGCTGGCAAGAGAGCAGAGCCACGGGCACTGACTGCAGCAGGTGGAGCTTTATGATGCTGAAACAACAATATTGTAAGGATATAAGCAGATCAGCTGTTGAAGGAATCGCAGTATTACACCACTGCTGCAGACCAACCAATGCAGAAACCAATAATGTGATTCAGGCAATGAAGAATCAGCCTATGTAACACTGACTTTTCCAATAAAAAATCTGACATATTAGCTAGTGAGCTAATGTGATGCTGGGTGCTGATGCCATGAGCATTCATCTTGAATATTCAAGATGCTGACACATACATGTGCATACATTCAAAAGACTTCATCACAGTTATCATTTGTCTTAAATTTCAGAGGGTTATCAGATCAATATTCACAACTGAAGGGCCGATAGACCAGCTCCTGATCCTTGTCTCAAGATTTCTACTCTTCCTCCTATGATAATAGCACCTGCTCACAGCCCAACTGTTGAGGATTCAACCATCCTCCTGAAGACAGCGTGACAGTACCAAAATGAAGATGTGCTGTCTTTTTAGGCCTGGGACTTACTGGGAGATGTAAATTTAATTTATGTATTTACAGTAATTATAAGAATAATGAATCAATGCACTTTCTTCATTCCTCTCACAGGAGGAATGAATGTGATCATTGTGGTATCGAACATACAATAAATTAAATGAGTGATTTTTTAAAAATAAAACTTCTATTGAATGAAATATAAAAAAAAAATTCCTTTATGTGTAGATAACATCAAGTTTGCATTGTATATAATTGCTCATTTCATTATTCATACCTAATTTATATAATTCTTTTACATTCTTATATTATATTATTATTATATATTATTATATTATATTATAAGTATTCATTGCTATTTTTAAGCTACTATTATTTTAGTTTTTGCCATTGTGTGTTTATGTGTCCCACCGACAACCACTTTTTTTTTAAGTTTTTTTCAATAAAAAGCAAAAATAACGTATAACAACAACAACAATAATATAATAATAATAATAACAGTAATAATAATAATAAATGAAGAACAAAAATGCAGCAACTGAAATGAAAATCAACAAAGCTACAATATGTATTGCATATTTTCTTGCCCCGTCCTCTCGCCACCTGACAGACGCACTGATCCCTCTGGTTGTTTTCTGTCCGTGCTGCATGCCATTAGGCTTTTGGCACACGGTTGGCTCTGCATTATGGAGTTTGTCTCTCTCAGCACCTGCCGGGCTTCCAGCACCAACCCTCGCTCTTTAAGTAGCGCTGGGGAGATGGGGAACATGAAAGTTTGAGAGCACTGCTGGATCACTGAGAGACGAAACACGAGCTTGTGTTTTTCCAAAACAAAATTATCGAGGAGATGTGATGTGATGAGGCCCTGGTCCACTTAATGTATGTGTGTGTGTGAGTGTGTGTGTGTGTATACCCACAGAGGAAGTCTAACCAGTTGGCCGTCAGCTCCATTTGGCACTTGTCACACTCTCTCCATTTCTCATAGAGCGCCATAAGGAAAGCCTCAGCAGGAGCAGTTCCCAGAATGCCCCTCTGTAACCCAACGGCGGCCATTCATCTCCTCGCCGTGCCCCTCACCCCTGCATTCACCCCTCTCCCCAGAGCACTCATTTAAAGCCATTTAAACCCTCCCATATATTTCGGATCAAATGTCCCGTGTTACTGGACAGGCAGAGCAAGGCATCCTGAGTGCTGAGGTTGACGGTTTGATTCCCACTGGGTAGTAAGTGTCTGTACTTAACCGTTTCAGACAGGAAGTATCTTGTTATGAGTCTGCGGTGAGATTCTTCCAATGCTCTATTTTCTACATTCTGTGACACATGGCTGATAATTCAAGGTGGAATGTCAATCTTCAGGTCGGTTTTGGATGACAAACAAAATCAGGTTTAAACTTGATCATGATGAAATGACATTATAAATTCATCTTTCACTGACTGTCAATAAAGACCTTTGGATATTATGTTTATACAAAGGTGACAAAATATAAATCTACCCTTTCAGCAGAAATGGAAAATAGCAAAATGTATTTACATACATTACACCTTGGCCTACTTAATTCTAATGAAAGAAAAAATACAATTAAACGATGCAAATTATTTAATCTTTAATCAATAGTTAATAAAAACATAATAGGTAAATAGATGTAATTTATAATTCATGTTTTTTAAATCCAGACCCTTCTGTAAAATAATAAACAGTCATTTATTTCTTGGATTTTATGACTCGCAGAAGAAGTGTAGAGACCTTTGACATTCAAAGTTTGTCCTAACAACAACTGAAATGAAGGTCTTATCTTCCTGATTAAGGACCAGCTGCCGACTCATTCATATCTCTCTCAGGGTTCCTGATGTAGAATCCATCACGGTGCACATGCTGAAACCCGAGCCAGCTCCATCTCCGGGCCTCCCTGGTCCTCGCCCGCTCAGCGTTTATGGCTGCTGAGATTCCATTTCAGCAGCATTGGTCCGCTGCGGCCTGCGCTCCACACCGATGGAGGGTGCCGTGATGTGGAGGGCGAGGCCACGGCAGGAAACTGCAGGACTTTGGGAGCCGGATCAGACACGGGTTTAGTTTCCATGACTGGGGACATTCTACAACAGTGTAAAAGATATAAACAGCTCTGCTGACTCCATTCTCAAGCTGGCTGGCAGAGGAGAGGAATGCAAGAAGTTTAGGATGATCATTTTCACATTTTATGTTTTTGAGACTCTGATCACATAACATGAATTCAAGATGGCCATAAATCTAACTTAACCAATCACACATAAATGTAACTATGGAGGTCAACACAAGTTGGCAGTCTTTTTCAACTTGCTGCTCTGATCATCTTACTTTGTCTTCACACTATAGTGCACGAATATTCGTTTGAAACATGATTTTAAGATTGCACTTGCTATCTTCCGTAACCCTAAGAAAAACAGACATCTATAAACAATGCATAAGCTTGTATAGCAAGGTGAAAGCCATTGAAGTGAAAACAACATCAAAAGCTCTCAGAGAGTGCAGACCTCTGGCAAGCAGCTCATTTCCATCCATCCAGTGATTCTTTCTTTTCATCCACTGTAACAGCATTTATTGTGATCCATATGATTAGATGACTAGATTAGATGTTTGTACCATTTGAATTTATAACATCATTAATAGTCAGTCCTGAAGCTAAGTTGAACAGCAGATGGCAGTAGCAGTCCGGAACTTCATTTTACTTGAGCTGTAACTCTCCCTTTATGCACTCAGCGACAGCAATCGGGTCATACATTAATGTTTCCTGCAAATTTAAATGAAACATGTTCATCGGTTTCTGAGTTTGTTTGTTGACAGACAGATGATCACATCACTTTCTTTATGGAGGTTATGACCAAAACATATCTGTTGTGATTATTTCTATTTGGTCAAAAGTGATATAAACTCAACAAAAGAAAAGTTTCAAAAAGCATCCAGGGATTCATTTATCCTGCTGGTTAATTCTATATGTTCTATATGTCTCCTGTGATCCAGGCCTGTGACCTGCTATGGGGTTATGTTTTGTGTGGGTCTTCACAGTAATATAAAGTAAACAGACCATGATTTAAAAAGCTGCTGGTGGTGCATGTAGCATCTCTTCACTCTTTAAACCCCAGAGTCTTGAGTTCTAGTTCTGTGATTCTGTGGCTGTCTGGATAGGAACAAGGTTCCTGACAGCTAGCTAGGAAACGAGCAGGACGTGTCAGACAGGAAAGGAATGGTGGTAGGTTTATTGGTGGAATGAGTCCTGATTGCTGCAATACACAAACAAAGCTACTCCTCCAGTCAATCACTTTTTTTTCACAGTTTTTCTATCTTCACAGGGTGATGCTAAATTCTAAACAAAGACTACAGAAAATAGTGACCTCCAACAAAAAAGTTTTTTTTAACTCCTTTCGCTCCATTGTTGTGGTACTACTGCATCTTCTTATCAAATGACCTTTCAGAGTATCAACTGGACTTGTCTTTGCAAAATGAATTGGAAAAGAGTGTTGTGCGTTAGTTTACCGGGCAAGAATCCTAACAGGGAAACAGTCAAGTTTTAATGTAAACATCACATATGTTGGGGTAGAGGCTCCAGCTTGGGAGTTTCTGTGTTGTCCTGTGAACTACTGACTACTCAATATTGTCCAGTGTTAAGTATGGAATCACAAATATGGGAAAGTACGCCAGCTATGATACTCGGGTGAGACGTCAGTGCCCACGATGTTCGTGAAAGTAGACGTGCGAGGTGTTTATGAAATCGCAGTCTACAGATGGACCACTTGAGGTCAATGGAGTTTACACAGAGGCTTTACAGTCATCATTCACATGCAAACTGGCTGCAGCAGAGCGACATGTTTTTGGGTGAGACTACCTCTATTTATGTGGGAATTTAAACCACTGATAACCCTCCTGCCCCTCAAATGAACAGGCCGCTGTAATATCGCTCCACACAAACGATGACATGAAGTCAAGGCAGACTAAATGTCTACATGGAGTAGGTTCAAAACTAGGCAGGAGAAAGAGGAATTCAATCGAGTTTGTAAAAAAAATATACATAAATAATGGACTCTATGACATTGTTTTCAATTGTGAGGTGAGGGGTGGGAGTAGTACAACACATTAGAAGGAATTACACTTAGCTTTTTCTGTTTGTCTTATATTATATTTGTATTTATATTAAATATGAAACATAATATGTAACCAAAATGACTCATTTGGAGGATGACAAATCCCTGCTGTCCCCTGTACTTGTTCAATCATCAAAACTTTCAAACCATTAATGCTGTGACACAGCTTTGATCATTGACTAGTGAACAAACTACCATAATTCCTCCTTTAATGTTTTATTAACAACGCAAACAACAACATGAGACTTTGTCACCACTTCAGGAATGTTCCAACTGTTTATGCTCAGCCCATCAAATGGTCCTGCCGAGGCGTTGACATTGCTATGATGCTTCACCATTTGTACTGCATGAGAATGTAGCAGAGTGTGTGGACCACCAGGACGGACACCACCACTGGGAGACGGCTTCCACTGGCATGCCACTGCCAGGGCCTCCGAGGGGACGCTCAGCTGCCGGCCCTGTCAGAACCCCAGGTTGTCGCTCGCTGTGTGGCTCCTGTGCCTGCAGCCACAGGGGACACGTGAAATCAAACGCAAGGTGCTGAAAGTAAGCATGATCTGCTGTGATCTTTCTTGAGAGTTGATGAGCTCCTGCAGGGCTGAACTGTGGGGGAACGCAGTCTGGAGGAGGAGAGCTTGGATGGAGAGTGTCCAACCAGGATGTGTGGACCACACTGGAGCTTCTCCACAAGCGAAGAAATGATAAAATCTAGAGAAATAAATGGTACAATCATATAGATTTAATATCTTCAGGTTCTGTTTACTGGCTCTTATCCGAAAAAGACGGCGACTCATGTGGACGTTACGTGTACGCTTCTTTATTAAGCATTCTCTAGTGCCTCAACGTACCTCACGTACACCATCTCACAATTATACAGCATCTTAATAATAACATATTCAGCAATACACACAGAAACAGTCTTTACTAAATACAGGAACTAAGTAAATATATCAATATATTACAATACATAGCAACACTGAATGAGCAGCCAACAAGGAGTGATTACTGTATGCCTTATTTATCACTGTTTCTTATGTTGAATTTCTCTTATAAGTAGCTGTTATAATATATGCATTATTTTTTCACGATTCAACAACCACATAATTCATAAGTGCTGTTGGATGTTAAATGCTGGCATGTTTTATTATTATTATGCTTGTGTCACTTCCACCAAGCTGCAAAACAGGATACACAATTTCCTACCTAAGGGACCCAAAATAAACTTATAAACTTTATTATTTAAGTCATATGTAGTTATAGTATAAATGGAGCATCCCTCGAAATGTTCTGCTTACATTGAAAGAGCAACAAAGATGATAAAACGGCTGAACCTGTGACTCTGTTTTGGTTTCAAATTATCAGAAAATATATAAAAACCAAGGCATTTAGAGTGTCTTCACCTGTCACTAAACTGAATCTCACATTGTCTCGTAAAAACAATTGTTGCTGAAATATCGCTTACCTGTGCTGCTTTCCTGCCATTGTATCAACTGTAACAACAGTTTGCTTCTCAGCTTTCAAAATGTGAAAGAAATATGTCAGTACTGTCGATAGAGGAGATGCCGAGACTTATAAACCCTCTCTGATCAAAACAGATGCCAGAGAATAGAATGAAAACAGCAATTCATTTTTGGCTAGTGTCTAAATTCGCTGGGGAAGTTAAGGCTTGAGAGAGTATTAAAACAAACCAAGTTGTTCTCACTTACTTCAAAAAACATCTTGTATGCCTCATATTTTGTCTGTTTTAATGCATGGATATGAATTAAACAATTATGTTGTTATCAAGTGCAAGTGTAATTTTATTAATCTGTTTCAACCTTCAATTTTTTTTTCACAGTACTTAAGTAAGTAATACTTTTAAACCAGCGGCCACTTTGGTTGGTTTCTTTTTATCCATGGAAATATTGTCAGTTAGTGATCCAGTACTCATTTATCCGTGATCTGATCGCAAAACCACACATCTCTCAGTTCAAAATGCTGTTGCGTCTACCTGAGACGGAAATCAAAGACTTTTCGAATCCAACTTTTGTCACGAGGGTCAAACAGCGAGGGTTTTGCTGTTTTGTTGTTGAAGTGCGGCGGCAGCAGTGGAGTGTGTTGACTCAGACGGTGGAGGCTCCTCAGACCTGCAGGTTATAGGGTGACAGACCACACAGTGAGACCTCTTCATGACCACACACCAAAACACACACACAACGTGACGAATACACAGTGTAATCTGAGTCTCATTAGTCTGTGAGGGATTGCCGTGATCTTCCTGCTGCTCATCACAACATTAAGTGGCCGGTGTGGTGACAACACCATTCTGTGCCATGTGAACTTAGGTGGAGATGTGTAGGCGAGGCCGCGCCTCACACACATGTTTGGTGTGGTGGAAAGTGGAACCCATATATTGTATCCAGACTCATTACAGGAATATTTCACACCTTAACGGCTACCACATAATCCAAACTTTAGTGTCTCAGAAAGTTAGAATGTTACATCAAGCTTCATAAAAGGGGAATTTTAAACAGATATGACGCATTTATATGTACTCAATACTTGGTGGTCCTTGCTTTTCATGAATTACTGCTTCTATGTGGAATAGCATGGAGGTCAACAGCCAGACGCACTGCTTAGATCTAATGGAAACCCAGGTCACCTGCGTTGTTGTCTCCCTCATCTCCTCCTCTTGACAGCACCCCATAGATTCTCTTGGAAAATACAGTACAGTGCACAAACACCAGCACACTAACTGCACACACATCATATTGGCCTTTAAGCAACATAGACCCTGAGCCTCTCCACTCTTCCTCCACTCTCTGGAACTTGCAAAATTTACTTTAATCTGAAAAGAGGACTTTGAACCACTGAGCGACTGACGGTACATCTTGACACCCAAACAGGGATTTTTGTATTCCATTCTATATTCTCAAAGAAGACAAGAAAATTCCTTTTTATCCATGCAGTATAGAGAGTTTTGGGGAACCTCAGTTTAGGGCCCTTATGGTCGTCCTGCTCATCGAATGAGGTGCAGGTTTATAGATATCTGACTTGATTCTAAATCCGTTACTAGGATTCACAGCCAGTATGTAACGCTCATGATTATTAACAGTCAAAAATCTGTCTTTCATGATAGTCCTTCAATGCTAAATGAGAATCTCCTGAATCCCTCTGAAATGGTAAAATGTTGGCTTAACATGAACACTAAGCGCTGTCGTGAATAACAATTTGCGTTTTGTTATTTGCCAGAAAAAATTATGCCTGTCTCTAAATTTGCTGCTGTGTTCCAACTGGCAAGTTGCTTTTAAATGTAAATGCACTTTACCATTATTTTAGTTAAGGCAAACCATTGAAATTCTAAATACCCTACTAAATATCAATAGCAGGTTTTGATAACCAAATTATATGTAATTGAACAATAAAAAAAACAGATGAAAAAACTCAGCGCCATGATGGAGGTCAGGAAATAATTCTCTCACGAACTCAATGAGGTGCCCAGTTAGATACCAAACTACTTTTGGGCGGAACTGTTGAGAAAGAGTTATTCTCCAAGAGTTATTGGTAATTTAAGAATAAAGATAAAGGGCTCGGTTCCAGTGGACACCAAGGACACTTTTCTCTTCCGGGCAAGAAGGGTGGGTGCTTTATCACCACTCCGATGATGGCTAATATTCCTAAACATTTAGTAAGAAAAAACAAATTGTGTTTTGTCAAAGTTTATGTCAATGCTGTCATTCAACAGTGCAGATTTGAAATACAGATAACTGATACAAGGCGTCTAACAGACAAGATGGCAACACTTCAAAGAAAGTCTTGCAGAATTTCCTCTCAATCTCGGTGGTCTGGTCACATGTGTCCAGGATAATGGCTGCGGTCTGCACCTCCTGCCCCTCTCAACATCATCATTCATCATTGTTTAATGTTTGCCATATAGCATTGCCCTCCCTGGACCGCAACAGGCTATATTTGGGGGCATTCCAGAGGCACACTGGGTAATCGCAGCGTCTGACTCAAAAGGCATCTAAGCGGCAGCAGCTTTCTACTCATTTCACTCACACTACAAGGTCGTCTTCTTCGTGTGATTTGGATGATGCTCTGGTGTTGTGGTTCTGGGTACCAAGACAAACTTGGGTGTCAGTTACCGTGAAACAGAGCCCAGCCTGGGGACAGGGTGTCCCCAGTGCTCCGATTCGTAATTGTATTTACCTTGTCTCTGTCTTCCCTCCATTAAGGGCGGTAATGGGGCGAGTTGTTAGCTGAGGAGTTGGCTGCTGATGACGATGAGGAAGATTCTTAATAGACAGCTGTGGGTATTAAGTGAAGTCCTGCTGATCTGTGGGGCAGCTGTGACCTACAATACGGGCCAACGCTGGACCACCACTCAATCATGTCTGTTAGTCTTGTCGTAGTCTTCATGAAGAAGCTCATGCTTCTTCCATATAATACTGCCCTCGATCTGAGAGGATTTGGAGACACAATTCTCCGTCTCATGATGTTTTATTCGACACTCATGCAACCACAGTTCCACCCCCTGGAGGAGTCTCAAGGTCATGTGCAGTTGCTGATGAAAACATAGTAAAAATTAGGACTCAAGTGTTCGCTCTTTGTTTCCCTGCAGGAGACGTCCATTCTGTTTTTGTTCTGTTTAGTGGACCAGCTGTCGCCTCTGAACTTTGACTGAGGTATAAAGACGTGAGGTCTGGCATGAGCCCTGGGTAGCTGCGTGTTTAAAACTCTGGGTCATGCGATGAGAGACAAGAATTCAAAATGAGCGAGCGGCGTATCAGAGCAGAGTCTGATGAGGGAGTCCTTGTAAACACAACTTTGATATTTTTTTCTTCATATCTGGATCGTTGACTATGTTCATACTATTTGTAGCCATATTGCCAGTCAAATAAATCTATTCTTGAATCTTTCATGATCTGGGCTGAGAAAAACACTAACGGAACACAGCAACGACATTGATAAACATAGTCCATAACGTAACATAAAGTACATAGTTTTTGATTTTACATTTTGACATTTAGTTCATCCCGAACTGGAGACAACATTTTAATTTCAGAATATTCCTTTCTTTTGCAGTGTATTTAGCTTGAGAGATGAAACAGATTTGCTTTGATAGAATTGATGTCAGTAATACCTGACAGGATTACAAAAGCAAAACAAATGAAAAATAACTTCATTTGACCATAGAGTGCGAATGGGCTGCTGTCTTTGCGTGAATACTTATGAAGTAAAGAAAAACTAAAACTACATGTAGAGTAAGACAAAACATCCATGTGTATTCTTGTTTACATGACACATCCTATAACTTAAGACCTAACTAAGGTCGAAAACCACTTCAATACAACAAGACAGTCGTTATAAGTTATATAGGTCATCATCACATTCACCTTCACTTCTGTTACACAGTACAGACATGCGCATACATTCGTCAATAAGCAGAATCGTACTGTCAGATACAGTAGGAAGACTGTATTGGGGTAGCTCAAGAGCAGATCAGCAGCAAAAGGAAGACCACTTGACAAGCACTCAAATGTGAATAATATAATTTTTTTCATTATTCAGAAGACTCGGTGTGATGATGCTGACTGAAGACAGCGGAGACGTTTTTCTGAACCTAAATTGTCTCAAGTCAACTAACATAACAACAAGATCCTGGAACCAACTGTCTGCAGCCCAATAAATCTGCCGTTGTGGGCTCGGCCTTTTCAGTGTGTCGTCTTACACCAGGAAAGGACAATGTAGTAGTTGTGGTGGTTTACAGCAGCAGCAGGTGTGAAGGCTGACGCTTCTCCTGTCAGTCTGGACCTTCACGTTTATTAAGTGCTTCTGGGTGTTCTGTGGTGGCCTCATTTAGCACCTCAAACACATCTGAAATCCTCCCAGTCGATCTGGCATTTAGCATTATATTGCAAAGAAGACAAGTAAGTGGATACAAATCTGCTAGAATATTTTGTATATGTTAAATTTGAACTTTAGAAACTCAACAAAGAGCTTTTTTTCCTTCTCAGTGCTTACCTTCATGTGCCATCAAAATTGAATTATTTTAAAGAAGAATTAATGGAAATGAGTCACAAGCCTACCATCTGACCCCAGTGTTATTGACAGTTGAGCTCCGATATTACACTCGACATCACCATCAGTCAAGGTGCAGTTTTCTGCATCGTGTCACATAAAGTAAGTTGGGTGTCTGTAGTCACAAATCTGCTCAAGCATGTTAGTGGTTGGCATTGGAGATCTGCAATTGTAGTAAAGGAAGGTTGATTTGAACCCTAGTTTAAAGTCAAAACCTAAAAACCTATTCCAACAAATGAATTAAAACAGAATATTATGTACTCAAGCATCCGACAAACAGGGACAAACAGGCAACCCTACCAGCCATTGAACGCACTTCTCCACATATGTGATCATGTGTGAATGTCCCATATCAGATGCCATATATTCCAACGCTGTCAGTCATTCAATATTGTTTCCTGCAGGGCAACATCACAGGGTGGACGCAAAGAGGGCTACTCATGTTAAAGTCCAGACCAGGTGATTACAGGGGTGTCAGAAAGGTCACAGAGGGTCATGTCAGGAGTGCAGGTCCCATTGACCCTGGGAGGGTCTACAACTTAGACCAGGTCTTTCTTCCCTCTTGGATGAGTTGACCCCTGGAGAGTCAGCAGCCCCTCCTGTCACTCAGTCAGGGCTGAAATAAGAGAGGAGGAAGACACCAGGGGTCGACTGACTGTGGTGGGACGACTAATGACGTCAGCTGATCGGTGACAGTTACACTGCAGTGCTTAGCTGACAGGTATTTGGCTCCAATGAAAACACAAAGTTTGGTGAAAAACAAAATGCAAGAAGGACAAGTTTCGAGCGGTTGTGATGATCCATGTTCAGGGGGATGCTGTTTCATTGGCAGAGTCCAAATTATTAAATTAAATTGGGTGAATAATTGAAGTTACGCTGCAGCATGTGAATAAAATGGCTACAGTATTATTGTCATTATTTCTATCAGCTATATTCATATTTTGAACATCGCTGATGGAGGAATAAAAAAAAAAAAAGGTATCATGGGGCATTTTAGACCATTACAATGCACATTTGCATCTGCTTTTATTTTTGCCTTTTTCTTCTTGTAATGGCAATTTTGTGGACTTGTTCGTTTTTCGTCTTCCCTGGTCTGAAAACCATCTGGTGAAACTCTGTCTGTCCACAAAACATTTTGAACTCACGTAATTGAAGAAACAATTATTGTTTACGCTTTGAACCTAATAATTGTGATCCAAGCTGACTGTAATATTGCAGTTAATCGTTCGGTAAATCCGGCAGTTTTGCATTTGAAAACCACTCGTTTATTATTCAGTTCATATTGCTGTACAGTATTATTTCTGTTCATTTAGAATACAACCCGTTTTTTTCTCACTTCAAAGTTTCCGAGTACGTTTTTAGTTAGAGATAAGTGGATGTTTGTTAACCTAATACTGATCAATGTAGAGACAATATTGGGAGTTTTCATCGCTAAACATTCATTTAGTCATTTTTTTAAAACAGACCGTGTTCTGTGCATCAGTCGAACGCTAAGCTCCAGATGAACTTGAGCAGCCGGTAAACAGTTGATCCCTCGCGGGCTAAAATTATCCTCCGTCAGGATTAACCTACGGACACAACTGTCTCCAGTTCACTGTCCTGGGTGTGTTTTCTCCGCTGATCCGAGTGCGGGTGTTGAATCTGTTCGAAGCCCCTGACCGGACCTGAAGAGCGGCCTGCGCTAGGCCCCGTCGTCCGGAGCTTCGCTTCGGTCCCGGGGGCGGCGTGCAGCCGGCAGGCCGCGCGGACGAGACTCTTGCCTGGACGAGCGGCCTCTGAAGGCCCTGAGATGGCGCCGGCTGCTCCTGGTGGGATTGAAGAGATAACAGTAGGCAATTATTATGAATTAAATATTACCATCATCATCTTAACTGCCTCAAAAGGCTTTCGTTTTCTCAAGCACGTCGGAAAGGCAACTCGTTTTGTTTGCTGAAGCTAAGTAACACCTGTTCGCTTTTGTATATATGACGGGCCTTTTTATATTTGGCAAAGAAAATACCGGTATATGAAAGTGTTCTACGTACACTATTATATAGAGAAAACAAAAAAATATATTTATGTATTTGAGATTTGTTTTGAAAACGTGTGTGCTAAAGAATGATTGTTTATATATATATATATATATATATATGACAGGATTACAGTTTATCATTATTATGGTTCGTCAGGGCCCTTGAGAATGAAATCACTTCCCAGATCCATATATTTAATGCTTTATTAGCTAGTCATAATGACATATTTACATTTTATCTTTTGTTCATCTCCTAAAATATTCTAATAGTGAACTTCAGAGAAGAATATCACATTCAGGTCATTGTCTGTGTGTCTGTTCAGTTTGGAATATTTCATTAAATCAGACGGGGTCAGAGGAGAAACTCCACTGCTGGACATTCTTGGGGAGATCCTGGGCCTCTACATCCAGAGTGGCTGGGCAGTTGATTTGTGGATCCATTTTGAAGCAGAATTTATGATCTGAACTCTATCCAGGAGACAGAGAAGCCTTAGTCTGTAACAGCGTTCTCCTTTTACTGAACCAGCACCCTCGCATTCCTTCCAAAACGTCCCATCACAAGGATTTATTTCCCCTCCTGCGCGATTCGTCATCTTGTCAGAGCAGGTGTCTCTGTCTCTCTGGCAAAGATCTGGATCTGGACCTCTTCATTTGGGCCCACAGCGGACAATGAGGCGAGGGTGGGGTGAGGATGGGTGAAGAGCAGGATGATCCCCCGGAGACCTGTCCCCAGTGTTGGACTTGAGCCCATCAGGGTGTACATTTCCAGCACTGAGTTCCGGAAAATTGGTGAGATTAATGCCGTTGCAGAGGTACGTTTGCACTGATGGCGTTTCCAGATGGGTAACAATGCCGGCAGCCCCGGCGTTGGCGCTCTCCAGCGTGGCCTCTCAACGCCACCGCGGGTTTATGAGTCGTGTTAAATCGTTTCAGGATTGAGGTCCGGACCCAGTCAGCAGCAGTTTGGGACACCTTGTTATCAGGGCGTCTCAAGTGTTTCGGATCTGTGTGAATCTCCTTTTGACCTTTTATGGACTTTTGACAGTGTATGTAACATGGAAACTCTGGCCTCTTTAGAAAATCAAATATTGTTTTTGAATTAGTCATATGTGTTACACTAATTTCGCAATAAATATATCAGGATGTCTGTTCTTGGATTAGCTTTATCGAGAGATGTGAAGTAGCATCACTTGACAATGAGATGTTGGGATGGGATGTGAGGCTACCACAAGAGGGAGGAGTCAGTCCATCCACGCATCGCTGTCGCCTTCTGCGATTGTACGATGTGGCCTTGTATATGCTACACTGCTTCCCAATATACAATGGATGTCTTGTCGCGTCATGGTGTCCAGCTTCTGTGGTCTGTTCTTCTTTAGTCAATATGGTGCTGAAATCATTCCTGTTCTTTTCTCTGAGTTGTCAGATACTCACAGTAGGTTTATCCCCAGTATCAGTTACCTCTTCTAGTGAACCTATCACTGAAGTGTTGTTTGTGTGTCTGTGTTAGATAGTCGCATTCTTCACTTGACATACTTCAAGTTGGTAAGAGTGGAATCATCGTAAATGTTCTTGATGCTGCTGTGAACTTTATTAATGTTGCATCATGTTTTTCTGTCCAGGTGGTGAGGGAAGCTGCCCTGGAGCTAAACAAGTCCCTGTTGTGTAACTCCTTCCACTGTTGCTTTTATTAACCTCTGCATCTATACACATTTATTATTGGTTGTTACGTTTAGATGTTAAGATTCTGTATTCATGTGTTCATTCATTGTTTGCTGTTCTGTATTGTCAAATGTTTTAAATCCGATACTTTGGATTTTTATAGGTGTGATCTGTAGATTTTGTATGTGCAGACCAATAGAGAATAAACTCTTATAATTATCAGTCTTTGATGTGGTTTAAGTTTAGTTTCTTAGGTAGTCATTGAATTCATATGAAGTCTTGTTTCTTCTGAACACATTTCACAATAAACAACATAGCATAAAGAATCCTCTAAAAATGTGTATTTATTTACAAACGCCAATTGTTATTGGTGTTTTGAACATCTGTTACTCCATGTGAAAACCAGGTTTATGTCAATTAAGTGCCTTTTTTGTACACATTCTGTTTTAGTTCACATAAAAAAACATTTATTAGTGTGTTTTATTTAAATGATTTAAATTATTTACAGCAACACATTACGTTTCTTGGTTACAATTAAAATATTAATGAACTCAAAATGTTGTATAGTTTTTTTTTTTTTTTTAACTGATATTACAGTACTATCAATCATGTTTCTAGCGCCAGTGCTAATCCTTTGAGGTAGTGATGAATATTATCTCAAACACTCTAAGCATCCAGAGTGTAGCTTCAACCATTTGTCATGTTACAAGACTCGCATACAACGTGCGCCTTCAGGGGTAAAAACACGGAGAAAGCTCAGCGAGACCTCTGCTCAGCAGCGCCGCCCAGCTGCAGCAAGCGTCACGGCCGCAGACCTTGACTTGTCGAATTTGCAAATCTATTAATCTGGGTGACTGAATTGTGTGTTTTTTTAATAACTGAAGGAGTTCTGGTTTTGTAAAGAGCAGAGAGTCAGGCAGAAATAATCTCTGCATTTAACTTAAACACTGGATTCACACATTCATTGAACTCATAACACTGGAAATAAGTTTAATCTCATATTGACTAACATAGTTACATTAAAATGTCAGCTTCACAACATCATTTTCCTAAAGCTATACAGTCAACTGTCCACTATAATACTGTATTCATCATTAGTTAATATGAGCCGTCGTGTTCATTTTGGCTTAGGTCGAACCACTTTCATTTAGAGGCTTCTACAAATCCATTATCGGTGAAAAAAGAATATAAGACGTTCATTTAATTACTTCTGGTTCTTAATTATCATTACTTTATTTAATTTGTCATACGTTTTTTTCATTCACAACTTGACACAGTCATTTTAAATAAATATTAGAGGGGTGTGTATTTAGCCAGTGTCAAGTCAAGACCTTATTTTGTTGTTTAATCCAGTTCCATTTGTTGTAGTGTTTGGTTCTCCGATGGTGTTGGTGTTGGTGGTGGGGGGGCGGTCTGCTCTGGTAATTGTACACTAATTACCGTGAAGTTGTAAACCCCTCCTGCTGCCCGTTGATTGGTCAGTCCGCCACAGCGCCCGGACCCCCTCTTGGCCCTCCATGTATAAGAGGAGCAGGTCAGCTGTTGAGGGTTCAGAACAGTGAGTGACAGGACCCTACATTCCCCCTCAGCCTCAGAAACCTGCTCCAGGTTCTTAAACCCCCAGGGTCTGTGACTCCAAACTTCTGGATTTGTCTTCTTCGCTGGTTTCTGGGACTCAACCATGGAGTTGTCGGATATCTCTTTCCCCATCCCTGCCGCTGACGACTTCTACGATGACCCCTGCTTCAACACCAGTGACATGCACTTCTTCGAAGACCTTGACCCGCGGCTGGTCCATGTGGGCCTGCTGAAGCCGGATGAATCCTCCTCTTCAGCCTCCTCTCCTTCCTCTTCCTCCTCCTCGCCGTCCTCCCTGTTACACCTCCACCATCACCACCACGCTGACGCCGAGGATGATGAGCACGTCCGGGCCCCAAGCGGGCACCACCAGGCGGGGCGCTGCCTCCTCTGGGCCTGCAAGGCCTGTAAGAGGAAGACCACCAACGCAGACCGGAGGAAGGCAGCAACCCTGCGTGAGCGGAGGCGCCTCAGCAAGGTCAACGACGCCTTTGAGACCCTGAAGCGATGCACCACCGCCAACCCCAACCAGAGGCTGCCTAAGGTGGAGATCCTTCGCAATGCCATCAGCTACATCGAGTCCCTGCAGGCGCTGCTCCGTGGCGGCGGGCAGGACGACGGATTCTACCCTGTTATTGAGCACTACAGCGGGGACTCAGATGCCTCCAGCCCTCGGTCCAACTGCTCAGACGGCATGGTGAGTTCTGGGACTGACAGCTGTCAGTGAGGGGTCAGGGCTCTAACACTTGCTCACTCACTTCCTTTTTTAACTATTCACTTTACTTTTATATCCTGCATGTTGCTCTTAGGATTATTATGTAGGATTCATGAGCTAAATATAGAGTTTGGGATGTTGAAATAAAATATTCTTAAATCAAAATGATTTTTCTGGTCAACAGTAATTTATATTCTCTTCATTTTGAGTGCTTTTGATTTTCTGTTCGATCAGGAAAACCTAATGTAATGTTTAACAGCAGAATTTCATCATGATGGCAGTTTTTGTATTTCCTTTTATTTTACACTGTCTTTCTCAACACTCTCTCCCTACTTTTGAAAAAAAAAAAATAAATAAAAATAAATAATAGTAATTATTTCAATTTCGCTCAGAAAAAAATTGTGAAAGTGTGAAAAAAAATCTATTTATTTTACCGACTGCTCAAGTACAAATTTAAATACAATTCTCTTGCTAGAATTCCTTATTTGAATGTTTTGTTAAACACGTTTTACATTGCATCTTCACAAATATATTTTGCAAAACAGTGACTTATTAAAATGAAAGTCCTCAAATCTGTCCAAATTAAATTTCAGAATGTTTGAATACTTTTCAATAGTCCACTTTTCTCTGTATTAAATTAGTCATTTTCAAGTCAAAAGTCATTTTCCATATCTAAAAGTTTTGTTTCAATCTTTCTTTCAACAGACAGATTTTAACGGCCCCACTTGTCAGTCCACCCGCAGAGGAAGTTACGACAACGGTTCTTACTTCTCTGAGACTCCAAATGGTAAGATACCGACGAGAATCCTTTAATGTCCCGTGACAGTGGCAAGTTAGCACATTATTTAGTCACTAATGAAGTCACCTAAAAGTACTTACCCATCTCCTGGTGGTAAAATAAAACCAATGAGCAGTGAAAAGAACCAAACTGAGCTATAAAAGCTTCAAACAAATGAAGCCAATAAAGCAATAAAAAGAAAGTGATTTGCTTTTTTTCTACTTTTCAACCGCCTTAAAATGTAGATCAATTTGTTCTATTTAATTATAGTGGTTAATTTTCATTTCTGTGGATATATGTTCTGTTTATCAATTACCTATGTATCGAAATAGAGCTTGTCTTTATTATTTAAACTTGAACTAAAATTGTCTTTGAATGTCTGTCTTACAACTATATAAAAGTAAAATCAATTCACTTCACTAGACAATTATAAACTCTAAGGAAAAATATAACTAAAAGTGACCGTCATCTTGTCCACAGGTGGTCTGAAGACAGAGCGTAGCTCGGTTGTGTCCAGCCTAGATTGCCTGTCCAGCATTGTGGAGCGAATCTCCACTGAAAACAGCAGCCTGATGCCCACCGTCGACACGACAGACTCTCCGCCCACGGAAATTTCTGCTGAGGGGCTGGTGGCCCCTGGTCCAGTAGAAGTCCCCTCTCCGACTGCAAGCCAGGACCCCAACCTCATCTACCAAGTCCTATAGACTCAGACAAAGGACAGCTTCAGCCCGCAGTCCTGTCCCCAACGCACAGAGTCTTCACTTCCTGTTAGTCTAAACTGAAGATCAATCGTGCCCAAAATACTCTTCTTAAAATGTCTTGATGATGAGATTTTTTTTCAGAATGCTCATTTACCAAGTAGTGTTTGCTATTCCAAAACGACCACGAGATCTCTTCTGGCAGGATCGTTCGTCCAGAATTTAGCAGTTTGAATTTGAGGAGAGCTCCAACCACTTCAGTCAGATTTCATTACGCCTTTATCATGCTATTTAAAATGATATTAACTATTCTGTGGGTGGATTTCTGTATTTATGCTGGGACGGAGGTCATGTGCCCTCCGTTTACATTCCTCCACTCTTGTCCAACCGAGGTCCTAAAATCCTTCCAGAGGAGTCAACGGCATCCTTCACCATCACTCAACTAAACAATCCAGATGAAGTTTTTTTTTGTAATTATTATTTTAAATCTTAACTCTACCAGGTTAACAAATATTCCACCAAATCAAATTCTTTCATTTGTATTCTTTCACTGCAGCAGCAGAGGACCATTTTTTTCCTGACTGTATATATCATGTAAATAAGAGCTGATTTGTTCCGACTAAAAGTATTAATAATGTATTTAATGTATCTGTCCATGTGCTTTTGTTTGTTGTGAATTAAATGTTCAACTTTATATTTATACATCTAAAACTGTGT
This sequence comes from Synchiropus splendidus, assembly GCF_027744825.2. Taxonomy (NCBI): domain Eukaryota; kingdom Metazoa; phylum Chordata; class Actinopteri; order Syngnathiformes; family Callionymidae; genus Synchiropus; species Synchiropus splendidus. The sequence goes on from NC_071347.1 coordinate 4,487,684, forward strand.
GACAGTCGACTGACAAATAAATGAACCTGCTTATTTATACAAACTTGACTCTTGACCCTACTTTGAAATTTGTCTTTAGATTATATACTTGTGTAGTCCTGACCTAAGTCATTTCATTTGGTTTATTTAATAATTCTGAGTTCACTTTCACTGATTGAAATAGAACACAATGAAGGGAAATCGTGCGTTTATGCGTCATTGTCACGCACAGCGATCATGAAGACAACAACAGAGCTGTCAAAGTGCGTGACGGTCACTGCAGCCATTTTTAAATAGTAATTCGAGACGGCTTTTTCAAGTAAAGGAACCGCTTCGAGAAGCGTCCAAGACGGAGCATGACAGGTTCATGGCCAACTGCGCCATCTGCTGGTGAGATCACTGGACTACACTATTCACCACATTGGATTGCATCGCATTTACATTTCCGGACTTTAAATTGCCATTTGCCATAAAACCTTAGTCAAGCACGACAGACACACACTAACCCACACAAATGACCAGTGTTGGGAAGTGTTAAACCATGTATCTAGTAGGGATTGACTGTGAATTTGTAATCAAAATGATGAGACCTTCTGTTTTCATCATGTGAATTTTTTTAAATTTTATTTTAGTTTTTTTATTCATACTTTTATATACCTCTTCAAGGCGGGAATGCAGCAACTATTCTGGCTGACGCAGCTTGTACAGAGAGGGGGAGAGCACTCTGCGGAAGCAGCTCTGTTCCACCTCTGTCTTTGTGAAAGTCCCCACTCCGGACGTTAACAAAAGTTTCAGATTCAGGTGGCTAAAGAATGCTGCGTCCGACACAAAACAGCAGCGGATTCGATCGATTCCATCGAGAAAGGCTGGTCATCTAGCTCGGCGAAATGTATCAATATTTCTCAGGCAATTTGCTTAGCGTCCCGAATGTCATGCTCGAACCTGCGAGTGTGAAGTTAGAAAGACAAGGAGATTTGGAAAGAAGGAATCTGTAAAACTGGGTTTGGTGCATTGCTTCCAACACGATCCAAAAGTCTCTCATGGTGAAGAACAGTCAACTCTACTCCGGTTAGAAACTCTAATTTTGGCCAAAAACATGAAGATATCTTAAAAAAAAAACGCCTTAAGCCCGACCCATGGTGGGGCAACTCTGCGCCTGCCACCTATTGCGCCACCTACCCACCGTGTGCATCAGAAGACCAGCAACTACAGGTGCACTTTTGAGACCTACAGGTGACCTCAGAACTGTTGTGCCAGACCTCCGGCTCCTCTGTCTTCTTGCACTGCTCAAGAGTTGCACGCCAACAAATAGCTAAGAAGCAACTTAGATCCTCTGCAGTGCCAGGACTGCGTGACGCACGCATCTCTCAAGGTCCTTGACCATTCACTCCAGTTCCAGTTGAGGGCGTAGCAGCTGGGTCTTTCGCCAAGAGGAAAAGACTCCAGGATTATCGGCTCGTGGCCTCTGGGCCGCAGCATGCTCCGATGCCCGTGCACCCCAGTTCGACATGGCGAGGGGCACTTTCAAGTCGACTCACTCCAAATCTGGGTCTACACCGACTGGCCTGGCTAGTGGGTCATGTTTCATAATTTAATATTTTACTGCCCCCTGCTGGGCTGCGAGTGCACTGAACTTTCTCAGTGGTGGAAAAGGAGGGGCAGATCATGAAGCAATGGCCTCATGAAAAGGCGTCCACGTGTTTGTGTAACTGATTTATTTAGTGGCAGGAACCCCAGCTTTCTTCAGTTTTTTCCAACTACTCGCTGGTTAATAAACTTCGAAGTACTAATATTCAAACCAAAATGAATGGCAGGCATTTATACGTACGTATTTTGCCACCATAATCATTCAATATTAAAACATCTATATGGACAATGACTTCATGAACATTTGACGATTAAGCCGTCACAAGTCATATTCATATTTTCTCTGGAAAATAATGCCCCGTATTTCCTCATTTCAAATTGGATGAAATATTAATATTGAGCATAAACAGCTAAAGCAGTCAAGCATGCCATAGTTGCAGCGTAAAAATTTACTTATTGATTTTGACTATTCGCGTCTCCATTCACATGTACACTAGTATATAACCATGTCTTTATTTAACACTATTAGAATTAATTCTCTGTATGAATGAAGTGTTGTGAAGACACCAAGAAGCCATTTGAGTGGTCCAGTGTGACCAGGCAGCATTGGTTCAAGTCCTTTAACACACCAATAGTTGTCCTGTAAGAAATTTGACTTACGTGACTCTGACTCAAAACAGACAGCAAGCGTCACAATCTGAGCTCTGCTGGGACCTAAACAGACTTTACTTTGAACAAAACGACTTTAAGCGTCTAAAAATATGGAACTTTTTTATTATCTGAATGACAACAGCTCTACAGTCATGGCTTGAAGAGTGACATTTTATTTACAAAAATACTGAGAACCAAACAGCCAAGGTTCGAGGAAGCATGACGGCCAATCAGTTTCAATGGTTTCTTTTTTTATTCCTATTGCACAGTTGCTAAACGCTTCTGGAGTCACGTGACTGGAAGTGGTGACGTAACCGCAGTGTGATCCTGAGGGTTACCGATGACTTCCGAGATACAAACTTCGCCAAAGTGTGTGTTGCTTCATCAGGCGCTTTGCCGAGTAAATGGCAGCGTGGTGTCTGAACAGACGCTCTACTTTCTGCGGCGGGCGGCGGCTCCCTTCTTGCTGCTGTAATGTGACAAAAAAAAAAAAAAACAGAAGTCAGAAATTCTATTTACACTGTCGAACATGATGGAGAGCTGCTTTAAATTACTCCTTAGTTTAAGTGCAACTGCAAACTAACTTTGGTTGATGCTAAAATAAAGCCTTTTTGTCATTATTCAGAAAATGTCAAATTTAGCTTGAACAGCAAGTGAGCCAACAGAAAACTCTTATCCTGATTTAAAATGTATTTCACATCATGAGATTATCCTGCATCAGAATGACTGCTAAAAATCTTGAATCAAAACACATAAAAAAAAATAGCATCGGCGTAGAAAATTACAATAAATCTTTTATCGCATTTGAGTAGCAAACTTGCATGGATTTGCAATGCACCTCTGTATTTCATCTCAATATATATCTAGCTCATTACAATGAATTTAGCCTGAGATTCTGCCAACAAGCACTAAACATGAACACCAATCGATAAAACAAGATTAATATTGTCAGCAACACAAAAAGCACACAAACGTAGTTAGAAAAAAAGGCATTTTTAAATGTGCAAAGGGCAGCATCACACTCATGCTTAACATGCTAACGTACCTGGTCCTGCCAACTGACACAAACATTGGTGGTAACTGATGTTACCATCTTCCTATTAGTAAATATTCACCAAAATATAAGCTAAATCAGGTTAAACTTTATTTTAATTTCTAGTTATAATTTGTGTGTTAATAATGCCACCATGTTTTGTTACTAGCACTGAGGGCTTTGCTGTGATTGAAAAAAATAAAAAAGTAATGTTGAGAATGCTACCAACATTACTATGCACTAACTCTACTGTGGTTTCATTGTCACCTAGTGGTGAAGGTTAGTGAGGATTAAAAACGTTTATGGCTCCTTTTGGGTTTTAGAGGCTACACAACCGACGAATAATGGGACCTACAACAGAATCATCGCTTTATTTGGATGATCAAATGCCATAAACTAACCAAAAACGGTCCAGAAGTCAGGACAGTTATGGGTTGACAGAGGATTCACCCACTGAGAGTTAAACAGAGAATTACTGGGTGTCAACTGTACTTACTGCTTCTGCAAAATATCAATTCGTTTCCTGAACATGAGAACCTGAAAAGCGACAGCAGCAGCTGAATCAAGCAGCACTGAGACCTGTGTACCTGGCCGCCATGTGACCTTTCACCTGATCCTGTGTGACAGCTGTCAACCGATGCATTATGGGAAACCAGGGCAAGGTTGAGCACATTGTCAGCATGGTTGGCATTTTAGAATATACAGACCCTCCGTTTTATTCAGCTCCAACTGGCAGAGCCACCTTCTGATCCCCTCCCAATAAAAGGATAAACACTGGTCATGGCTTCTTTTGACGGTAAGAATGATGTGACTTTAGCACTTACCTGCCTGCATGTGCAAAAAAACGGAAAGTGATCTGGACTGGTTCCTACCAAACAAGTCTGAATGGACTTTTTTTTTTTTTTTTACTTTTGCACAGTGATTATAACATACACATACACAGTAAGCTAAATGATGTATTTGTCTCAATTCCTCATAAAGTTGATCACCTCTGGAAACAAACTGACAACAGCGTGGTCTCCAAGCGCAGCCAGATGGTGGCGCTGTGCCTCCTCCATGCCAACATGCAGCGAGCCCTTCTGATTCAAAACCCTGCACATATCTACTTACAATTTACTGAGCTCCTCCACTCTCTTACGCAGGGTTGTAACCTGCAGGGAATCACAGAGTATGTCAAGGGTCCAAATCCTGACAGATTTGGGGGGGCGAGTGCGGACCCCAGTGGACCAACCGAGCAACTTCACTGCTCAAAATAATAGTGCGGATCTTCTGGAGGACCCTGGGTGCTACTTGAATGGTCAGGTGAGTTTGTTCAGTGTTACAATGGCGAAGTGCTCACGTATTGCTGTGACAGCCTCCTCTGGAATAACGGAATATTTGAGAGTCTCACCTCGTACTTCTGCCTCTTCAGTCTCTCCATGTGGTCGAACTTCTCGCTCTCCAGCTGGCACATCCATTCATGCAGCTCATTGATCTTGTCTCTGCAGGGACAGGACAACACACGTGAGCATCTCAGTGAGCGTCAGCTGCGACCGGTGGTGTGTGTCGTACTTCAGCTTGTCTTCGTTCAGATGGTCAATGTTGAGCTGCTTGCGTCTAGCGGCCAGGATCTTCTTCTTCTTCTCTCTCTCGGTTTCTTTCTTGCCTCCTCTCTTCTGGTCGGCCTGGTGTTAGTGCAATTTTATATTAGATATTTTGGTGATTTTTCCTATGCCAAGGCTATAGATATATATATATTTGTGTGTTGACTAACTCTCTGCAGGTGGCTGCTGTAGTTGGAGCCCATGTTGGACAGAGCCGACTTCTTCTTGGCCTCATCATCTGCCTTCTTCTTGGCGTCAGCCTCCTCCTTGATCCGCCTCTCCTCCTGTAAGACCAGACAGAACAGTTTTGGGGAGATCATTTTAATAGTTTGCATTTTAATGTAGATAGAGGTGCACAAACCTCACGTCTGGCCTGGCGCTCCTTCTCCTTCTCAGCACGGACCCTCTGTTGCTCGGCCCTCTCAGCACGACGCTTCTCCTGCAGATACGCAACCAAAAGGTTCTTTCTAGACAATCTCTTTCCTTCATCAAAACTAAAACAAATGGGAGCCATGCAATCTGAACTGTACACAACAGTGCTCTGCAATGTCGTCCTACAAATGTCATTGTGCCTCAGCTATATCATTCACAAGGTTATGAACAGAGGTGCCAGTGTTTTGTGTTCAGGTTTTGGACTCACGATTCTCTCCTTGAGTGCGATCAGCTCCTCCTCTTCCTTCTTCCTGCACTCGAAGTGAGCATCGATCAGAGCCTGCAGCTCGATCAGATCCTTGTTCTGACGTTTCTTCTGGATGTCCTGTGAAGATCCACCACCAAAAAAGAAAATCATGTTATCTACGTTCAAAGAGAGACAGAGAGTGGAGTGTCGGACACTCACATCAAAGTCCACTTTCTCACCATCGGGGATCTTGGGAGCGCTGGGCCTGTGAGACACATTTGGATTCTTAGCTCATTAGGTGAAATACTTGAGTGAAAGTTGACTGCAGTAATGATATATAGTTTAGCTTGAACTCACTTGAACTTGGGCTTCTCCTCTGCAGGTTAGGGATGGAGAGGGGACAAGTACATTTCGTCGGGTTAGAAACAAGTCAGATCAATCTCAAACTCAAATGGATTAAATGGTTACATGGGAAAGATTAAGATGATTAAGATCTTCAAGTCAGTTAGGAAAAGTACGAGAAAGAACTGAATAAAAACATGTATATGTGGTTTCAAACAAGAATCTCAGTATAAATAGTAGTAGCAAGTGTACTTCCTTGGTTTACACAGTCCCTATGACGTGTCATGTTAATTGGCTTGACCCCAAGCTATGGAAAAGTCATCTCACTTCTTCGGGTCCTGAAATTGCGGCTCCCATGCCATGCAGCTGACCGGGGGGGCTACATCAGCATTTCATATTCTTTCACCCTTTTTCCTCTAAAATTTGTCCGTTTACAGTTCCGTAAACAAGTGACTGAAATTGCTGCAGCGCTCCTCAGCCGTCGTTCCCTGATGACCGGGACCTCGCAGGCCCCCAAAACCAGACTTGCAAATAATTCAGAAATGTTTTAGGTGAACATACCTTCCTCTTCAACGGCGTCTGCATGCAGCAAGCATTTAAAACAGAAGCAGAATAAAGATCAGCGTTAGCGGGCGCACCAAGCATTCAGTACGACTCAGAACAAACTAGCAAGTCTATGCCCCGGAACACCTGCTCTTGCCTCTGCATCTCTGCACGACTTAAAGAGAGATGTTCAGTCTCAACGGTTCAGTCAGTCCATGGCTAATATTATCCTACAATAATATTAGCATGAGCAACATAGACATCTTAAAGTTGCAATTACAGGATGAAAGTCACTGAAAAAAAATGCAGAATAACTCTTTTAAAGATCTTGAATGATCACATGCAATGCTCTCTTTCCTACTTTACTTTTTTAAATTTCAAATCCACAAACCCACTTTAAACACTGACAGAAAATAATAATAATAATCAATTTTTTTTTTTACATTTTTCACCACAATTTGTTTTTTGTGGTAGCTGGCAGTACCTCGTGGTACAAGCAGACTGTGATCTCTTCTTAACTGCAGTTGCCAGTGAACGGCTTGTCTTTGTTTCACAATAACTTGACTGAATTTATTTTGATTTGAATCTCTGTCTTTAAGAACACTGATTATTCTTTATTTATTTTTGCTGAGGCACGTCTTTATGGAGGCTGTAATGCTGACTAGACTAGAGAGTTGCGTTGAAAAACATTGTTTTTATGAGCCGATACAATGTAGGGATTGATATTGTTCGATGAATGGTTCAAGTGCTGCAAAAGCTCTGAACGGTCCAGAGTTAAGAGGAAGGTGATGTTAGCTTTAGCAGATGTGGGGAAGATGTGGAGTTTAGTGGGTGTGTCTGGTTGGCTGTAGCTACTGGAGCGCGTGTGATACCTGGGAAAGGATGATAGAATACCCCCTCCCCCCATCCATGCAACATACCTTCAGGCTCAGGCTCAGGCTCTGGTTCTGGCTCTGGTTCTACCTCAGGCTCTGGTTCTGGCTCTGGCTCAGGCTCAGCCTCTGGCTCAGGGGCCGCCTCTGGGGCCACCTCTACTTCCTCTACTACCTCCTCTTCTACCTCTACACAACATGCAGCGAGTCACCAGGGTGAGGGGAGGGGATTAATGGGAGGGAGAATGGAAAGAAGGGGAGGGGGTTCATGAGTGGATGACAGCGGTGGTTTGAGATGAACAAAGATGGGCGGTTTTGGGGGGACCGCCACTTGAAGCAAGTATGTCAAGCAAGCATAAGAGGTCAGTGGATGACTGGTCAGTTAAAGGGTTGAACTCTGAGAAGTACACACGATAATCTAACCTGATTTAAATAGCCCTGCATTGTTTTGGTTGAACACATTTATAACTAAAGGTTAGTGTCCACGCTCGTGCAACATCTGAAGATCAGGTCTTGGACCAATATATTAGTATCAACGATGGGAGACTTATCATCCGGAGTCGGCAGGCTGCGTCTTACCATCGTACTCTTCATCCGAGAAAGAAAGGAGCAAAAGAACATTTAACAACAAGATCCCATTTGTACCCATTTTTGGCTCAAAACCAAGTAGCAAAAGGTGGGTACACTGGGGATCCATGCTAAGCATACGCCACACAGTGGTGCTGAGCTGACTGGACTCTGGGATGTTGAAAGCATCTGTCCTGAGCAGCTCAGCAGCACCGTGTTTGTAGTCATGCTCAGCTGCACCACTTGTTGTCAGCAGGTCAGTGAAGAACAACCACAAATTCTGCTTGGATGCATTTGACATTGCTCTTCAGTGGCCAGCTGGTTTCTGCAGCCATGCTAGAGCGAGGCTAACAGGTTTTTTTGCTGATCGGGTTTGAGACAGCAGAACTCGTGGTAGGAGTCAAGCCAAACCTGCAAACTTTTCACTATCTCTAGTACAAGAGAAACACCATGAAACTCTTTAGCATGGAACTCCGAGATGTACATGATCCTAAAATTCAAGATGTGTTTTTTTTACATCTGAAAACATGAAAACAAAACTTACCTCCAACATCACTGCAAGACAAGAAAAAAAGATTTTTAATTATTTTTCATTTAACCTTAAATAAAAAATAATAAATAACCACTACTAATTTACTCTCTTCACTGATTCAATTAAAACTACAGATGAAAATAAAGTCCAAATACTTCAAGTCAAAGGTTCCACTTACACGTCTTCTGTGTCAGACATGGTGATAGTGGACTTTTCAACCTGGAATGAAAGTGGGAAAAACAAGTTAATGTTTTTTTCGGACAAGCAAATGAGCAGCGTCTTATTTTTAGCGAAGGGATTAAGTTGCAGATATCCTAAATATCTGCAGCTCGGCTCCCTGGGCAGACCCCACCCTGCTCTCCTGCACATACTTCGACCCCCTGACCCTTCTAAAATAATCCTCAAGTAGATTCAGCTTTCTTGTCGTAAAAACCTTGTACAAATGGAAAGCTGTGTCACATTTGAAATCTGAACCAGAAGAACGCACTTGGCTTTTATTGCCAGGAAATAAAATGAGGAATTGTCAAGTTCATGGAAAAGTTCAACCTCAGTTCTTATCTGTAAAATGAATCCTAAATAAACAACATCGACTGCAATAAATTGAATTAATCCAGCTGGGATTAGAGAGACACGATAAGATGATCCACTGGGCTCATTAGGCCACCATGAAGGTGATCTCAACTATTTCCAACAGACAGCTGCACAGGTCTCCGGATCTGGTTTCAGTTGACCCAATGTTTAAGATTGGGTTCCTTCTCCTGGACCTCCACCCATAATTCCTCCTCCATTTCCTTATGTGGCCGCCTCGCCTTCACATGGATCCTTCAATCATCCTCCTGCTGACAGAGGCAACTTTGCTGGAGCATTAAAATAAACCCCTGAAAAGAACTTGTGAATGTCGGCGGGATCTCCTTGTAATTCCTTAACTTCATCTACTTGAACTGAGAATTCATTTGTGCTGTGAATCTTGTGGCCCAGTTTCAGGATCTTTAAGTGTGGAGTCAAACAAAGGCAGCTGAATGAGCTGAGAAATGTTTGCTGACCTTCACTGGCAATGACAACAGGATGTCTCCCCACTGTTCTCAGGTTATGACATGGCTAATTAATACCATCTCCTGTCGCGGAAAGCTTCCACAAAGGGTTTAAGCCATCTGTAAATCCCTCAGGAATGGAGTCAATGCCAGGGTCACTGGACTGACACCAAAGCAAACAACAACAATGAAAAGCGCGACCTCAACGAAAAACTTATCTGAAAGAAAATTGGATTTGTTCTCACAACAATCCAGGGTTATTTCACGCACTCAGGTGACTCATATCAGAAATCAACACCGACACAACCACACCCCAGCACCTCTAAACTCTGTCGGGCTCTGCAGGTATTCGAATGCTGCCCTCTCACCTCCTGCCCTCCACAATGACTGCTGGGATTTCCAAGCCATTTGGACTCAGCTGTTGTCACGCTTGGTGATTTTCAGGAGCGTTTACACTTGATTTTCACCTCCACCCGCACTCTCATTCTCACCCCACCGCTAACCTCCATCCTTACCTCAGAAAAGCTGAAAGAAGTGAGCTCCCTGCTGGCCGAGACTGGCTCTAAGGTTCTGCCAACTTACCGCGCTGATTATGTCCTTCTGTTATAGTGACATCCGATCCGCTGGGCCTGCCCATTGGACAAGGCCCTGAATCAGAGGCGAGGCCGCAGCGTCACAGGGACCGCGTCCTCGCCTCCCCCTCCCCGCCTCCCACTGGCTGCCACTCAATAAGGAGATGGAAGCGTCGGGTGCGAGAGGCTCAAGTTTGGAGACGGGGGCAGCCAAGACGCCTTGGGTTGCTATTCTGGGGCAGCTGCATTAGGCAAGCAAATTTCTTTTGCGTATGAGATGAGAACTGGACATCAAGGAGGCAAGGCAGGTGCTGTCCCAAACTCTGGGACGCGTAAACACTTTATGAAACCAGGGCACAAACCCATTCTGTCTTTCATCCCCTCACTTTTTTCGCTGACTCATCTCCATTGCATTTTCAGGATATTTCCCCCCCGAGTCTAATTCCATCCTGGGTTCAGATTACATAACCCTTTGTAACTGAGAAGCCTTCCCATTTTTAAACCCAGAGCCAGAGAAACCGTCTTCACTTGAAGTCCATCAAAATGTTCAGTTGAGATCATGGCAAAGAAAGAGAGGAAAACAGCAACAACAACCACAAAGTCACTCCATTCATGTCTGTTATGAAAACTCAAGACAACACTACCAAATGCAAAACAAGTCACAGTCTTTCATCAGAGAGATATTTAAGACCCAAGAGGTGGGTGGGGTTGGGGTACTCTCTAACCTGGGTTACAGTTTTTCATTCCCCTCCTGTCTTCCACTGCCGCCACTGGATTGATCACTGCAGCACTCTCACCAGAACAGGAAGAGTCTCTTTTTAAACTTTAACCATCTGATTTACGGGGTGGATTTGGCTTAATGGAGTGATTCTCTACTGCAGGGTCTAGTTTGAGTTGTGGGTTCCAGGCATTTTCCTGGCCAAAAAAAATAATCAGTCTTTTTATTATTATTTATTATTATTATTTTAATATATATTTTATAATGTAAGTCATACAGTATGTGATATTCAAATTATTTTTTGGGTGATTGTTTTCTTTTATATATTTAATTGGGTCACAGCTTGTCATCAGGAGGGGGATGGTGGGTCCCAAACCAAAACCAGTCGAACCTCAGACCTGCTGTAATGAGAGTTGATGGATTACTACTTCGTAATGGTGCAGCAGACTATGAACTGCCAAAGCTTGTGGAATGCTAAGTCTCCTGCGACAAGATGGTCTTATACTGTCAAAGAAACGTGTGTCTTTGTGTTATGTGTTGTTTTTCAGTGGGTCAGGTGACAGTACTTGTGTTTTTCCATAAATTTAGATTGACACACCAACAGCATGTAGATTGAGTACTCTAGGTTTCCTTTCCACATGCTTCTTAGTACACATTACAAATGGCATTATGATAATTTAAAGTGAGGCTTTATGTCCTAGTAATTCATATTATTTAACATTTTATGTTTAAAATTTCAGTAGCACTATTGCAGTCTGCATCGCATGACCTTTTGAAATCTTATGGAGGCGAAACACCTTCCAACTGTTTATATCTCTAACATAGCAAATATGTTTAACGTTCTGATGCAGCGACACACGATACAAGTCGACTGCGGCAAGTGTGACGTCATCCCAAGCGCCCCGTTTTAACTCAGAATTCTTTTTACTCTTACTATGGGAGCAAGTACTGTAGTAGATTGCCATTTCACATTGCATGGATGTGTATGGTCGTTCCAGTAGTTCCAGTTTTAAGGATTGTTTCCTGTTTTATTTTGTGCCAGTGCCAGTGCCAGTGGTCTTATTTTTAAATAAACATAGTAAGCAGCAAAAGCAGGATGTGAGGAGACACAATTGTGTGCTCCATCCACACCTAGAAATTTAAACCAAGGCTAAGAGCAGCGAGAATATCACTCAGGAGTCACCCCAGTCCACGCAATGAATGGACTGCCAGTGTTCTCTCAGCAGCTGTGCCGGCCGCCATAGTGGCAAAGCTGGCTGTGGCATGGCCAACGCAGAGTGAGACATAACAAGGTGTTAACAACATAACTGACTTTCGATAACATTTAAAAAAAAAATAAAAAAAAATAATATATATATATATATATATATATATATATATATATATATATATATATGTCATCAAGTTTATACTTTTGATTTTGTCTTGAGGTTCTCTGAATTGCTGTAGAGCACAAACCCAGCTGAATCAGATTTCTGTCGAGATTTAAGGAGGATTTAAATCCTCAACGCACTATAAGGCCTGAGTGTGAGGATTTAGACACAGTATTTCTTAGCCATAAACATTTCTTTTTCAGAAAGCTGAGAAGAAGAACTTGTATTTTCATTTGGTATTTACTGAAAAAAACTTAAAAAAAATGGAAGATTACACAGGTATGATTAACTCTGTCACATTCTCACTTCATAATCACTTTTATTACTGGAATATATGTATGCAGGTGTCAGTTGCAGAAACAAACAAGGAAGACAGAAGGCGGTCACCACTTGAAGATTTGCAGAGCTTCTGGGATCACAGCTGGTCACTGATTCTGAATCTGGGGCCTGTGGAGGGTCTGTTGTCAAGTTATATTTAGCAAGAGTTATAGAGACCATTGCATTGATCAAAGTCAAGTTAGGTCTATTTCAGGAGCACAAAAAGATGGCTTTGTCAATGCCATAGTCACTACATCAAAACTGCAAAAAAAAAAACAGGAAAAAAAAATGAATTGTTGATTGAAGTCTTAATAAACGTTCAAAATAGCAGCCTCGTCTTGACGGTCTGAACTACGTGTATTAACATCTCAGCATCACAATACAGACTGACTCTTAAGCCAGTCAAGTCTGGAGAGCAAGTATCTTTATTTATATTGGGTAATGGAACTAACAAATTAACGTGCTGTTTGCACAGATACTGTAATTGAGGGGAGAAATGTAAATGACATGACATAAAAAAATGCTGCAGTTGATGTCAAAAGTGTCATGACATTATAAAATGGGTTTGATTTTATGTTCTGCATTTTATGTACATTTTATTTTAATATGTATAATATATTTCTCATTTTAAATAAAAAAACGTGAATATTATCTATTTATTAATCTCAAGGTCATTGATAAAAACATTAAATGACTATGTAATTCACTTCAAATTTAGACAAAAAAGGAAAAGGAATAAAAAAACTAACCTCTTAAGCTTTCACAATGAACATTTGAAATTTAAATAGTACTGACTTATACAAATGAATAGTAAGGATTGACAGCAGCGTTTCAGGCTATCCTCTCCATTTGTAGACGATCATTTTCCAGTATCCCAGGTCTGGGATAAAGGATCGGAACACGAGAAGTGAGAGAGAAAGATTTTAAACAACACCACTGAAGGCCTTAAAATCCAGCAGAAATGACACTGTAATATGCATATTCTATGTAAAGGCAGTGTGTCTCCCAAAACCTTCTCACGAAGTCTCACATGACCCAAACAAAGCCTTGATGGAAGAACCTGTGCGCATGAGCTTCATTATCATAGTTCAAATATATTTTTAAGACAAGGTACTCAAGATAACTATATGAGTTGTCAGTGAGACTCTGACTCAGTTTGTTTTATTTCAAGCTGCACATAGAGAGAGAGAGAGAGAGAAAGAAGGTTTGGAACAGGTGTGCCGGTCAGTGTGGTTTCAGAAAGGCAGAGGCCTGAGATAGAGAGTCTGCTGGCGAAATTGTATATGTATGGTGTATTCTGGTTCATGTGTGTACATGCACTGATCCCAAAATAGAGGACGACAACTCACACATTTGCTCTACCTTATGATTGCTGAAATTATCAACTAAATTGGATTAAAATTATGGTATTATTATTGGTGATCAAGGCATTTTAATTACATGTGAATGACATGAAAATCATTGTCATGTTTGGAAATAAAACATTTAAGCTAAAATGCCTGAAGTTGCCTACAGAGGGCGCCAACGTGACAAGAAAAGGAAGAAGCTCTTCTTCTCTCGCTTGGGTCAGATGCCACCAGGCCTTCACTGAGAGTATGGGAGTCAGACTGTAGGGGTCACCGGCCTGCAGGTAGAGGATGATCAAAGAAATATATCACACTCTTCTTCGCCATTTAAAATGGTGTCCTACTATTTTTTCCTTGAGAAACGGCATTATTCCTGCAAATGAAAAGGGAGGATGCAGAAATTGTTACACGTGTTTGAGGAATTTAAATAAACCCCTTGAATCTCTATTTAAAAACCCTCATCTATTATATTTATTGATACACAGTGTACATCAACTTCACAGTCAATATGTGAAGCAGAACAGTGAGATGGAAAATCTGGAATTAAAATATATTTTCTGAAAGAGAGGATGCAATCGCCACACGTGTCCACGTTCGTAGAATGAGAAGAGCAAACGAGGACGCTCTGAAATTCACCACAAGGCTCCATATCATAGAGCAATGGGAACGTGAATTAAAATATGCTTGGAATATTTGCCTGCAATATCTTCTGGACATATGGTATAGAGATTAATTTATTAGAGACCAAGTTTATTTGGTGCTTTTACAATCAATTGGATGAAAATAAACCTTCCAACATTGGCTCAATGGAAACAAAAACTAAAACAAGTTTCCCAGTTTTTGAAACTGACAACCCAACTGTATTCGAAGTTTTCTAACTTCTAAGCTCTGAAATAATAAACCAGGAACTGAAATAGAGAGAATGGCTTGAGATCCATGCATTGTTATCCCCAATGCTAACTATTGGTGCCTCCCTTAACTGCACGGAATCTGAAGAGAAAGCTAAGTCCCTACAGAAGGGCCACCATCAGATGCACTGTTTACACTGTGACCACATTGACGCCAGGTCAGAAGAGAGGAGGGGCACTATAATAACACTACACATGGAAATGCTGCAACATCTATAACACCTCTGTATTCCAGTACACTATCATGATTCTCACATTGGGTCTTTAACATTAATGCCTCACCTGCTGCTTGATGAAGGCTAGCCATGGTCTAGACCCGGGGTCTCAAAGGGCTGCAGGTGAGTGCAGGTTTTTGTTGCAACCAAGTCACCTTTTCACCTATCAGGTGTCTGAAGACTGTTGCCTGCACCCACTGAAGCCCCTTTGTGGTTCAGTTTGAGACCTCAGGTCATTTGAGCGAGCCATTTCCCACTCTCTGTTTGTAACACCAGGTGAAGGGCCTGACTCCTCCTGCTGAGACTCCTTGGTGGCAGTTGAATTCGGCTATTCCTGCCATTGTGTAGGCAAGACACCTTACCCTCCATGCCCAGTGTGAATGTGTGTGACTGGTGATGGCGCACATTGGCAGCCAGGCTTCGGGCAGTCTGCCACAGGGCAGCTTCAGCCACACACATAGCTCACCAGCATGCCTGTGGCGTGAATGAATAATGATTTCTGTGAAGTATATTAAGCCATAAGCTGAAACCTAAACCCCCAATAGTTCGCTTGCCGCTGCTTCCTGTCACTTTGCTGCCATGACAACGACGCCGTAACTCTGAGCAGCTCTCCCAGCTCTGAATTTATTTTTGGCCTGCCATGGCGCCTGATCCTTCCATTTGTAGGAGAGAAGGGGGGTCGAGTTGGGCTCAACATGAACCTGCCGTTTTGACACTCCGGGCTGGGACAAGCAGGCAGCAGCCGGCCGGCCGCCCCCGAAGCAGCAGACGCACAGGTAAATGCAACAATTGACCCTTTTTATTAATCATGCGGCGGTTCTGCGCGGGGCACTGGGTGGAGGGCAGGTGGGGGACAGGCTGTTGAAGTTGGAACAACCTGTCGAGGACAGTTGGGGTTTTCTGTTTAGAGCTACAGTGCATTTGCATTAGTGCAAGACTGTTGCCCTACTGATATCGCATTGCCCTTTGCAAAGGTGAACCGGAACGTCGGTCTCCATGACGGTCATATTTGTGGATTTTTTTTTAATTTTTTTTATTAATGGTAAGTTTTAGTGGCAACCTGCATTGGTCCATGGAACTCTGCAGGTGCTGGTTTAATATGTGACATGTTTCCTCTTGGTTCTGTCCAGGGGAACCTGCCAGAAGCACTTTGAACATCAGAAGCAGCTTCTCACCTGGTGAGTTCCTCACCTATTGCCCCCCAAGACGCCACAAATCTCTGGTGGATGTGAATGATTTTTCGGGATGGATTCATGCACTTAAAGCAGAGCATTGTGGACCAGCCTTAGGTGTTTTATTACGCTGCTATAATTACACTTTCCCCTTTCGAACTTGCATCCTGAAGGCGCTCCAAATACCAAACCTTCCAGAGCCTTAAAAGGAGGAGCCAGCACTCATGTGTCAGACAGGCAGCAGGTTTTAAATGGCGACGCAAGATGGGGGGCGAAGGTGGAGGGGGGTCTTTTAAACACAAACCAGCTCTGGCCTACATTTCACCGAGGTGACACACATAGTAAACTAAACATTTTAAACAGATGTGCTCATAATGTGGTGATCTCACTGATATCACATTCGTCTGGTTTCTATTCATAAGTCACGCGTTCAAAATAAAGAGCCGTTGTTACACAACATACTTAGCTTGTTTAGAGTTTAAATCTGTGAGGTAGTGATTTTCATCAGATTTATTGACTAAATGGTGAAAGATCCAACATGAGAGGATGGGACTTGGTTCAGAGCCACAATGCACTTCTTTAACCATTCTGTGTTTCATCCACACCTTTTAGATGAGTTGTCCGACCAAAAGTACATCAAAGTACATCAGTGGGAACAAAAGGATGCTTACCTTTACCTTAATACTTAAAAATGATGTTTTTATTTGTGTTAGGTTAAATACTTTTGCTTCATAAAAGTGACTCAATTTTGGGCGACACATACTTTCATTTGTCTTCTGCGATATCATGCCGTAACCTTTCATGTATAAATTCTAAAATACAAAGGCGCAACTGTGGCGCAGCAAAACCTCTCACCAGCAAGGTCAAGCCATTGTATTACTGAGTTTGCATGAAGGTTGTGTGAAACGTTTCGGTGGCAGGTGAAGCTGCACAGACACGGTCGTATCTGCACACAGCTTAACGATTTATTGTTGTTGGAAATGTAATACAGCCTTGGAAAAACCCCAGGGTCTTTAAAAAATGAAGCAGGGGATTGGCCAGCTGCCGCTTTACCTCGACACTAAAATTAGCCAAAGCTTCCCAGATCAGCTGTACATCCGCAGCACCATGCAGCAAGAGTCTCTGGGCCACGGCTAGAACCTACAAATACAGATGCAGTTTGTTGCACCTTTAATTTATTATTTGAATGTATATAAAGGTTTATTTGTAAAATGGGAACAGAACACAGGCATAAAGCAATGAGAAAAGCCCTTAGAGAGCGCAGTTCCCCATTGCACCCCATCCCTAGTCTAAGGAGGCGTTGAGACAACATGGTAAAAATATAACAACGGCATACCAGCTGTTCAATAACTAGTTCAAAGTTAGCTAGTAGAGGATCCACCTTTTCTTAGTTGAGCTGGAGTGACGCACCTATAATGTTGTTTACAGATGGAAGGAAGTTGCTTTGGTGGCTGGAAAACAGTAACCATAGGATGGTCAAGACGGTACCTGACCTTCATCTAGGTTTCAGAAAGATAGCCAACCATGAGGATGGATTTTTCAGTTAGCGCCGGCCATAGCCTAAACTCAGGAATGCTTCTATCGTCTATCGAGACTTCATATATTTTCTTCTTAAGGAGCCGTTTACACGTAGACATAAACAAACAAATCCTCCCTTTTGTATGGATGCAGAGTTTTTTTACTCAGCGATTTTTGAAACCAGGTTGAGGGAACTTTCATAGACAACGCTGGTTTTGTCGCTGTCCACTGGAAATGGTACCTGTGCCACAGTGTTGGTGCCAGTCAACTAACTAGGCCAGAGGCGTTCAAACTGTTCCAGAAAGAGCTACTGTAGGTGCTGAAGTACTATAAGAGGATGCTGACCTCATCCTGTTTCCCATTTCTATTTAATAATCGGTTGAATTATGAGAGCAAGCTATGCTTTAATCTTTTTATGATTCATCAGAATAAATAAATTGCCATATCCAGGACTCAATCTTCCTACCTTTGGGACCAAGGCAATACACCCCAATGTCTGGACGCTTGGATGCCAGAGCCTGACTGTAGTCACACGGTTCTTCATTGAAAATTAATCTTTACGTTTGTAAAAACGCCACCAAAGTCACATGACTTCTAAACGTGTCCATTTATGTGATGAAATCATGAAATGCAACATGACAAAAGACAAGTTTAGAAAATGTATTTTAATTTATTTGAAATACTCGTCAAAGATGTCAAAGTGGAGAAACGGAAACAAAACCAAAGGCACAAAAAAAAAAAACACTGTACAGTTCTGGCGAAGATGATCTAAGAACTAATAATCGTTTCATATGAAATGTTGTCAAAAAATGGATTTCTATCAAATATGGTGACATGTTACCCAACACCCTTGCAGACAACACCAACAATAGCTTGCCATACATGATATAAGAACTCACAGTCAGATATATACATTTATATGTGATATCAAGTTCAATAAAGACAAAAAAGTTGATGAGTAATGCGAGGACCAGGCATTTTGCGATGAAAATGCGACTCAAATGTATTGAAGTGAAATGTGTAATATATGACATGAAGACCAAATGTTAATGGTAAACTGTAAAGATGTCATTTTCGTAAATGTTTCAATGAAAAAGTACTTGAAGTGACCTGAAGAGGCTTCCTCAGTAATCGCTGTGGCTCAGATCTGCAAGAGAAAAACATGTTGTTATTCATTCAGTATTTATTAGTGGGAGCGGATACAAACGGTAATCGGGTATACCACACAACTACAATACAATTATGAAGAGAATATTCTATTTATGTTGGTAATGTATTAGAAATACAGTACACTACTTACAGCTGCATAAATATTATCTACTGCATAGTATTTGATTAGGGGGAAATATTTTTATCAAGTTTTCCGCAAATCATTTTACCAATTTTACCAGACTTCTTAAACAGGCAATATAAGGAGTTCATCAGGAATGTATCCTTTTCTGGCCATCCATGGACATGCAGTTATGCACTGGGGTACGCTGACGTAGTTCCAGTAAATTAGAGTGAACAGGGGTCGCACCCAAAGGTGACTCCCTGCTACAGTAGGACGTCTTAGCTGGGAAAAGTAAAGGGGCGGTCTTACTCGAAAGCGGAAGGAAGTGAGCGAACGAATAATTTCCTGGAGCAGTAAAACATACAGTGGTACAGAACGCTTTAATAGAACGTTACTCAGTTCAGAATAGTTCTGCACAAGGTCCGTGGTGTTCCACATCACAGTCTCTTGATCAGTGCTAGCTTGATAACCTATTTGATGAGTTGTTAAAGAAAACTAGATGGTTGCATAAAGTGGACTCTAAAATAAACGTTAACCGATGTCTGAGATGTTGACTCTCCATTGTTTGTCTGCAGGGTGCTAAAGGTGCTCATGGCGGTCGTCTATGGTGCGCTCAGCCAGCCCGGCCTGCTTTGCCAGCAGTATCCTCCTCCGCTGCTGCCTAAGCCCGGAAAAGACAACGCTCGTCTTCAAAAGCTTTTGAAAAGAAGTGCCAAGAAAAAGGCTTCCGCACAAGCATCGCAATCAGCCGTTCCTTTCCGCTCCAGCCTATCACCTGTAAATGAAGCCAGCCCTGACCTTGAGCACAGCGACCACTCCACCCCTCCCAGGACCCCTGAGACACCATCTAGCTTTTACAGCTTCCAGCAGTCCACTCGGTTTGCTGCTAGGCCGCTATATCAGCATGTGGCATCTCCGTACCCACAGCGTGCTGCCTACGGTAGAGCAGCCAGGTTTTCTCCCCAGACGGTGGGCACGCCATCGTACCCGTTCTCGCAGCATGGATCCTTTACACATCCTGCTTCAACGCCGCTTATAGCGATTACAACAACTCCTGGGCCAGTCAACCAGCAAGCGATACCCAAAATATTCCTGCCAGATTCCTCTGAGTCAGAGCTGAAAGTGCCCTCAACTGAGGCAGCTAAGCCTCCTCCTGAGATTCAAGTCGGTCTCAGACCGGCTGCAGCTGCGACAACCACCTCAAAGCCTAGAAGTCCGGGTCCAACTCCTTATTTGGAATCGGGAGTTCAAGCTTTCATTCGCCCTCTCACTGTGTTGACCCCACTCACCAAATCCAGAAGTCCTCGTCCAACATTCAAAGCTAATGAAACCTCAAGATCACCAAAACCAATGTTTGATGTCCCACAAATTCGGATGTACACTGCAAGTACATCGTACTACGAGACATCCAGGACTCCACCGGTGTATGACACGGCAGGTTTAACTGCTATTGGAAGCATGGTAGCTCAAAGCAAATCTATCACAGAAAGCTACCAAGAATCTAGTCAGTCATTCGCAGGTATAACTCAAATATCACAGCTTTCTGTGATTGGCTCAGATCAGCAAAGGAAACTGTCCCCTGAGAGTGGAAGCAGGACACCAACAGGGCAACTAAGCACAACAGCTCCTGCTTCTGAGACCATAAAAATAACCTCAACTGTAGATAGCAAAAGAGCAACGCCTGAGCTCAAGATAGCAACACCAACATCTGAACTCAAAAGAGCAACACCAACATCAGAAAGAGCAAAAACACCAACCTATGATCAAATATCGATCACTGCTGGGGGACGGCCGAGGACGCCGGCCTATCATATGAACAGGGCTGCAACCCCAGTCTTTGAAATCTCAAGACCCAACCCTCTGCTGTTTGCAGTATCGCCGCTCACTGTGCAGACAGAGAGCTCAAAAACCTCCAGCGTAGCATCGACAATCAGCACTGCTTCAGAAGTTAAAGTCATTAAGACCAATGAGATCAAAACGCCTGCAACAATTCTAAATGGAGATATTCATTCAGACACAGCACCAGGGGCTAAACCAGTCCAGACAAACATAACTAAGTCAAAGTCAGAGCCTGATCTAACTCTAGAAAAAACGCTGGATGATGACAGGCCTAAAATCTCTGCGTCTGAGTTAAAGTCTCCAACAGCGACTAGCTATCGAAGGCCGAAAACTCCTACTTCGGAGGCGTCCCGTCTCCGGTCCTCGTCACCGGGCTATAAAAGACCAAAAACACCAACCTACGGCACAGTGCCGTCAGGTGTGTCCCCTGTAGCTTTTCAGAGGCCTAAAACTCCAACACAGTTATCGCAGAAATCCAAGTCCACCTATCGTGGACTGACCCCAGCAGAGTACGCGGCTTACGGCGGAATTAAGACGTTTTCTCCTGCATATGGCCTGGCAGGAAGCATGACACAAGAAGAAGTCAAACCGAAGGAGGAAGCAACAGTAAGCGAGACGCAAAGACTAGAAACCAGCGTTCAACCCACCACTGCCATGAATGAACCTGCTATTGTGGTTGAAAAAATCAATGCGGCAGGTGAACAGGTCGCCCCTTCTATCCCTGTCATAGTTGTTTCCCAGGCCTCTGACACCCATGGTGCAACTGTAAAGGAAGAGGTGGTTGAAACGCCTAAACAAGAACAAGTCATTATTCCTGACACACCCAAAGAACAGAAAAGTCCACAAAAGGTGGAGCCGCCAGTTGAAGAACCAGTCAAGCCAAAGGTTCCACCTTTTGAGGTCCAACATCCTCCAGCCAAAGGGGACGCACAAGACCCTTTGAAGGTGGTGAGGAAACTGTTTGGTAAAGAAAAGGCTGTACCAGTAGAGCCAAAGGCAGAGACAACAGAGCCATCCAAGGAATCAGTGGCACCTATAGAGCCCAGTAAGACTAAAGACTTACCGCCAAATTTGACACTACCTGATAAATCATCGGGGAGTGAGGAAAAACAAAAGACGACGGACACAGCGGCTCCAGTGAAACCGGAGAAAAAAGAGGAAGACCAGTCCCTTCCGGAGGCAGAGCCCCTTTTAAAGGTCATACAAA
Source organism: Synchiropus splendidus (assembly GCF_027744825.2). NCBI lineage: Eukaryota > Metazoa > Chordata > Actinopteri > Syngnathiformes > Callionymidae > Synchiropus > Synchiropus splendidus. The sequence continues at coordinate 4,509,482 of NC_071347.1, forward strand.
AGCCAAAGGGTATGAAATCCAAAATGAGTGGATGGTCCAGGCTCAAGAAGCACATGGTAGTAGAACAGGAGGAGCCCAAATTTCCAGAACTTGGAACTCAGAAGGAGCCGACCGGGCCTGAGCAGAGTGATGTGAAGGCAGCGGAAACACCTGAAGCTCAGGACGACGACGACAGCAGAACTCCTCCCAAAGCAACAAAGATGTGGGACGCTGTTCTTTTCCAGATGTTCTCCACCAAAGAGAACATCATGCAACAGATTGAGTTAAACAAGAGTGAGGAGGAGAAGAAGAAGGAAGCAACGGGAACGGTTCAAGAAATCCCTTCCTTTGCACACCGGTTACCGGTGCTGCTCTTTAGTCCAAAATTTGACGCCAAAAGGCTAAAAGAGGCAGCGTCCAGGCCACTCACCAAAATCTCTACCGTGTTTGAAATGGGTCTGATAGGACGGAAGGGTAAAGACGAGGAACCAAAGGATTTTAACAGAAAAGCAAGGGGGTTCACTGCCGTTTAAGCTAACATGGTTGGTGGAGAGTCGTTTGTAAAGACATGCAAACTATATGTTAAATGTACAGGAGCAAAAAATGTTTTCAAAGATGTCCCGGTCACGAGTCTTAGTCTGACAAGTGTTACATGAGTATGTTTGTAGACAAGTTTGTCTTAAAGGCATTTGCAGTCCATTCAGATTAAAGCTTTTATGTATTAAATAAAGCCACAGCTTGTTTTTTTGTGTTTAAATTTTACAGACTGACCTTCACCAATACGGTTCCCAAGCATTTATCATTAGCTTTCACATGTTACACTGGCCATTTGTCTCAGCAATTTTTTTTATACAAAGTGTCTCTTTGAATACTGTTTTCTTCATAATGGTGCTACTCACCTCGGGGTGAGACTCACTTGATCAAGCAGCTGAATGTAGGTCTGGTCTCTATTTTTAAAAATCTATCGTGCGTGATGTACAGTACATGATGTTCACTGTAAAAAGAGTTTATAGCTTAGCGACAGTTCAGAAATAGACCTGAATGATATCTGTGTTTGTGTTCTGTACTCCGTTTTACAAACAGCATTGCGATTGGCCAATCACGACTTGGGGTGAAGCACAATAGCAACAGTTCTGGAACCAACAGGAGTTTATGGTTTGGGTTTATTTTTGGAACGAAATGTGTTGCTGCATGCGCGTGCTTGTGTAGAGCAGTCAGGAGGTCACGCAGCTGTTGCATCTCGTAGTGTAAAATGATCCGTCATGTAGCGTCGCACAACATGAGTTGAGATTTATGAATTAAGGAAGAAGTTGACTTGTTTGAAAGCCACAGAGATTGTGAAGGTGCTGTTAGCAGGGCGTGATGTAACACAGGTGAAGGACGTCGGGCAGCTGTGAAGAAGTGAAGGCCATGTGGAAAGAATTTGTGTCGGTCGTGATGCTTTACAGCCACGTATCTGCTAGTGTTTGTGCCAGGAAACATGAAGCGTTATGCAGTTTTTGTCTGTTGATATAAAAGTCTTTAAATACTGTGGCGAGAGAGACTCACATTTTATAACCCACAGTGGTCAGTAGCTCCTAATAAGTGCTGACCTGTCAAACTTTGAAAACCCCAAAAGAGCATCATTAATTCAACTAGGCAGATGGTCATATGGAATGGCTGGAATTGGCTCAAAATACTGAGAATCTGCCCACGCTTTTTTTTTTTTTTTTTTATTGCAATGAATGTTTGAGATCGACATATTTCACCCTCTGGTTTTTCACAAAGTTTGATTTCATCAGATTCTTCTTACACCGTAGTGCTCATAATGTGTCTTTGTTTTGTCCTTTATTTTGTATAAAAAAATGAAATGGAACGAAAATGTTGTCTTTATTCATTTCTAAAAAACAATGGAAGTATGAAGTGTATTCATGCATTCATACACATTTGAACTGAGGCTTATAGTCACTGTTACAGGTTATGTGCTTACCAGACTTTCCATTAGTGAAGTCTTCTCCTTCGTCTTCGTCCATGGGGATCTTCTCATACTTTCCATGCCCAGTCACCACAAATTTGTACTTTTTATTTCCAGCTGAGACCTAAGACAATACAGTTGGGTGTAAGTTTGGTTCTGGTTAAGGTTAGCCATTTGGTTGGTTAGGTCTATAGTGAGAGGCTGGAGAAAGGGTTTTGTCCCCACAAGGATAGAAATACAAGTGTGTCTACGTGTCCTCACCTTTGTCCTTTGTCCAGACTTCCCTGAGGAATCTCCGATCACCTCCCACATGTTTTTCTTCTGCATCACATCTCCAGGTCTCACATCCTGCCAACCATTCATTTACCAATCACCATAAAGCTCATGAACGCGCCGCAACATTTACATTACAATCCCGTGAGAGCCTTGTGCGAAAGTGTGAAGTGACACGTCATTACAAACGTACACTTTCCAGTTGACTTACTGTTGGTTTGCTGAATGACTGTTTGCTGCCATCATTGGGACCTTTAACCCACTGAGTGATGAGATTAGCCACGCCCACCTTCAACCCATCAGTCTCCTGTGAGCAGAATAAAAATATTGTCATATTAAAAATTAAAAAAAAACCATCAAAATCAATAGGTCAATGAGGTCAAACAGTTGTTGCACATGGTTTTGTGAATTGAGGGGTATTTTACAAAGAAATATGGAAGTAAACGGAAGTCTGTCTTTAAATTTTCCACATATAATGACAAAATGGGACGGATTTTTATTTTATTTTATTTTATTTTATTTTAAAGCACTTTCCTAGTTGGTGGGATCCTCAATGACCATGGCAATAAAGCTGATTGTAATTCGGATTTGGCATCGGGGCCATGATTTTGACACCAATGTTTTAACTAATCAACACACCTGGTCACCCCACACTGTCTTGACTTTTTCAAGTCACAGATTAAAGTGGAAAGGCACTCAGAGAGCGCAACCCTCCGCCAAGCAGCTTCAGTCCACCCCCAACACAAACTAACAAAGTAACACATCCTTGAAAAAATACCAAAACATTTGGTCTTTGCTCCATTTCACATACTATATTTCCAGAAAATTTCATCCAAATCCGTCCATAACTTTTCATGTTATTTTGAACAGTGAAACTCAAAGAGACAAACCAATGCTGTGGAAAACTTAGCCTCCTTGGCAACTTCAGTCAAGTGCTTCTCACCTTGCAGCCTGCTCTGGTGGGGCCACTGCTGTTCCAGGCGTCGCCTCCCTCAAATAGGTTCTTCTTGGACGACACAACTTCCAATGAGCTTGGAAGGTCGTTGAGGGACGGCTTGGCTGCTTTTGCCTCCTGGGAGTTCTGTGAGGCGTGAAACATTGTCTTCAGTAAATGATGCCAACATTCACACAGAATGCTTTGACTTGATTTAAGGGTTTCCGAACCTTTGAATAAACTCAAGGTGGTAATTGGTGACAGGATGTTGATGGTTAAGAAAAGATGGATTTCATGTAACAAACTCACTCAGCTGCTTTAAACAATGAGGGGTGAAAGAGCCTTTTGCTTGTTCAGCAGTTTGAGATGAAAACAACAGAGCTATATTTTTGCTCTGTTTCGCAGATGTTTGGGTCAGACGTGCAGCTGTGAACACTGACCTTTAACCTTTAACCTGGTCAGCCTGCTGAAGCATCTGTACTTCCTCACAGTCACCGCAGGAAACTAAACTGCAGCTTCTAAGATTTATGTTTCTTTTACTGGAAATCCTCCGGCGGTGGAATGAAAATGAACAATAAAGGAAATGCTAAATACGGAAAAGCTTTTGAATCTAATTGATATATGATATTTCTTATTTTTATTCCAACTTGCTCTTAAGTTATTTGTCGAAATGCATTCACTCGATTTCTTCAGGAAAGAACCCAATACAGTGTGTGTGTGTGTGTGTGTGTGTGTGTCACCTCCACAGCATGAGCGTACTGCTCCATCTTGTCGTCAATCTTGGCCAGCAGCACGAGCGGCTGTGTCTTCTTGAAGCTGTTACTGAAACAACAAAGAAAACAAATTTACAGGCTTCAGTCCATCATGCAAACGTCCCCGTGACATAAATATGTCGGTCATCCTAACACAGATCTCAATGGAGCGTCACAGGATTATTCATTTCCACGCCATGCTGGTTTCAAAGGCTTCTCAGAACATATATACGGTCAATATTTCAAAATAAAAGCCTTGTCATTCCAGCAGTGGCCATCCAGCTCCAGACTGACCGGAGCCATGCTGGTCAGCACAAGACAGCCAACATCTGGACAGACTTAACCGATGTAATAAATTACAGTTTATGTGGAGGAGAACCTGCAACCCACAATACATTTTCAGTGAGTGAAGTCAAAGAACATGTAGAATAATGACTTGTTCATATGTTTGACAGAACAATATGAGTACAAGATTCTCAACTGATGCTAAGGTTCTGGCGCTATTTAATATCCTAACGTGAAAAATTGAATGCGACATCAATGACATTAATGTTTGTTCTAGAATTGATACCAGAGGCAGCCGCTAGAGTGCAGGCATGAGGCGAATGCTTTGGCAATGCATTGAAATAAAGGTCTGTCTATTTCCACAACACATTTAAATACGTGATAAAACACTTCCTTCAATCAATATAAATAAATAAGTTAAATAATGTTGGAACAAGCAGAATCACTAACTGCAGAGGTATAAAAATCACCAAGACCAAGACTTTTTGAATGTTATGAATCAAGAATATTAAATATTTCTATTCTATTCTTCTCAAACTGTCTTTTTGTCCAGGACCGTTTTGTATTGTAGTTAAAGACTAAGTGGCACAAGATTTTCAGTGGATGAAGTCTACCTTTTCTTCAGCGAGCGGTTCAGAGACTCGGTTCTCTCTGTGATCTGGATGAGAGAGACACACATTTGAGGTCAAAACACAAGTTCATTTTTCCGTTCCAGCAGTGAAATGATTACAGTTCTGCTCTCCAAGTGAACCACAGATCGCCACGGTGACGTCCAAGACAAACACAGTCGTCCGACTTGCAGCCTGAACTGAAGTCACACTCATGCTTCTCTTTACCCCAAATATTCAGCACAGGCTTATTTTACTTCAATTATTCATGGTTAGAGCTAAATGATGTTTAAATCTGTTGCTATTTATTTTGCACTTACTCATGTCCTCACCAGTCCAGACCCACATTGTTGTTAAGGTCACACTGTAGATTAGGGAACATTTATTTCCCTAAATAAAGTTTTAACTGAAAATAAATGAAAATGTTTTTTTATCAATATACAGCCATTTTAATGTATCTATATTTTAATTTCTTTTGTTTGATGATACCTTTTCATTGATGTTTTTATTCAGAATTTGAATTTGACATTTAAGTATTTTATCTTCTGAACCATTTATCGACTTTCATGTAAAAATCTTTTTGCAAAATATATCACCTTCATTACTGCATGTAGTCTGTGTTTTGGTTTATATTGATCAGAAGTTTTTGGAAGCTTTATTTTTTTTACTTTTATTCATTTCACTTATATGATTATATCTTTTTTTTTTTTTATATTTCCCTTGCATTTATACGTTGATATGGACTGGCTTGTGTTCTTAGAAATATTGTTGAGAATTGTATTTACTCAGAAACACTGTAAAACTAACTCTAAGACAGTTTTTCTCCCTCATCATGTGACTGCCCTTCAGGACGGTGCCGGTATACGATGAGAATCCACTTAAGCTGCCGACAGCGATTCTGATGCAAAAATCTCAACTGATGTTGTGTTGTTACCCAATAAACATATGTTGTGTGTTGTGTGCTCACACTTAAGTTTCAAGTGTCTCAACCGTGAAATATGCAACCAAAACAATGTGCTGACGTGCAAAACACGCATGCAAAGTCATGCCCTCTTCAAACTGAAATGGGTTTTCCAAACCGATATTCAGTCCAAATACACACATTCCTCAAAAAACACTAACATTCAGTGTGGAAAGTATCATCGTGTACTCCAAGTTGTGGCCTCCACATCATTATTAAATGGCCTGAAAAGCTGCACATGGACTGACATCTCACAGTGGGTTCTTGAAAAACAGACACATGCGACTTACAACTCAGACTGGGCGTCTTTGCTGTGAAGGAAAATCACAAAACCACACTATCTTGAGTCATATTTGCTCAGCTCTTCAAACTGTCAACGTGTTGTAAGCAGAAAAACTGTTTAAATAACAACAATAAAGCGTCCATTTACTTTGTGCGTCGGTGTTTTCGGACTGAAGGGAGTGAAGGCTTCTTCTCCATCAACACTCAAACTCTTCATTCTCTCAGCAGCGTCCATCCTCCTCCTCTCTATCTCCTCCTTCATCCGTCTTCTCTCCTCCTGCGACGACAGTCACAACCAAAATTGCATTTACGACAATTACATCCTCCTCCTCCTGATCTATTAGTGTTAAAGCCTGACTGACCTCCTCTTTAGCCTGACGCAGCTGCTCCTCTTCCTCTCGTTGACGCTCTTCGTCCTCTCTGACCCGACGCCTGGCCTCCCTCCTCCTCTTCAGCTCCTCCAGCTCCTGCTCCGCTTCAGCCTGGCGATGCTTCAGTTGCTCCATCTCCTGACTCTCTTTCTCCTGCAGGCCCCGTCGGATCTTCTCCAGCCTCTGCTCAGTCTCCAGGATGGCCTCTGCCTCCCCTTGCTCTGCTGTTCTGCTGCTGCAGTACACACTTTAAATTAGACCACGTCAGATGCACCTGGGAAAAAGTGTTGGTGTTGACTAATCTACACTGGATTTCATACCAGTTGGACCGTTTTGATTTTGTGTTTGAGCAAGATGTCAGTTCCTCATCAGCCATGTTTCCGTTGGAGGCGTTGTGCTTTGGTGCTTGTTGAAGGAAAACTTTGGACGTGTAGGAAACCTTCATCTCTGTGCGTCTCTCAGGCTACAAAAAGAAAACTAGTATTAAAATCAGCTCTGCAAAAATTCCCGCTGAGCATACTTTTTTTGTTTTAACTTATGAGTCTGTTAAATCAATTTATTCGAGAGGATGAGAAAAATAAATCATGGGCTCAGCTTCATCATCATCAGCAGCAGCAGCAGCGGAAAATAAAATCACAACCCAGAGAAGCACCGTGAAAACATGACGTACAATCACATTCAGCCACATGAGAGATGAAGTTCAGGACATTTGTTGAATTTTCACTTCAGAAGCTACATATTTGCAGCTATTTTGCTAAGCTACAAACAGCCATGACCTCATCACATACCTCAGCATTCTGTAAATGACTCCCCTCACTCCTTTTTGTCATCAATTCCTGCCTTTGACCCTGCTCTGCCGACATCCTCTGTGCCCGAATGAACTGTTCTTCATGCTCCCTTGTCTCCATTCTGGTTTTATCCTGTTCTGGTCTCATGAGTCTGCTGGAGGAGGACTGGGTGCCGTTTTCCTGAGGGACAATCCCATGTCTATCCTCCTCATCCTCGTCTTCCTCCGCTCGGTGACCCAGCTCCTGCAGGCGCTGCTGTCGTCTTCTCTCTCGCCGTTGAGTCCAGTCGCTGAAGCCCTCATCCTCCTCCAGAGATGGGGAGTTTCTCCTGGGCTTCAGGCTGCCGTCGTATCTGGTGGAGAAAAAGGAGGGTCATTTGGTGTGACAGTTGAAAACACATTTAAAAATATTCCAGGTTACTCAATTGGCAGGTTAAATTTTGATAACCAGATGCTGTGTGGTGAAACTCATGGAGACCTTCAAATCCCCATTCCAACCCTGCACTCCAGCCATCCAAATGTTGCGTATCATTTTTATTTCTTCTTCTTCTTCTTCTTCTTTTCCTTTCGGCTTCTCCCTTCAGGGGTGGCCACAGCGGATCATCCTCCTCCATCTCACCCTGTCCTCTGCTTCCCCTTCTCTCAAACCTACAAACCTCATGTCCTCCTTCACCACCTCCATCAATCTCCTCGTTGGCCTTCCTCTCCACCTTCTGCCTGGCAGTTCCAACCTCAACATCTTCCTACCAATGTACTGGCTCTCTCTCCTCTGTCCATGTCCAAACCATCTCAGTCTAGCCTCTCTGACTTTGTCTCCTAATTTTTATTTCATGAAATGTAATTGTTTTGTCTTCATCCTGCAGTTTTCTTAAGTTGAAATACATTTCAAATAAATTCAACATGGCATTCATTCATTATCCCTCACATCATTTATTAAATTCCAGGATGACTGAAGTGACGTCGCTTGTCCAAGCATGAATCTGTCGCTGCTCTAACTCAACTTCAAACACGGCGCCTCGGTTCTGAGAACTCCGGAAGTGATTTAGTGTTGGACATTATTCACAGTCTGTGCTCTTGTTAGACTGTTTCCTCTCCAGCTGCTCAAATATGTGACTTCACAAGCGTCCAGTGAGCAGCAGCATGTCGTTGAGCTGGTTTACATTTTTCCTTCCTTCCTCGTCAGCACATGGAGCACGCAGATGTTTCATAAAATAATTCTTTCCGCCATTAATAGGTGCAAACAGCCTCGCCCCCCTTCGTGCTGATGTGATGACGGGCACACAGCTGCCTTCTCATTACTCGTCCTCTGAAGAATGTTTACTACACACGGCCGTGTCCAGGCCTGTGGTCCTTCAGCTGACTCCAGTCCCATAATGACTGTTTGCACTCGCGACACCTTCTCCTCCGTCACTCCACGCTCCGTGTTGGGTGATGTGCTGCGGCCTATAATTGAGGTCTTGGGGTGATGTAATGCTTTAGCCAAATGTCTGTTCCAGGGAGGTCAGGGGTCGAGTGTTGAAGATCAACAGATGTTTGTGTTGCAGTGCAGAGGAGCTGTAAGTCTCAGCATCAGGTGATGCATGTGTTTGGCTTAATTCAGGAGAATTTAGTTTAGCTGCTATCTAACCAGATTTTTGTGTAAAAATCTCTGCACTTGGAGATCGGTGCAATTTGAAATGACTGCAAGGCACTAGTCAGGATGTTTTAGCAGCGGTTTTACAAGCTGATTATATTAAATATTCTAACAGAGGGTTGAAAAAATGGCTGTTTAAAAACATTTCATCTGACACTATTGAGTTATTACAGTGACTTCTCAGTGAGTGATCAGACAGTGGGCTGAATCATGTTGAAAGCTTGTGCACTTCACATCCCAGACTGGATGGTCGCCACTTGTTAGGTTTGATGAGCTGCTGAGAGATCATGCGGCAGGTTCCCACCATGCAATGGGGCGCTGAGAGTGTCTTAATCATGAGGGGAATGTTGAGGGGGAATTCCTTTCAGCCAGCTCCTGGGAAACCTAAACACACTTGCATTACTTTGAATCAGCAGGGAAGCAGCTGGACACACCGAGGTAGGTGTAAGTCCACCTGACGCCGTTGTAATAGACAGCAGAGTAAATCTACCACACTCACTCCTCCGTCGGCGTCTCGCTGCCTGGTGACGACTCTCCCGGTGTTGATCCATTTTCTCTGCGGCAAAGCGATTCACGAGCTCTTCGGCGACGCTCTCGCTCGATCTCCTCTGCGTCTTCGATGCTCCGCTGAGCCGTCAACCTGGAGACAGAGAGAGCCGTCAACACAGGTGTCCACGCTACTGCTGTTGAAGAGTGTCGCCAGACTGCAGTTCGAATCAGTGCTTACAGTGAAGAAGAAGCACTGACGTAGCAAAGTAAAGTATGGACTGTTTTTTTTTTCAGTCTAAACAGTGCAGCAGAGACCAACATGCCATCTTTTTGACAAAAAGATGCCTAATTTCCAAAATTGAAATATTGTGGTTGAATAAATACACATGTTTCTCAAATTTAATGTGTCGAAACAATACTACTACTATTACTAATACTTCTACTATAATATTTAAGGTTATGATTATGATTTCAACAGTGCATTTTAGTGCATGTGCATTGCTTTGACTTGGCTTTAAATCACTCTGTTCAATGAGCTATATATTAAAAATATGGTGCATAATGTCTGCATAGTGCTTGTATCTGTATATAATAAGAATTTGTATGTGATCTCTCATCTCGTGAAGCAAGTCTTCTTTGTGAGTGAAGCCGACATGTGACAGTGTCGCTCACAAGTCAAATTTTGAGGGAGCAATTTGTGATCGGCCACATTTTTGGTCTCAAACAAAAGTGTTTATTTCATGTTCAACAAAACAAATGCTGTTTTTACAGCTTGATTAAAGGACACTAATGCTTGTTAAGTTGTATTTACTTTAGTTGAGTAGGAATCATTCTCATTGGCAGGCGGCTCGCAATAGCATCAGTTTGTTGATCGCCATGCACAACACATGCGTCTTTATTTACTACGATTTATTTAGTTTGTGCTCCCACTCGCTCCGTGGTTTACATTTTCATCAACTGCTTTAATTTCCTTTTCATTTACTCTCCTATTGTTTGCTGCCGTGTGGTGCTCTACAGCTGTACTGCACGTGTGTCGTACCCCGGTTCATGATCAGGATGTGAGCTATAGCAGATGAAGGAAAGATCTGACCTGAAAACATTGCATCAGCAGATTATTTTTTTATTATACTGATCAAAGATCGACGTAAGATATGAAATTCATTTGATGAGGATGATCGATGATGAGTCAGTTTACAAGGAATAATGAACCATGAAACACCAACTCAATGCATGGTGAGGAAACAAGATATTTCAGCACTTAGGAATTCCCCTGAAATAATGCATGTTTTCACTCTAAATGTGTGCTTGTACAGACCATCACGCAGGCAATTGGGAATATGATGAGAGAGCTAAGAGGCTGGAATGTGGGGAATTTGTTCTCAGGTATGTCCAAAGGTGCAACGCACAGTCAAGTCTGTCCGGCCTAGTTTTCATTTTATGGTCCAAACTGCAAGAAAATTTGGCTTATAGCAATAAAAATGGCACTCAGTGTGGAATTATCACAGGCAGGGTCGAAATTGAACTTAGTCTTATGTAAATAATTATGAATATGAATGCAGAAATTGAAAGAAAAGATGAAGATGGGCGGGTATAAGATACAAAAATAAATGAATGTCTGTCCTTTTGACTAGATTCCTGCTTAAATCCACACATAGTTGTGATGGTTTAAAAAGAGGATATCAGCTCAACTGTCATCAAACAATACTTGCTCCAACTACTGTATAAAACATTCTAGTTACTTGAACTCCTGCACAGATATTTTGTCCAACTTCACTTCAACAGTAACCTTTGCGGCAGACAAACTGTCCTGCATGTCAGAGTTGTGAATCTTCTCTCAGCTGGGTGGTGGGAACTGCTCGCATGTGTGTTCACATAACAACAATGAAAACTTGGATGGAGGGAAAAAACAGATAAAAGTCGACAATTTTCAAATGTCTAGTTCCAACTAGGTGTGAGTAGAACAGCTGGCATTGGTTTGCTAGTGACCCCATCTGGGCCCAAAATGACCTTGAGGTCAATAAAGCCGACCAGGCTGAGGGAGTGTTGAGTTTCGTCGCACACTTTCGGCTTCTGGGTCACAAAAAGTAATGAACTCCAGTCTCCGTCTTGTCCTCTAGTTTGTGCAGATGGGGGACCATCTGTGACCTTTGACCTCGACTCAACAAAGCGCCAACCATTCAAGAACATCTTAGTTCTTCTTACATCTTTGTTCAGTGTAATCTAAATTCTCAATGACTGAGTCTAAAACCTCTTCCCCGCCGCAGCAACGGTGTGACCGCACAATAAATATCTAGGCTACTGATGTCTTTTAAATTGCAAGCCTCACAAAAAAATGGTGACAATTAATTGCTGAGTCAGCGTCCCATCATCATCACATCCTTCCTGCACGTTCATCCACCTCCTTCCTGTGAACACGCTGTGACCACCTTAGAGGAAGTGAGCCAAGTAGCGGGTGGAACAGACGTGACATCATCTGGGAGGTCAACAGGAAATTTTTAAATGATTGGACATTGTTTGCAAACCAGCCTCAATATTTTTTTTTAATGATTTGTATTTATTTTATGTTGTGTCATTTTTTTCATCATTATATTTATTTTATATATATATATATATTTTTTTTTACATTTAGTCTTGTTTTAGTTTAAAGTTGATAGACCATGCTGGGGAAAGAAAAGAAACAAACACATGATGAGAAATCATTGCTAACCTTTAGATGACTTAAAAACATTAAACATTTTTGAACCCAAAACTCCATTTGAACATTTTTAGTGTTGTATATTTTCAATATTCGGGTGTTGTGACTGAGCTGACTTGGATCCTCACACCAGGCGGGAGGTCCGACATCTGATTCCCACTAACCACCTAATCCCCATCAGAGTGATTTTGAAAGTACAGGGATTACTGTTGACCATTTATTCTCCCCGTCTTGTTGTTTTTGCTTGAAAACTGACGTATTCTCTTTCCCATGTTTTGTTTAATGGTCTCAGCAGGACTGAAACTGGAGCCTTTGTTTGGGGCTTTATAGACAGCAGTGAGACTCACAAACCTCACAAGACAATTACGGCACTTTCTCTTCCTCAGCAGGAGTCAAACTGCCTTTTTTAAGGTTTTGTTGGTTTGTAACATAAAACCAGAGGCAAGACTCAACACGTTTCCTCTGATGACAAGAGACAAAGTGCCCTGGAGCCACACACCTCGCAGTCCAGAGCCGACAAACTCACCGGATATTTCTACAGAGGCTTCAATTTTGATGAGCACTTAGCTTTGTATAAGGACTGTGATGAATGTTAGCTTCTGTAGACACAGTTTTGACTCACTTTGTGCTGATATATTGCAGACAGAATTCAGAATGTTGTGTTTGCAAGGGTCAAAACCTGATCATTTTTCTGGTGTCATAACTCACTGATACGTCTCTCTAACACTGTGACCTCTGAATGTGGTTGTTATCTACATTGTCACAAGTTGCACAACTGCGCTCAAATCCTGGATGAAATACAAAAGAATTCCTCCTGAAAACAGAACTTTGCTGTTGAGTAAAGCCCTTAAAGTTTCAGATCCCACTATGACTACCATATTACAGCCAAACTATAAACCTGATACACTTGTTTACATTGACAAAACAGATAATCATGACACATCAAAGTCTCCAACAAAACTCAGATCGAAGATGCTCACGTATCTGTGCAGTTTTGGGCTTGGCGGCTGAAATATTACCCACATAAAACCAGGCAAGTGGTCATAATTATATGGCTGGTCTGAGGAATTTCCACCAACAACTCAGTCTTTGTTGAGACTGATGTTCATCTGGATTCATTGAACCCAAACAGCTCAGGAGTTCTGCAACTGGTTAGTCTCAGATTTTCTGTTGAAAACAGTATAAAAGACCGGATCACTGCGATCAGCAGTATAAACACCCAGCCCAACGAACATAATCTAGATTATATCTCTCCCAGCCATTTGTGTCTGCACTCGTCCGCGACTCCGGCGACATTGTATTGCCATGTTCAACCGGAACGAGGGATTCGCTGCCGGGAGCAAAGAGGTTAAAGCATTAAACCCTCAGCTGCTCTTTTGTCAGCAAACACGCTGTCATCGGCTGGATGACACAATAATAACACGCTTTGCTTTGGGGCTGAAAGCCCGGCGGGACGGACCGGGACGGTGGGAAGAAGACGTTTGTTAGGTGAAGTCACTGTTGTGCTGGAACATGTTGAGGCCACGCAGGACGCTGATTCACTCTGACAATAAGACCAAAACTTCCTCGAAATAAGTCCCCACACAAGTGGAGGAGGCACAGATGGAGGATTAGACGACAACAAAGTTCAGTTTTATATGACATTTGCAAACTTCAGAGACTAGCCACTTTGAACATGTGTGCTTTTCTACCCCTTAAAACACTCCACCTGGCCAATAAAACGCAGCTGCCCTCCTATGCTTCCTAAAATCGTCTCTTGTCCATCTTGTTCAGCCCATGTTCATCTAGTCTCAAAAAAACTGTACGAGTGAGCATGACTCAAAGCCTCTATAACACATGTGTCTAAATCAAGGCCCACGGGCCAAATTGGGACGGCCAAGTCATTTGATATGTTCACAAGATTTTTTAAATTTTTTTAAGCAAACCAGATATCTTCACCTAAAATTAGCGTCCAATAATTAAAATTGATGCCGATAACAGGTTCGAGCCAGTGTCTTAAAAGAATAAATATTGAGTACATATTTATTGAGCAGCCTACAATGAATGCCAACTCTCACGTAATCCGCATGAGGCTCATGGAAATGATGCTTTTCACGCACACTCACACCACACCGCCCGTTTCTCACGCAGTTATAGGAGAGCGCTGCATCCTGCAGTTGCCTTTCTGATGTCAGGCAAGTCGATTATGCTGACTGACGGGGAGGTACGACAGCCAACTTCTGAAGTCGCACTCGCTCTGCTACATTGCAAACATGAAATTCATCACTACACAGCATTATGATTGGAATTTATCGTCCAAATTGGGAGTGTCTGGCTTGACACCGGCACAATATATACATATTATTCCCTCATTAATTGATGTATAAATGTATTAGTTCACACCACATGCATTACAAGCTCTTGGGGGCCTCACAGAGGGAAGTTGTGTGTTGGCACCAGGTCACATGAGAGCAGAGATAACAAGCTGTTATCTGCTCTTTGAACAGAGTTTACGTTCCATTTTCTTTTTTCATGCACCAAACCTGGTGAAGGGAGATGGGGGTGGTTTACTCTGCCATCACTCATCAATCTGACTCCCCCCCACCGAAAATTCCTGCCATCCCTTATCACCCGCTATCGTAAACAGTGCGGACTCCCTCCCATGTGGCTGGGATTCAGGGGTCACAGGTCACAGTTTGTTTTGCAGCAGGTATTCCTTCTGGATGATGTCAGCGCGGAGGGTGAGCTAAACTGGACCAGGAGATTACGGAGCCTGTATCAAGCTAATAGTTTTATGTGTCACATGATCTAACAGAGGGTATTATTGCATCTGTCGAGTCATTTCATGTAGGCCCACATCTTCAGCGAGTCTTCTTTGCAATAACAGAACATATATTTTTCATGCATTTGGAACATTTCCCAGGTTAAGATTGCTGCCTTCCTTTGCCACATAGATCCGATCCATTGCCCTCTTTTGTCATTGTGTCTTCATGTTGTTCACGCCAGTTCACCAGTGGCCTGTGTTTACACTGCGTGCGGCTGCTTCAGTTTAGCTGGGTGCAAAACAGCGACTTGTGCTCGATGTGGCCAGCTTCAGATTTCCAGAGTGCGGTTTCATTTTCTGAGCATGTCATCACAATCATCAGTCATTTAGAAGAAAACGTGAAAGAAATCATGACTTGGATTTATTTTTTTTGCGCTCATAAATTAAATGACTTAATAAAAGAACAAAAAGTAGAATGGCAAATAAATCCGGGGAAACTGAGGAATTGATTCAATCCTTTCTGAGACATCGAGACACATTTAGGATCTAAGAAGCGACGCAGCTGTGCTAAATCAAGACACGTTTGATGGCTGAGGCCACACAGTCCAAATCATCAAAAACTTTGCTTTTCCAGATTAAGAAAAGAGCAGGTTCATTCCAGATTTGGAGCAGATGGCGACAAGATGGGAGGCAGCCTGGGTGAAAGTGAACGTCTCTTCAGGAAGCAACGCAGGATGGCCCACCGCGAGTGACACGAGTCAGTGATGGATGTTCCCAAAAACCAAGTCTGACTGTTTGCTGGAGTCTGTTTCCTGCCTGACGTCAGACCTGTCAGCTCCTCCAGACGGAAGCTGTCTGCTGACTGGACTGAATCAGAACCTTCTCCAGCTGCTATCTGCCTCATAAACTCACGACAGCATCACTGACAAGACGCAGGCTTTTACTCGCAGTAAATCAGCTGAAACTAGACTGACGGCAATATTCTGAGGAGGATCCTCGGAGTATAAAAAGAAGGGTTTTTTCCCCCTCATAAACCTGAATCCTCATTTTGTTTCATTTTCAATGTGTACAAGAACTTATTCATCGAATCAGAATCAGAAAAACTTCAATAGCCATAGCTATATTTTTTAAATTCTGGTTCTATATTTAAGACTGGTGTTAACCAGTGTTGGGAGCCACAGCAAGTTAGAAGACCCCACATATTGTATTCAAGCTCCGGGGTCACAATATTAATTTAAATATAATGGTATATGTTATTGTTTATACACGTTGTTTATATTGTGTATATGTTGTTTCTATCCAAACAGCAGAAGTTCTTCACTGCTTTTCAATATTTGGACCGGGCAAAAACCTTTATGTGAAGTGTGTAGGTGAGATGCATGTAGTACATGTGAGGTAGAAAAATGATTCAATAGTGGCTGTGATAAAACAACACTAACATGAATAGTGAGTACCAATGAAAAACTGCAGGTCAAATTCATTTTTCAGGTAGTTATGTTTCATACAACTGGAACATCCAGATGCTGAGCTAGTAAACTAGCCAAAATAATAATATCAAGCTTCCTGTTTTATCCCTCGCTGACATGCCTGTCTGACCTGTTCACACCTGAGCAGGTACACAGTGATTCATCATTGGTTTACAGACAGGCGAGTGAGACAGCGTCACCTCAGGCCTGCGTGTGACACAAATCATCTGTGAGTGACGTTTCCCCGCAATGATGTCAGTCTCTGTTAGTCAAGGTTTGTGAGTAATAATGACATTGTCATTATATCGTGTCCACACTTGTTTGTCACAGCGGTTTGTTGGGTTCTTCTATCAGCATCTGATATCTGTTCCAGTCAGACGTGAGTCCCTTTTCCTGTTAAGCACTGAGCCAACTTTGGAAAAAAAATAAAAAATCATCAACACGGAGGTGAAACAAGTCTTAAAAGACAGACACGTCGCCACCTGCAGGAGCCCAGAAAACAAAGGACGGGTGACATTTCACCTCTGACACAGGTCACCACTTCCCCTCTCGGAGAACCTCGCGGACCCTGAGGCGCCCAATGTCTGCCGATCGCTTGCGAACCTCCCAGAGAGGCAGCAGCATTTTCCACATCTCACTCCAGTAGATCAGAGTCTACTCCGACAATCGAACCTGTTTTGTGTTTCTTATGTCAGTACTTTGTCGACCTACATGTCATTTTGAGTATTTTGGCTGTAATCTGATGATACCTTTTGTTCTGAGGAGTCATCCCACAACTGCTTGAGGTGTCCAGATTGCTTTAAATCCCCCTAAAACCCTGCATGACCTCAAAGCACTTCCAGTAATCCCAGCCTTCCTATTAAACATTTTCACACAATGAAACGGGAGCACTGTCTCTTCATCCTCAAATGTGAACCAACACACCTCAGGATTTGACCACAGAGTCGGATCTAAAAGGTTGTTGATACAGTTAAGGTCTATTGAAAGGAGATGTGTTCAGTTAAACTTTAACTTTCCACTGTGCGAGAAGTTAAACAGCACCTACCTCATGAGGTTCTGTAAACCCTGTTTGCTGGAGTTTCTCCTCAGCAGAGACATTCTTTCTCTTCTTCACTCCTTCTAGATAAGACAAAGAGTTTCTTCTTCTACTTCTCCTCTCCCTTTCCTCGGCTCGTCCCCGGGGTCCCTGAAGGCAGCGTGCCGTCCTGCAGATGATCTGTGTGTCACACACTCTCACTCTTTTTGTTGCTTATCACACCCTCAGTTTCCTCCCCTGCAATGCTTGTTGGGAATGTCAGCGAGGCGACTCCCCCTCTCATAGAGGAGGGAGGGTTTTAATCATTACACCCCCTCCTCACACACCTCACCCCCCTCCCTCTGTCCTACATGTGGTTTTCATTGAAGAGCTCATAGCAGCAGGGCCCAAAATCTTTCTCTCTTTCTCTGCCCCCCCCCCCTTTTTTTGCAGGCTCTCCCTGTTACGCTGGGTCATGTGGTCTTCCCTAAGGGGGATTGAAAGACGATCCCCCTCCCACACCCGATATAATCCACTACTGAACCGTCCCCCTCCTCACCGACATTTCAATCACATCCAAAGCAGCTGAAAACAGCAGCCAAGTTCACTATCAACATGAGAGCTGAATTCTTGTCATTCTTCTTGTTGAAACTCAGTACTCCTGAAATCGCTTCTGATTTATTTTATTAAGTTGTTCCTGAGGAGACGTTTATCTTTCACCCGAATAAAGGATTCATTTTTCTGTGAGTTTGAACTGATTTTTTTTCCCAGCTTGTTTTGTTGTTCGCTTGTTTGGGATAAACTGATAGTAGAATGTAATTGGACGAGAAATAAAAAGCATAGGTATGAATAAAGTTAAGATATGGAGTGGAAAAACAAGATTTTGGTGGAGATAGATAGCAGCGGAACCCATGCGGAACATAGAACCAGCTAGTGCTAAAGGCTGTGATTTGCTCTTAGAGGGCACCATTGTACACTTTCAGTGGTTTTCAGAGGTCTGTTTCTGGGAGATGGAACAGGACAAGCCAAAAGTAACTCATCTTCCCTGGCTCCACATCGTCCCTGGGTTTCTCAAAGATTCATGAACGATATTGAAATCTCTAGATAACGCTCAAATTGTTGGCATCTTTTGCATCGAGTTACCAAGCTGGATGTTGTTGTTAGCCTGTCACAACAAGCTCTAAAATATCCCCCTCTTTTGTTGCTGTTAATACATCTGTGCTCTCTTTCAGATTGTTTTCCCATGGATTTCAAAGTTCAAGTAATTTATCAGCAAGTTACAGTATATAACCTTCTAATCTGCTCTGTACACAAACAAGTGCAGACAGAGTTTGCATCATCCGTCAGCCACTCCACTTCGTTTGGGAAGTGACAACGCTCGCGCGATTAATGTGCTGCGGAACACAACATAAACAACACGGTTCATTGTTGGGCAATTTGGACATTTCCACACTACTGTTGTATTTTCTGTGGTATTTTTTCAAGCATATTTCATTTTTATTATGTTGCTCATTTTCCTGGTGTCTTTGTCTCTACAGTGTTGACTGTGTTGTTGCTTTGACTGTTTTTATTGTGTTTAATGTTTATCTTTAAAGACTTTAATGTTCACATGCTCCTGTAACAAATAAAGGATGTTAGATAAAGGCAGTCTAGTCCAATCTAATAAAGTGTCTGAAGTTGTTTTGATGGATCTGACGAAGAACTTACTAGAACTTGATAGATTCAACCGTGTTTGGACTTCTGCATTTGGTGGAAGTAACATGTTTTGGAGAGAGTGAGAGGTAAGGGTGAAGATTTTTAAGTAAAGTTTGGCTTGAAAGAGAGGGCTGCCTTTAGAAACGTTTTTATATGCCAGTGATTCAAGAGAAATAGTAGCTTCCCCAAGTGTAAATCACGTCCATCCACCATTGAAAAAACCCAATATTTAATAAAGCTTTTTGACTTGCCACACACATGTGATTGTCAAGACAATAAAGAGTGTGAACTGAAATAGTTGAAATCTCAACACATGTTCAAAAGTGTTGCATAATTATCACTTTTTCTTCTGTCTCCTGATTCATGACCAGATTGACTGAGTAGGCAACCGCTGAGTCATGACCGAGTCTAACACCTGACTTTGTCACTGAGGTCTCCACCAACCATTTCATTAAAACAAAAACCCTGTGACTCAGACCATCAAGACATTTAGTTGCTTTGGAAACACACTCATCTTCACTCAGGCATGAGTGTGCTGTTGGGCCTCGGCTGCTGTCAGACGGACAAAAGGCCTTTCTGGGAAGTGACCCCCCTCCCCTCCTCCTAATGCAGTAAAAACCTCTGTTTCCTACAAATTAACACTGACCTGAAGACAACCTTAACACCCAGACGCACCAAAACAAACACAAGTCAGACACAAACAGATTTTAAGAGCCAGACATTCGAGGAAACAAGCTGAGAGTTGTTGATGAATTTGAAGAATGAAGACGAAAGAGCCTCCTGAGTCTGTGTGACTCTTAAGTTGCCCAACTCTGTGTGTCTCATTCACAAGTTGATGTCTTCCTTTTAGACCAGCGAAACACTATCTTACTCAATTTAGTCTTTCATTTGGTCACTTTTACTGAAGTTTGATGATGGAAATGCTTCCATGTCACCGGTGCAGACATGAGTAAGTTAGAGATACATTTTAAAATAAATAAGTTTGTCATTCCAAAGTAGATCACTGTTGCTGCTGTCAACCGTCACTGTTGATCACTGTTAAACAACAGCTGTATAGCACTGTAGATGGAAACCTCCACCTCTGCAGCACCACTGCTTGTTACATAGTGTTTCCAGATAGTCTTCCTGGTTTTGATGATAGTCATGTAATAGCAGAGATATTAAGAGGTTAACCAAGTGTCGTAGCTCTCAACTGAGGGTGCATGTACGGGTTATGTCCCATTCCTCAGGATTAGTATCGGTCGATCGCTGCTGTTTTTGGAAGTTCGCATAGTGACGGATTTAGTCACAAGATCAGGCAGATATGGCTTTCATCTGCTGCCCACTTGTGTCTCAGGACGTAGTGACACTTCAGTCAGGCTGACTTGTTATTCACTGGTGACCTGCTGTCTGGCTAATCCTGCACACAGAGAATGGAATGGAAACGGAGTATTGTTGCATAGTTGGACTTTTATTTGGCTTCACACTTCGATTTGGCACTTGCTGCTTTTTTTTTTTGTTTTTCCGTGTTGCTGCATCCACAACAACATACGTCACACAGATGAGCATATGTGAATGCTCTCTTTCTTAAAGGAGAAATGATGCTCTGGCTTGTCTTTTTTCAAAAGGTCTTTGATTTTATTTTGTGAGGGTGAAAGACAGGTTCTGACAAGAACGTATGAGGGTTTCATTTGGAAAAAAAAGAGCAACTGTTTTCTAAAGTTACATATGTATGTATATATATATATATATATTCTTTCAGGTCCTGACCATAACGTCAGGAAAAGTGTTTCTCATGATGAAACTAGCAATGTGATAACTGCCTGAATGTCAAGCCTCGACAGCTGAGCGTGACACAGAGCAGGTCTTTATCTCGTCGGCCTGCCGGACAACAAGCGACCCTTCAACGTCACTTTCATTCACCGTCTCACTCGCTCTCTCGGTCAGAACAAACAGCTCCTGTTTGGTTTCTGCTGCCTGCCGTTATCGGCTGACGGCAGGTTTCGATGGAAAAACACATATTTCAGCCAGTGTCTCTGGCTCAAAGATTACCTGGCGTTATTGCGGACATTCTCTCAGCTGTATTAGCTTTGCAGGGCACAACAAAGTCAGCCAAACAGCAGTGAAGATGCTTGGAGGATTGCAACCTTCCTCCTGCTGATGGATGATAGTTTTGCATTTGTTATTATATTATAAATTATGCTGTTTTTTTTCTTTCTTTCTTTTTGTTCATGAGATGAAAGTGTCAAGGTGGGATTAAATTCAGGCCCTCAGCCCCTAAAGTTGGCCGTTGCTTGTGTGACGGTCCAAGTGCTCTGATCCAGATAAGAGGAACTTGGCGCTGGGGGAATCTTGACCCTGTGACCCTGAAAGCCTTTCTGCATTCTCTACACCCGACGCCACAAATCGTTGCTCATCTAGACAAATCAAACTGATGCATTCTTGCTGGATTCTGCCTTTGTGGTAAGTTACTGGGGCCTGTACTGGGTCATTTCATATTTCCAACGTGGCTGTTTCCATCCTGTCAGAAACAACAATCCCCCCCATCATAAGAGCAAAACAGCGTGACTACGTTCACCACATGTTATAGTACTGTACCTGTGCAGATCTACAAACCTCATTAAAACAAGACATTATTCAAGTCATACACTTAGATTACATACAAGTCGGGTTTATCAATTTAAGAAAACAAGAAAATTTAGTTCATCTTCATAAAAAAGATGGAAACAGCAGCACATAGGTTAGTTATTTTCATGTTTGACATGGCGTCTAAAAAGAACAAAAAAACTGAACTGATGAATTCATTTTTTATTTTGACTCAGTTGAACTCTCAGACCAACAGATTATATTTTGTGAACCAGTGGTTAAAAACGGTTTTGTAATTTTGTAACATTCTTTTTGTTTCAATTATTATTATTATTATTAGTAGTAGTAGTAGTAATAATAATAATAATAAATAATTGCAATTTTCCAACAGTGTAATTTCATCCAGTCTCCTTCATCATGGATGATTGTGACAACACCACCATGCATCATGTTGTGCAGCTGGAGTTGGTGCACTGGAAAATATCCCCAGGAAAAACAGTTTACTATTATTTCCTGCATTATTTGGATGAATTCATGATTTCATTGATGCAATTCAAAATATGAAACCCCACTTGTGCCATTAAAAGTTGCCAGAGCAGAGATTTTCTGTTTCACGGTCGATCACTCTGCTCACCTCAGTGACACAACAGTTTTACAACATTTAGCTTTCTGGTGATGGATGATGGATCACAGCCTCCGCGTCATCTTGAGACAGACTCACTCAGGAGCGACACACAGGTGTCTGATCTGTGTGATGACGGCAGCGCTGCTAATATTCAGGTTTGGCCAGTTGTGTGATCTAATGACGCGTCGCGTCAACACCATCCAGAGCGTCTCGTCTCCGCACAGACTCACAGGAAGAGTGTACACATTTTTTAGATGAAAAAATCTGTTATGGGACACTGAAATGGTTCAGGGACCACGGTCAGTGCGGGTCATTGTCAGCAGTGGGATCTCAACCAAGAGTTATATTTCAAAATATAAATACAAACTTGTTGTGGTTGTTTTAAAAAAATTAAACAAAAATTAACCTATATTTTAAATCAAGAAAACATCAGCTCCATCAAAGGATTAATGAGCTTTTGGCTGCGAAGTGGATTTTATTTCAGACTGAGGTTTTGGATTATCATCAGGATTAATTCTGTTACTAACAAAATCTCAAATATGAGTTTAAATCACACGACTCTTATGCGTGAAATAGGAAACTGATGTATGGCAGTTCCTGCTGTTATGTTCATTATATCATTGGCTGCATTGACACTTAAATATTCTAAACTTGTTCTCTTCATCATTCTCCAACAGAGATTTTATTTTTAACAGCAAGGACCTATTTTCATATTCATACACGCCTGAGGTGGCTCTTTGGAAACTCTCTTGTCCACCCCAGTTGATTTACATAGTCACACGTATCATTTTCTTCGACCTTAAATGAGACCTTTGTTTCACTTCAAATGAAAAGACAGCTGCACAAGGCAAGTCTTAATATCTGTGGCGATCCAGTTACTCTGGATTATTAAATCACAGAATCCGCCTGAGGAGATGCTGACGAGAGGAAAGAGGATCCGAGGGAGCAGATCTGAGGTTGACGTGGAGAGCCAGATGATCTGGACTGTGAACGGTAAACAGCAGTTAATGCCATCAAATTTCATGCTGCTGGCGCTCCTGCGGCCCGGTCCATCCAGAACAAGATCACTCATGTGCCTGAGAAGGTAAAGAAGGAGCGTTTCCATGCCAACACTCATCTGCTGACATAGGAGTGGTAAGGAATCCTTTTTCAAGATGTTTTCCTCCAGCCCTGTGTCCTCAGCAGGAGGAGCAGATACTTGTGAGACACTTCCTGGCGTGGTGCTGTCATTGGAGCTCTATTCAACAGAGTGTTGACTGTACATTCTCTTCTGAGGCATGAAACATTCTCACAGTGACTCATTTTCTCTTGCATCATATACAGTCAGATCTCAGCGTGCCAATTCATTTGCATTGACTACAACAGCACTGAGTGAGTCCTCACCTCCAGGAGCTTATGTCATGTGACTTCAGAGGGTCTCAGCACACGGTCATATCGATCACATGACTCAACAGTTGTGTTAACTCATATCATAAACAAAGATCCCTGCTAGACAACTTGGAGATCTGAGCTGAGGTGAGAAACATTAAAGAACAGAAGCCACTGCAGAAATAAAAAAATAAATTCATTTGCAAAACTATGTTCATGTATGTATGTATTGTTCTCTATATTTAATATATTTTGTATTATTGTATTTATTGATTCACACATTAAAATAAACAATACATGCATAAAAGTGGAAATACATTTATAAATAATACATGAAAAAAGATAAATCAATGTAATCATTTATTAATTTGAGTTTTACTTCGGGATCTATTTATCATTAAATCATTAAGTAATTAATTTATTTCTTGTAAGAAATATGCTGATATATATTGAAATGTGTGCACATGAAAAGGAATGAATCACTTGTTTCATTGCACTTATGGAAGTGAAGTAATAAAATTAATTATATACAAATATAGATTATATTAAAGGCTCACTCACATAAGAAACACATGAAAAATGCTTCCCGTGTTACATTTTAAGTTCAAATATTTATATATATATCAGCGTCCTCAATTTTGTTTTCTCAGACTATGGTTTTCTTCCTGCTGTTTTTCCTTTAAATGTAAAAGATTTATTTTGGTAAAAACCTTTGTTCAGCCACATTTGCAGACTTTTAAGTGTTTGACAATGATAAGTTCATCATATGTTATCCTTTTGTTTACGCCAGTCACGGAGAGGTCGAGGTTGTGTTTTGGGTCCTGAGGGTATGTTTGGATTCATGAACTTTCTAAAAACGTCCCCCGAAGACGGTCATGTGATGAGCCCTGGTGAAAGTGGAAAACTTTACCATGATTCAGGAAAGACTGATCTCAAATGTCATAGCTAAAAGCAGCAACACAACAGAAAGATTAAACAATGATTTGACGTGAACAAGGAGTCCAGACATCTCTGTTCGCAAAGTAAGATGAATCCAACGGAGAAGAAAGAAAGAGTTGAATATCTCACTCCTGAAACATCCAGTGCCAAAACAGGAAGAAACATGGACGAGGATAGAGTAGGGGAGTAAGTGAAAGAAGGGTGAATAATGGTCCTGATAAAGACACTAACAAGCCAGAGAAATGCCACCACGAAACAAAAATACAAAAGCCAGTGACACCTGAGGAAGAAGCCAAGTGACGAGATCTTGTGGAGCAGCTGTGCGGCAGGTCTGTGAAGGGAACAGACACAGCTAGACAACAAAATAAAACCAAATTAAAAGCAGGACATGACAAGTGAGGCTTAATAAAACTATAAATCAGCTTTTGTGTGTCTATGCTGACAAAGTGTGTTGTTAATGTAACGTCAAACATTGCTTTACCAAGGCCTGTGATCTATGGAGAGCAGCTTCCTGAGCGGCCACAGGTTGAGAACCGCTGCCTCTCACTGTACATGTCGGACAGAAGCAGTATCTGTGATACCCCGGCTCTGCTCTGCGGTCCACTGGGTGCAATAGGCTTGCTTGACTGTAACACCACAGAGTTGAAACGAGCCGGGCCAGTTCCCTGGAGAGTCGTGCTCAGTATTGCCTAAGCCTGAAAGTATCTGCAGAGTAAACCCCCCCAATTCTGCAGGAACGCTATAATCATCTCGATGGCAGACACGAGGCTGAATTAATGGGCACGAACTTTGTTTATGACCTCCTCAACCTCCCAGAAGCCCCGGCAGCTAGAGAGCACTGCTGACAGCAGGTCATTACCAAGTTTCAATCTGAAATCTGCCTTTCATTTGAAGTGTGACCACAGGAAAAAACTCAGGAAAATATTTATTTTTCATTGCAAACTAAATGATTGTTTGTTTAACGGACGGATTACTCCTCTTGTACCAGAGCGGCGGGATCACTAACCAGCGCTCGCATAGCATTCCAGCTCAGTCATCGCCGCTGTTCCTCCTCAGGCTTTTTATGAGGTTTCTGGTCAGCATGGTTTATTTACGGCGGTGATGTTGAAGTCATTTTACAGCCCCCAGCAGGAGCTTTACGGCATGTCGGAAACACGTGGCAAACCCGGCGCACGGATGGAGGTGATTCCGCGCACAGATGGAGGAATGCAGGTTCATAAAAGCAGCATTCCTGCTGCGTGAGTTAAACGGGAGGATTCAGAGGGGATGGTCATGGATTTGATACAAACTTGGTTCTTCATTTCACGTCTTAGGTGGCTGCATCTGGAGCATCGACGGCATGTGAGGTCATTTGGTTTTTATCTGTAGCTGCTCCGTCTCTCAGTATCTTGGACCAACAAACATGTCAATCGATGTATTACAGTCTTGTTGATGTCACAGAAGAAAAGGGAGCATGGGAAGAGTCCAATTCAGAATAACTGATGTCATAGTTGAGGCCTCTTTTTTCTGCTCTAGTATACACGCTCTAGTTGTGAGGCTGACATGGAACAGACGTATTGAACGTGTCACGTCTGACCCTGCGGTGACAGCTGAATTTTGAGCATGATTGCAACATCAAGTTTCCACTGTTTTCATCTCAGCTCATAACTTGCTCCCAATCTATCTTATAACCTAGTGCTTATTACACTGCTATTAATAATGATGATTTTAAAACCGATTTTCAAGGAGAAAATGAAAATGCAACGACTGAAGTGAGAAGAGTCAAGAGAAGAAAACAGTTTTCTCACATGTGCATGAAAGTGAAACCACATGTATCAGCGCGACGTTAATGGGATTTTAAGCAGCTACTTAGGCTGACGACACTGCTTGAACTTTTACGATGACCCCCGGCAGGCTGGACGTAATAACAGTAAATGACTTTACAGTCTAGGTCACTTAGTAGGACGTGCTTGGGTTACAGTCATGAGGCGGCCGGGTAGCATCAGTGACGTGATGGAAGCTGACCTGAGGGTCTTCTGAAGGGGGTCAACAGTTCAACATGTCGGTGCAGTGGATGTACGTGAAGAAGCGGCTACAACAGTAACCTCCAGGACTGTGGTTGCTGTCGTGACAAACACATTCAAAAGTTCATTGTTTTGAAGCTCAGTCTTTTGCAGGCAAACAAGCTTCACGCTGCCAAGACTGAGCCACGTCACATCAGACCAATGACAATGACAGGCGTTTTATTGACATTCAAGTGTTGAACTGTGCTGTTTTCATCCATATGTTTTCCCACTTCAGAATCAGAATCAGATCTGTTGACATGGTCAGTGGGGATCCCACCAACTAGGAAAGTGCTTTGGAAAATGTGCAGTCAAAAACATCATAGTAAAATAAAGTACAGTAAAATAAAGTAAATAATCCACAAACAACAAGTGCTGCTCATGAATTCATCAGTCTGATGGCCGAGGGGAAGAAGCTGTTCCTGTGACGGGAGGTTCTGCTCTGGATTGACCGTAGCCTCCTGCCAGAGGGAAGAGGAACAAACTGATCTGACCTGCACGTCTCTGGGTCCTGGAGACATACAAGTCCTAAAGAGGTCACTCTGAAGGCACGATGCGATGCACTCCACCAGCAACTTTGTCGGCAGTCGCAGTTTTTGTAGCTGCCTCAACAAGAACATTCTCTGCTGGGCCTTCCTGATGAGGGACCTGATGGTCAGCTCCCATTTGAGGTCTTTGGTGATGGTGGTTCCCAGGAAGCAGAAGGAGTCCACGATGGGCGAACCAGCCAGCATGAGAGGGGACAGAGGAGCTGTGACTCTCCTGAGGTCCATGATCATCTCAGGTTAGCCATGTGTTTTGGATGTTAGGTTTAGGGGGAGAGGCTGGGGAAAGGGTGATGGCCAGGGGAGGTCCCCACAAGGATGGTGTGACAACCCTATGTGTGTGTGCATCACAAAGACACAGAGAGTGTTTCAGAAGCATGGTGTATTTATTGAAGGCCAACAAGAGAGCACACTCATCAGAGAGGTCAAAGGTCAGCGGTTATTTACAAGCATCATGGTGGCTCAGACCGGAGCCTCTTCCTGCGCGCCTGACAGCTGGGACATCTCCATCTCCTCCACAGGTGCTGGGACCTTCTCTCTCCTCCTGCCCCTCCACACCACCCCCTCCACAGCAGCAACAACACACAGCATCATCAGCAACACAGCACTGAGCAGCACGGACCTCAGCAGGAGTTGATCCACCTCTGGCTCCCCGAACATCACCAGGGTCTCAGATCTGAACACACAGAAGTCACCTCTCTCAACCACACACCAGAAGTGTCCACTGTCCTGGAGAGAGACGTTCCTGATCACCAGGTTGCTATCAGAGAGGTGCATGTTGTCTGGAAGTTGATGCCAAACATATGAGACTCGGCCCACGGTTCTGTTGGACCTCATGAACCAGTGAACCCAATCAGTCTGATCCCAGTCCCCACAAGGGAGAGTGAGGTTCTCCCCTCCGGTGAAGAGCTGCACAGCAGGAGGCTCCGACTCAGGACACACATACAGGTGATATTCCTCACGACGATCACCGAAGCCACAGCTGTAGCGACCTGAGTGGTTCAACGTCAGAGATGGAAACGTGACAGTGGAGTTCAGCCTCGCTTGCTCAGGAAACACTGAACTAGTCGACCACCGCTCGTGTCCTGCGTATGTCCTGTTGTCAGAACAGTGCAGCTCCAGACTCTCTCCCACTGACCGGAGGATAGGCTCTTGCTGTACATCACCAATGAAGCGTGTGAGTACATCGCACCTGTGCTGCTGCTTCACCAGACAGGAGTAGGAGAAGACATCAAAACGCCTGGGGGCTGAGAGCAGAAGAGAAGAGTTCACCAGGTGGTGTTTGTGCTCCTCATTGATTAACTCTAACTTTCCGAAGCTGTCTAAGGCCCACTGAACACTCTGGTTTGGTCCCATGCCGTCACAAGTCAGCTCCACTCTCTGTCCAGCATCCAGCCTCAAACTCTGCACCCTCATCTTCTCTGTGCCACAGACGAGGAGGGTGGAGTTCCTCACCAGCGTCCGGTTGCCCCGAGTCCAGCACTGCTCCTGGTACTGCCCCGAGTGGGAAACAGCCACAATGTCTATCTTATATTCGTAGCCTGAAGAGTTCCACATCAGCTCCTTCTCCTCAGTGGCCCATCTATAGACGGAGCAGAAGTCGGCCTTGTCGTCCATGAAGAAGTAATGAGACTCCCCTGCTCTCATGAGGACTTCACCCTGGGTGTTGGAGCAGAGCACCAGCAGCAGCAGCACTCGTGCAGCCATGTCGCCTTCTCTGAGAGACTTGAGTCTGACGGCTGCTTCGTGAGCTCAATCTCAACACCATCAGCAGGAAGGGATGCTTCGACCAGGAGGACGCTGCTTCCTGTTAGCTTTATCAGACGTGAAGACTGGCGAAGAGTGAGGTGGAGAGGAGAGTGTGTGTGTGTCTGTGTTTGATCCTGATTTGACTCTTTGAAAACTGACAATCATTAGGAAACAGTTTCAGTGAGTAGCATCAGGAATGGAATCGCTCTCTTCTAAAACGATACCCAAATCTACTGATATTAATTGACCCATTTCTCTTCCTTTTTTTCCCCCATTGTGAATCGATAAGGAGCCGAATCATGAAGCTGTTTCAAAAACAGAATTGGAATTGTTAAAGCGTTCAATTCCCATCCCAAGAGTTGAGCACGCAGCCGCACATCAGTCCGCTCATAGTCCAGCTCCTAGCAACATGCTAGCTTAGTCAGCTGTTATCCTGGTGGTGGAGTCCGACTTAGAGAAGTTCCAACTTCTCTCCAGCAGTCGGGCCAAGTGGCTTTTCTGAGGCGTCATGTGACCGTACCAAGTGTGACTTCTCTCCATTTGTGGTGTCACTCTCTCTCGAAACACTGCTACGACCACTATTCTTCTACTGTGTGAGCAACTAAAAACGTTCAGGATTCTGGCATAGGTTCTTGGGGAGTCCAGATGCTGTTGCAGTCAACCACTGTGATAGGTTGACTGGACAGCAAAGCATCATGGGAACTGTTTATGTCTGTCAGGCTCTGACACTGACAGCAGGAGTGGAACATGAACTCACCAATGGAGATCAGGGTCTTTCCCAACACACGTGTCTCTTCTCTGGTGTCGCTGCAGATGGTGAGTCCAGTGCTGCCCAGTGGTGGAGGGAGGAGGAGCTAAACTGGTCTTGAGAGAAATTCATACGTTTCTTTTGGATATTTTGGGATCATTGGTTGGTTGTTCAAAACACACTAATATGCCTTGCTTTATAGTTTGTTTTTTGGAACAAGATCGCTGTGAAATGCATTAATTTAAAAATAAATGCACAAGTTGCAACAACCTTGTGCTTTAACCATTACACCACTGCAAAGTCAGGTGACTTGGTGCTCAGCCGAGCATCACAGCCTTGATACCGCAGCTTTGACTCGGATCAGGATCCTCCATGTCACGCAACACTACGCCTTCGCTGTCATTCAAAAAAAGCTAGTTTAGTTGATTCAATTCGGTGGGAGGCGAGGCAGGTTCACCTGGAGAGTCATCCAGCCGAGGACCGCAACTGCTGACACCACAGTGAATGCTGAGCGTCAAAAAAAAAAGAAGTTGTGTAATGCGTATCTTTAGGTCTAAATCTAAATTAAATGCCGTCATGACTTGGGTTCAGCTGCTGACCTGGGCTCAGTACTTCAGACCCCTCCTCCTAAACAGAACTACCACGTTGCTCCCTAGTGTCTGCACTGGGAAGCGCCGCGCGGGCATGTCTGTTAGCAAGACACTAGATGAGACGAAGTTCCGAGAACCGATCTGCTGTCTTGCCAATAGTTCTGGGGGGAAGGGATGACTTTTGGCGTGCATGACAGAGGTTCTCCTGAAACCTCATCACTGACACTGAGACCTGAGCATGTGCACAAACCTATACTGTATTTCACCTTCAAACTGGAGCTGAGCCTTGTGGGGTCCCCACAGGTAAACTGCGCCACTCTTCACGTCTGATAAAGCTAACAGGGAGCAGCGTGCAGCCTCCTCCTGGTCGAAGCGTCTCTTCCTGCTGATGGTGTTGAGATTGAGCTCATGAAGCTGCCCAATCTCAACAAGTTGACACTTAAACTCGAGACCTCTTGAGACCAAAAGGTCCCCACGCAGCAACAAGGCTTCCAATAACTGGCTCCCACAAGTTCACCTAACTGACATCACCCTTTCCCCAGTCTCTCCCCTTCCGCCTCACCATCCAAAACACTAACCTGAACCCAGACTCTGAACCAAACTCACACCCAGTTAGAATCACCCGGAAATTTTGAAGTTTTCAGCCTCAAATTGACTCTTAACCTTGTTAGGACCCACAGGGGGTGCCCTCCCCCAAAATTGGTCACAACAAGAACACACACACACACACACACACACACACACACACACACACACACACACACACACACACACACACATTTGTCTTCGTTTGTATTTCTATCCGTGTGGGGGCATTGTGAGGTTGTTCATTGGCATCACCCTTTCCCCGGCCTCTCACCCTAAACCCAACCATCCAAAACACATGGCTCACCTGAACCTGGACTCTGAACCAAACTTAAACCTAACTATAACGACGCAGCTCCTTTGAAGTCTTCAATCTTCAATTGAGGTTTGTGAGGACCAGCAAGTGCTTTGTCAGGAATTGGTCCCCACAAAGTACCATTAACAAATCCACACACGCCCACACATATAAAAGAAATCAATAAAAGTAAACTCAATTAACATAAACCCGAGCCAACTGCCAATTTGATTTATCTGAGCTGAGTAGTAATGGGGTGAAAGCACTACTATGTATTGAATTATGTAAAAAAAAAAAAAAAAAAGTCGACAGGTTGGAGAACATAAACAGAACTACCACGTCCCCTGCCGGTCAAAGCTGGACATGAACAGTCCCCAGCATGATCTTTCACCTTACATCCTGACAACTAAGTGACTGAACGTGAATGAAATCCAGCTCCTATTGATGAATGCCATGACCTCTGCTGCCCCCTTGACTGTGAGCACTGCAGAAAGATATGACCTGATCGGATGGTTCCCCCTCAGCAAGTTCCTACATCAGAATGTCGGTTCGGGTGTCGAGTGGTCGCACTGTGACGTCGGTCAGAGATGAATTCAACTGGATGGTATCGTTTGTTCTAGATAAAAGGTAGCATGTCACGATAACTTTTTTCCTTCTTTCTTTTTAGTAGTGTTTGAATAACAGCGGGACCTTGTCTAAATGTATATTATCTGAAAGCCGCTCTTCCAAATCGAAGCAAGCAAAAAAGCCAACAGAGCCAGTGCCACTTCAGCTGGAAGCAGTGAGGAATTATACAACTGGAGTACTCCAACTATATCACAATTGACATGTCTGTTCTGTTACTTTTAGATCCAATGGCCGTTGATGCCTTGTTTTAATGTCTTCATATTGAAAAAGAAAATTCAATTTGTGCTCACTCGTGTTAACCTGTTGATAGACGTGATTTTCCTTTGGACTGCTGCATTAAAAAATAATTAAATAAATAAAAAGATAATATAATTGACCCAAATGACCCCAAAATCCAAAAGTGTATGTGAGGAAGCAGTGAATGTGCTGGAAACGCTCTTCCTTTTTTATGTTTTTATGTGAGGTCACGAGCTCCAAATAAGTCAGCAACCTGCTCAGATTCCCCCGGAGAGAAGTTAAAGTTAGCTGAGGAGGAAACCTAAGAGGTCCCTTTCCCTGGAGCCACCGACGCCTCGCCGACCCTTGTAAGGAGAGTCACAGTGTGTTCCTGGCTGTAAATTGCCAGCCTTGTGAGGACTTGGGTCTGCCAACCACCTTTCATGACCAGGAGGTTTGGGTTCAGATCAGGGGAGACGTCTGGTGCGGAGGGAAAGATGCATGAGTGAGTTCATGACCTCTTATGACCCAATCCCCTCACGCACATTTAATTTCAGCCTGTGATCGACTTTCAGAAACCTTCTCACGTTTAAATGTTACTTTACCAATGAACCACTAGTGCAGTTGCTATTATCAATGAAACCTCTGCAAGAGCTGAAACTGTACTATATTATAATATATATATATTAATATATATAAAGGTGCTAAGGAGGTGGCAATGCATGACAAATACATTTAAAATGCTTAATGAAAATTCTAGCTATTACAGCATCTTGAAGCGTAATATTTAGCTGTGTATTGTTTTTCATCAAACTGATGAAAATTTAATAGTATTTTACAAAGATTAAAAAGGAAATATTTTGATCCTTTAAAAACATTAACATACAGTAAACAATACTAGGCATGATTTATTAGTATTATTAGCATTATTTTTAATTCATTTTTTTGTGAAGCAGGTAGTCACTGGTCTCAAAAAACTTTGGAATGGATAGAGATGAACTTGAGCTTCGAGTACACTGGTATTATTACAATATTTAATAAACACTGTAAAACAAACACTTGCATGCACACACACACACACAAAAACACCTGTGTTTGTTTCACTGTTTCTGTGAGGACCTCTCATTGACATCATGCTTTCCCCAGCCTCTCACTGTTAACTATACAATACAAATGGCCAACCTTAACCATGTCTCTGAAACTTGCACCAAATTATAATGAACTACTTTCACTGAGGTTTTAACCCTCTAAACCAGTGGTGGGAAAATACATTTGCTAAAGGGCCGCATTAGAAACGGTAACGGTTGTGAGGGCCCATAATGCCAAAAGAAAGACAGCGACGACTACAAAACATGATGGAAAAATATCAAAAATATACACTTTAACAAGGACAAAATGAACCTCAGAAGATGAAATGTTATTAAGGATATTAAGAAGTATAAATATTTCTTATATTTTTATACGCACTTAATTTGAATATAAATCATCTACAGACTAGACGTCACTGTATTTCAAAATATATTTCCAATATTCCTTCAATGTATTTTGAGGAACAAGAAAAACACAAAAATGGGCAATGAAAAGAAGAAAAATGTAGTCTTAAAACAAGAACATGCTTTATTTACTACTGAAGTGGTGGTGGTGACTAAAAGAAAATGAATTTTTAAAAAAAAGGCAGAAAAATTAAGACATATTAGTTAATAGACGTCAAACGGGCCACGAAAATAAAGGCATCAGGCCGCTCATGGCCCCCGGGCCGCACTTTGTCCAGGTCTGCTCTTAACCTTGAGAGGACAGGCCACCAAAAAGTCTTTGTGGCTTTGTCAAGACTTGGTACTCACAAGTATGGCAAAAACTTGACCACCCACACTCATGTCATGTTTTTATGTTTTGTGGGGACATTTCATTGGCAGAATCAAGTGATACATTTACTTGCACTAAAATTGGAACGAAGATAATAAAGAACATAATGAAGTGAAGACTTGCTCATCCAAATGTGTTTTTCAGAATGAGTATAAAGCGAGTTGGTCTCTCACTCTCCATGTTTCAAATGTACGTCTGGGTAACAAAAACACACGACAAGAGAACGTTTTCTTCCACATATAACTTTATTGTTCCATCTTGGTTCAGTCTGTGAATGTTGTGTGGAGTTTAAGACTTTGTGTGGTAGTGTGAACCTGCGACCTCTCGGTGCTCCTCCACCTCCCTCCAGACAGTGACGTAGAAACTAGATATCCTGACAGACCTGACTCACCCTAACCTGCCGCTCCCAGAACTCTTCCTCTGGTTCCACCAACACAGTAAAGACAGCCGGAGTTCATAAAAACACAAGCAAAACGGCAGACAGCAGTTTAGGAAGTCTCGAACATCTTCTTCCTGTCGGCCTTGTCCTCAATGTTCTTACGCCAGTCACCCACCGCCTCTGTGGGCTGGAGACAAACAAGAAATCATGGTTGGCTTCCCACCGTTTTATAAAACACAGGTTATTAACAACTATTTAGAATAGAACAGAAAATGGGTCAGGTCCAGATCTCCTCACTTCTACACTGCTCCACTGAGGCTCTACTCATTTGTGACTTTCTTCATGAGCAGAAGGGAAACCAAGTAGGCAAATTATCATACGACTACAATAGCCAATGTCATTCTCCTCCTAACGTGCTAATGGACTGAAGATCAAAGCTCTCCAGGGACTCACCTCCTCTTTGACCTCCTTCTTGACCTGCTTCAGGTTGGACCTCAGGTCCATGGTGACCTTGTGTTTGGAGCCCAGCAGAGCCTGCAGCATGGAATCTGCGGACATGCGGACCTTCTTCAGGGCGGGCTTCTTCACTCCTCTCAGGTCCACCACCTTGATCTTCAGGTCCTCAATCTACAAGGAACGTTAGTGAGTCAAACATTCTGCGGAGGGCCGTCACCATGTGTGCTGTGACTCGCCTCCTTGTCGGCCTTCTGCACTTTGGCCTCAGCGTCGTACCTCTCCTCGTCAATCTTGTCGATGGTGGCCTGAAGCTTTTTGCAGTATTCCTGCAGCACAAACACACAATGATCCAGTCGTGTTATTATATTATTATTATATTGTATTATATCACAAGTTGACTATGTCTTTAGGAGTCAGTGGTGTCCACTTTACCTTCACCACATGAACCATGCA
Source organism: Synchiropus splendidus (assembly GCF_027744825.2). Lineage (NCBI taxonomy): Eukaryota > Metazoa > Chordata > Actinopteri > Syngnathiformes > Callionymidae > Synchiropus > Synchiropus splendidus. Next base: position 4,544,449 of record NC_071347.1, read on the forward strand.
GAGTCTGATTTATCAATCTCAGAAGGTCCATGTGGTCTGAGCTTGGTCTGTGACGTACTTGATTTGTCAAGGTCACATGGTCAATTCTATCACTGTTAGGTCAACATAAAAATGCAGTCAGATTTTAACTTTTATGGCCACTCTGCTACATTAATAACAAATGAAGCTTATGAAGTTTATCCTTGACATGTATAATCTGCCTCCAATAAACGGCGTGTTAGTTACAGGATATTACTGTAGCAGGCATCCAAAGTGATCTAGATTGTGTTGAACTTTAAAGTACTTCAGTATTCAATCCAATTGAGGTGTTTAATGCATGTGTGGGCCACATACAATTACTCGGTGGGCCATATTTGGCCCACGGGCCTTGCGTTGGACATGCGTGCTCCACAGAATTAACAGTCGTCTGAAGGAAAGTGCCAGTGTCCTGCTGAGAATGAGGTCGACTTCAGGCTTGAAGATCTCAGGGTCTCACCATGAGGGCGTTCTGGTCTCCGCTCAACTCTGGAGGGGGGCAGTGCTCAGCCATGTAGGCCTCTTTTGCGGCGACATTGTCCTTCTTCTCCTGCTCAATCCAGTTCAGAGCAATCTGGAGGATCAGACTCTGCAGGGCAGACACACCAGTTGTGATCTGACTCTCGAAATTAAGATGACCTGTAATCTTTAATCTACATAAACACCTAAAATGTAAACTAAATCTAAATCCTACTGAAGCTGAAAATGTCAGTTGTCCATCTGACTGGTCTTTTTGATCTGTTTTGATATTTTTTTTTTTTTTTTTTACCTTCAGGTGATGCCTGCGGCTGGAGGTCATCTTTTTCCTGTTGGGGTGAAAGTCATGCAAAAACACAGTCTGTGTCATCATATATCAAGCCATTGTTTAAGTCAAACTCCATGTAATGTTAAACTCATTTTATAGTGTCTTTGTTTTTAATTCATTTTCCATGTAGGACATTGAAATATGGACATGCTTTATAACTGTACACTAAGATTATAATGATGAAAACACTTTTTACTTGGTACATTTTGTGACTAAGTATCTGTTTCATGTGTTATTCAGGCTCTGTTGTTGTTTACCCCTTGTTGTTTCACTCATTTATGTATAAAATGTAAATGTTGGGAACATAACTGACATTTAAAGAACCACTGGTTGTATGTGTGTATTGACTTTTTCTCTTAAGGAGCTCATATGTGACGGTACACAAAACACTGACACTATATTTAAATGCACATTCTTGTTATTAATACTGTGGTACTCCTGTAATTCTACCTCCAGTTTTGGTCCATTTGAATCATTAACATTGTTGAGGACAGTTTTTAAACTTACTCAGACATGTTGGCGGTTTTTGAGGTTCACAACCTGCGCAAACAAAAACACAGATCACCAAACAACATTTTGATTTCCGTTACTCTCTGTTAACCCTTCGAGTGAGTTTCCCTGAGATCAGCAGGTCCAGTCCGTAAGAGGATCCGGGGCCACAGCTGAGGAGCCGCTACCGAACTAAACTGGGAGCAGCAAGATCAAGTGTCGCTTCTGATCACTTTACCACCAAAAATCCTGGGACGGATTATTAATAACTGAAGCTCAGACACTTTGAATGGCCACATATTGAAGCTGGACAGAAGCGTTGATGTTAAATCACATCTATAGAGACCTCATCACTACAGAATTGCACAACAGATGGAAAGGATATTTGAATACAAATTGTTCAGCACACACAGCAGGTTGACAGTTATGAAAACAAAACTAAATTAATTCAAATTGTAACCAAAAAACAATAGAAATTATTTGCAACTGTATGTTTTCATTAAATGTTGCAATGCTTAGTTACTTTTCCCTCATAAATCTTGTATTATGGAAGCAACTTTTTGCAGAGATAAGTCAAATGAATTAGTTTGAAAAAAATAGAAAAATGAAAATAGCAAATATGATGATCCAAAATTAGAATATGAGAAGAATATTTAAAAACACAACAAAGAAGGCTCTGCAGATAAGTTATCATCAAGTCAAAAATTAAGAAAAATAAAAAAGTTTGCATTTTACAAAAACATATCTGTAAAATCAATCAAAAATCTATATACAAACAAAACTAAGTACAATTAAGTTCTAAAACTTCTGTTGATTTAAAATCCCTCTTTCAAATTTTGATTGAAAAAAAAATTTTTTTTTAATCATTTTTTTCTACCAGTATCTCTTTTTTTTCCTTTTCAATTCCAAACTTGATTTTTGAACTCTTTTTTTATCAGCAGAATTCAACAAAAAATCTCTCAGTGTTGGTGGGCAGACAACAAAGTCTTGTTAAACGCCTCCATGTGACACTTTCTTCAAACAGCTTCTGGGCCATAAAACACTTGAATGCGACACAGAAGAGGTCAAACGACAACAGAAAATATGCCCAAGTGAGTTCAGGCTGTCGAGGCAGGTCAAAGGTGAAGCATCACTCCGGACGGAAAAGGATGTTTCATCTTCGTTTTCTTTCCCCAGTAAGTTGATTTTTGCAGCAGTGAAGAACATGGGAGCAGAAATGAGATGAAGGTGTCTCACCTATGCGAAGAGGAAGACCAGGTCGAAGACAGTCGGAGGAAGAAGACGACACACTGCCAAAGCCACGGGATGTGAAAAATGAAATAGGGTATATATGGTGGGTAACGATGCCTCAGCAAAATGCTCAGATCCTCTTTAAGGAAATGGATTCCTGGTTAGACCAATGAAGCATCGAGCTCCTGAAATATACCCGGACCCCCTCCCTCAACCGGAGCACCTCAGCCCGGGCTGGTGTCTTTAACAGGGTATATAAGACCACAAGGTGGGATCTGGCTGCTAAACCAGTCACATTCCTCGAATGAAGAAGGTATTTGCTGAGAAATATCACATCAGATTCTGCTATTTGTTGGACCAGGGGAGGAGGGAGACTTCTTTGTGTCTCCGCCTGTTTCATTGATGAAGTTCTTGAAAGGATTTTTCCACATTTTAAATCTTAAATCTTCCAGTCAGAATCACACTCAAGTATCATCATTCGACTTCAGCAAACACAAAGGCAAATTAAAACAGTAAAATACAAACAATGTTGTCGCAACATGACTTTGGAAACTGGACTGTGATGGACAATACATACATAAAACCATATCAATCCCTAACTATTAAATATCCATCTGTTTGAAAGGTCAGAGGTTCATGTGAAGAGGAATATATACTGAGACATTAAAAAGCATGGTGTGGCTTTTATTGAGATTAGTCAACTGTTTATTATGAGCCTTGCGAAGATGGATTATATGAGAAAACCCTTGACAGAACAGCAAGTTACACACCCAACAAAACCTGGGTGCAGCTATTAAAGTATCAAAACAAAGGGATGATTATTCCAAAAGATTTATTATTGAAGTACCTGTACATTTGTGAGCTGATGTTGCTGTGTCAGACCGTGAAAACTGTCACACATGATCCGGGTTCTGGTCTCTCAGTCTCTCTCCAGACAAAAGGAAACATGAAAAAAATGTCCCTGAGTGCCCAGCCGGGACACTGACCTCGGGCAGAGATGGCTCCCCGTCATGGCCACGGTAGCACTGGAGGAAATTTAGGAAGTCTCGAACATCTTCTTCCTGTCAGCTTTGTCCTCGATGTTCTTACGCCAGTCGCCGACAGCCTCTGTGGGCTGGAGGGAGACAGACATGCCATCAGTCACACTGACAATCCTAACGGTCGTACCAGTTGTTACATAAGCTGCTCCATATGCCACATGAGTGCTTTTGGTGGCTCACCTCCTCCTTGACCTCCTTCTTGACCTGCTTCAGGTTGGCCCTCAGGTCCATGGTGACCTTGTGTTTGCCTCCCAGCAGAGCCTGCAGCATGGCGTCGGCGGACATGCGGACCTTCTTCAGGGCGGGCTTCTTCACGCCAGCCAGCTCCACCACCTTCAGCTTCAGATCCTCGATCTGAAGGCACAGAATTATCAACACTTTGACTTGTCTCGTTTCTCCTCCGTATTTTGTTGTCTTTTCTTGCAGAGGAAGAAGGAATAGACGGCTGAGAAAGAGCCACATAGGCACAAATACAGAGCTTAGAATGCTCACCTCTTTGTCAGACTTCTGAACTTTGGCCTCAGCGTCGTATCTCGCTTCATCGATTTTGTCAATGGCAGCCTGAAGCTTCTTGCAGAGTTCCTGCGAGGTGAAGAGCATTAATGTCTACATAACGCATCAAGAATCACTATCAAACAAAGTGTAAAACTGCCATCAACATGGCCCGTTGTAGTCCAAACCTTTTTTCCTTCAACATTCCAGCCCTTATATATCTGAGGTTATTACAGCCTTATAATGACCGGCCTCATATTCTGTCATGCTCCTTTTCGACCAACAGGAAGCAGGTCTTGTGGGGAGAGTCAACTGTCAGGCCCTTCTGTTAGTATCAAGTTTATTTTAACCACATCCATTGTCAATCACACAAAAAGTGCTTCTTATTTTACTGAGAATGGGAAAAAAAAACAGTCTGCAACTCTAGTTCCGATTGCTTTGAGACAGACCATGAATCAGAGTAAAAATCTAAATTTGAGTCACATATTTGCAGTGTGACCTGTATGCTTTGAGCTGGGGCGGCGACCAAGCTTTGTAATTTCCATTGGTGACTTCTACATTCATACTATAATCTCTGAGGCATTCGATTTCCAAACCAGAAGACAGAAGAGATTAGTACCATATTATCAAAAATAAAATCGAAACCAAAAAGTGTGATCACACATGAATTGGTTTTTTGAGAATGCTTTACTTCATTTTTATTAGGTTTTATTTTAAGTATCTCATTATAAATGAACAAATGTGTGAAGCTCATAAAATACATGATGAATATCTGTCTTTAAAGCAATGAGGTTTCGGGTTCCATTCCCAGGTCGGACCTTGCCTTTCTGGATGGAGTTTGTATGTTCTCCCCGTGGGCGTGTGGGTTTTATCGAGGTACTCCGGTTTCCTCCCACAGTCCAAAGACATGCTCACTCAAAAATTTTCCCAGGTGTGTGTGTATGTGTCTCAGTGTGTGAGTGTGTGTGCCCTGCGATGGACTGGTGACCTGTGGCCCCGCAACCCTCACCAGGACTAAGCCGTGGTTAATTGACAATGTATGAATGTACTACATTTTTCAGGTGAGTTTTTCAGGCTTTCAGGGTGGTTTCACAATACAAAGTTATCTTTATGTTAAAAAATAATAAAAAATATCAATGACCAGGCTAATAGTTTCACTCTGACTTCATGAGGGCCACATAAATATATAAGGGTCATGTGTGTCCAATTTCGTGCCCACCATAGGGAGGCGCTATAAACTCACCATGAGAGCGTTCTGGTCTCCACTGAGGTCAGGGTCGGGGCAGTTCTCTGCCATGTAAGCCTCCTTCGCTGCCTCGATGTCTTTCTTCTCCTGCTCGATCCAGCTGGCAGCGATCTGCAGCATCAAACTCTGCAGGACATTCACAGGATTTTGGTTAAAAATTGAACATAACACAAGCAAACATTTGTGATCACCTTCAGATGATGCCTGCGGCTGGAGGTCATTTTCTTTCCCCTGTTAGAAGAGAGTAAACGTATTAACACATGAACATATTTTGGCTTCAACAGTCACAATAAGCAGTAATAATTCTGAATAAATCTATTAACCAAATTCCACTGTACAACATTACAGTACATTGTTAAGCATTTTAATTGAACCCTACACTTAACCATCGATGTATTTAATGGATGAAGAAATACATTTAACTGCACCACAACAGAAGTGTTAATAGCAATCTATGATAGGAGCAAGTGTTCGACTCTGTGATATCTACAAATGTTGAATGGGAAATAACTGGATCATTTCTCCCGGCCACACAGTGAAATGCTCAGCTGCTCGACCTTCATCATCTCCATCTGTTCACTTCAGTTCAGAAAACATTCACAGCCACAGAAATGCTGAGACGCAGAAATATGGCGACTGCTGGAATTAAACTACACACATATTGAGTCTGGGAATCCAAATAACAGCATTATGAAGTTACTTTTCATTCTGTTTTTAAATGCATTTTTCATTCTTTTTTTTCATTTATTAATCAATAATTACTACATCAAATTTTAATGCTTATTTTTGCATAACAATAATTTCTCAAATGTTGTCTTGCAGGTTCCAATCACATTTTTTTTCCAATTTTTTTTTTTTTTTCAACATAATGGTGATATAAAGTCTGTACTCACTCAGACATTTTGGCAGTTGGATTTCCTCACACCCTGTTGGGGGACAAAACACACTTGTCAGTCAAACATGAGCTCAGCAGTTACATAAAGCAGCTTTCACTGATGTCCACCGTGATTATTGATGAGTCACCCTTTGACCCCCAGCTCAGGGAAAGACGACACGCTCCACTGTGATGGAAAAGCAGCTAATTTTGGGGAGTGGGGTCAAATGCCAGGGTTAGGACCTGAACAGTTGCCTCCTCTTCTCTCAAGACTTTCTCACTGGAATCCAAGGATCTGAGGTGCCACCGGCACAGGATCCAAAAGCGGCGCCTAGCTCACATTGACAGCCGTTAACACCAAGCCCAGCAACCTGCAGGCATGCCGATGCATGACTGACACCGAGGTGTGCTCAGAAGGACGCAAGCCAGCCGAAACACACTCTCAAAGATTGGTACAATAAACTTTCCTCCCGTACTCGAGAGACAGATCTGAGCAGAACCAACCATTGATCACATGTGAATGTAAAACAAAAAAAGAAAAACAGCAGTCCATATAATCCATGTAAATAAAAATAAACAACATAGGAGTCTATTCTTGCACTGCTGTAGATTTTAAAACAAAAAAACTAATACAAAATGGGAGATTTGTATTCACAAATGAACCTCACAATATTACATAGCTAGCTTCCACCATTATTTATGAAAGAAAGCAAAAAAAAAAAAGAAAATGGTGAGTTTGAGAGAATGATGAGTTTCAGCTAGTAGAATAAAGATTGTCTGCCATGGTTACTGCAGTATCAGCAGAATATTGGTTATTGGTTATAAACCCAGTAGTAGGCACAGGCAGTTTAATAATAAAGATGTACACACATATATGAGTTAATAAAAATCATTTTCTTCCAATTTCTTATAGATTTTTTGGTAAATCCCATAAGAAATTTAAGACCCTGTCAGATGCAGTCATTCATACCACTAATGTAAAGATTTTAAAAGTCTCAGTTCCACAACCAAACCTGCTCTTAAATTCTTCAAATGTTCCAGCAGTCCACTATAAAACCTCCAACAAGCTTCAGTGCAGACGAGGTCAAGTTCAAACTCACAGCAGCACCTTGTAAAAACACACCAGAGTCACCTGGGTAGGAATAACAGCACCTGTGGAGCGGCGACGGGAACGATTGTCGGGAGAGTGACTTCAAGCCACAGAGAGGATGAGGAGGAGGACGAAGGAGGGGGAGACAAGTCTGACAAGTCCACTACTGTAAACTTTAAACAGGGTATATAGGGTGTGAAGTGCTCACTCAGCAGAAACGCCCGCCCTCTTTATGGTAAGACAGCCAGTTCAGACCAATCGCTCCACGGGCTCCAGAAATACCGTCCAACTCTGCGCTGGAACCTCATAAATTTCGACCGCAAGAAGTGGACCTCGGCCGCCGGACAGATGCTATCAGGTTCCGCCCCCGTCGACGCCGTGACAAAAGTGATGGAGGGAGTCGGCTATGACGTGACCACTCTGAGATTGGGTTTCCATTATACATCATGACTCCCACCAAGCCTTCAGTTCAGCATCTGACCTCAGTGCAGCCAGACATTTCCGTTCAGAAGGATGTGGACTGCAGTCCATGGTCTCAGGGTAATTTCCCCTTTAGAGCCAACAGATTAAAAGCCTCGAACTTCTTCCAGCATTTCCTCCTCCAGCTCAGCCTGTCCTGACCCTCCCACACTGTCAGCAGGAAGAGAGGCCAGACTGCTAGTCATGGTACGGTAGCTGTGACAGAAGCAACGTTTGTCATGCTGGTGGAAGCAAATACATGCAATCTTTAACAGATTAGTTAGGTTTTGAAAGTTTGTTGTAATATTAGTTCTGGTATCAGTAAGAGAAAGAAGTACACGTCAGTCCAGTATTGAGGATAGAAGAAATAGTCAAGAATATTTGGAAAAATTGTGGGAAAATAAGATGACTCAAAGTCACACTGCTATGCTGATAAGAGCTCTGGTTGTAGTAGAAGAAGAAGTAGAAGTATTAGCAGTCTCATAAGTTGAAATAAGTCGTTGCAGTATTAGTCAAAATAGTAACAGTAGTGGTGGCAGAGGTAGCAATAGCAAGAGCCTTTGTCTTATAGTGTCTTCAACACTTCAACACACGACAAATATTAACAGTAGTTCAAACCAGGAGTCCGAGGCGGCGTGCAGGGATCATGTCTTCATAACAGTCACTAGCCGGCAACAACACGTTATGAAGAATAAACAAGGCAGTGGCACCAGGAGTTATTAACATTTATTACCCTGCAATAAATGTTAATAACTCCTGGTGTTTCAGTAGGAGGGATAATCATCAGGATGATCATCAGTAGATGAAAAGGAACATAGTCGTGGTTGTTGTACAACTAAGAATAAATAGCGATAAATGTAGTGGGAGATACATGCGGTAATGTCAGCCATAGCACTTGGATGCATTATTGCCATCGTCACTCAACCTCGAATGAGGAAATGCACAAGCACGAGTTAGAAATAACATCATTTCAATTGATAATAATGACAATACTCACCATTTGTTGAGGGTTGTGATGGATCATGACGATGATGAAATTCATACTTTGTTATGACCTAAAATTTCATCTAATCTATGAAGTAGAGATGTCTCTGCTGACATCTGGTGTTTAATTTTAGTAGTGATCATGGCCAACTAGTACAATGTTCAGGATCTACTTACATGCAAATGTGTTTGCGCTCGAACAGAAGGCATCATAAGAGAATTTCCGTATTCCAAAAAATAATTTAATGGCACAGGTATGTTCCAACTTTATGAAAAGTCTGAGATGTAACAATGAGCAGAGCTTCCAGCAGGAAGTGAACAGTGTGAAAGTCTTTAGGAAGTCTCGAACATCTTCTTCCTGTCAGCTTTGTCCTCAATGTTCTTACGCCAGTCTCCGACGGCCTCGGCGCCCTGCAGGACGTACAGTCCTGAGTGACTCAGGTCTGGTGTGCGACTTTAGGTTAAGGACTGTAAATAAAGCTCACCTCCTCCTTGACCTCCTTCTTGACCTGCTTCAGGTTGGACCTCAGGTCCATGGTGACCTTGTGTTTGCCTCCCAGCAGAGCCTGCAGCATGGCGTCGGCGGACATGCGGACCTTCTTCAGGGCGGGCTTCTTCACGCCAGCCAGCTCCACCACCTTCAGCTTCAGATCCTCGATCTAAAGTGATGTTACAAACCAAGTTCAGGAAACCAATCTAGCCAGCTACATGACTGTGGCCCCTGAACCAGACAGGTCGGTACCTCTTTGTCAGTCTTTGCCACCTTGGCCTCGGCATCATATCTGTCCTCATCGATCTTGTCCAGAACCTGGGCAAGCTTCTTGGCAATTTCCTGTGGAAAAGCAAAATTTAAATCGAATCATGCCGCTTCTGTCTGCCAAAAAAAACAAACTCAAAGCCCTTATTGACCTGCAGAGCAGCCAGGTCTCCGCTCAGGTCTGGGGCGGCACAGGTCTCTGCCATGTAAGCTTCCTTGGCAGCTGCTGTGTCGGCAGTTTCCTGCTCCAGCCACTGAGCAGCGATCTGCAGGATCAGGCTCTACAGGAGAAAAGGAGGAGATGTTCAGGTCATTTACAGAAGTGCACAGAATGATGTCAAAAATCAGATTGAGCCAAAACTGTTGAACAGTTGAGCCAAAATAGAGCTCAATCCCACCTTCAGGTGATGCCTGCGGCTGGACGTCATCTTCTTTCCCCTTAAAACAAGCACAAAAAAGGTCTTACAACAAAAAAAACAGCATCCAAAGCAGCAAAAAGAGATAACATGTGACTTACTCAGACATCCTGACTTCTATTTGTGTCCACTCTGCAACAAACCACAACAAATGGTCAAGAATACAGTTTTCTTACTTTCAGCTCACTGATCAACGATAAATTCTTAACACTAACAAACATTTCAATGTTATATAGCCTTCACCAGGTCAGATTTGTCTTCATCCCTGTTTGCAAAACTGCAAACCTGAGCTAACCATGTCAGGCCTAATTCCGTCTAAAGGTCAAAGGGCAAACAATAACTTTTATGATGAGTGCACGAGTGGGGGAGGCGGTCTGAGGCGGTGTCTTGACCATGTATATAACAGCAACAACGACAATCTTCAGTTAATATCATACATTCATGAGTTTAGAAGCACGGCCTTTATTTTTATCCCTGTGTTTCCTATTGTTAGGATGCTCTTGAAGTGACTGCTAGCATCTCTACCGTCCGTGATTTAAGTCTCACCTGTCATCCGTAACATGATATTAGGGTTATCTTTAACGCAACAGTTACTGGAGAGGTCAATGAGACACTCAGACCACAGGGAGCTGCACACTCTGGAACATCATTTTTGACCAATTATCCACTCAACATATCTAACAATAGAGGTGTAAAATGACACTAGGCTTGTTTGCATTTAAAAAGAATGCAAATACAGAAATTAAAATATTGCGTTATGAAGAAGAATCATAGTAAATAACAAAGATGCTTTAATTGTCATAAGCAAAATAAAAATAAAATCATATCGCAGAATTTATAATTAAATTTTTTTAACAAGCTAAATGATCTTAGTTAGTACCTATTTATTACCATTCGCCTTCTTCCTGAAAGACCCAGCTAACTGGATACATGAGCGATTGATAAGAAAATGTTCAGCAGTGTGGATCAAAGAAAGTTGCTTCTCACCTACAAAGTGTCGAGGAGGAGGAGGAGGCGACAGAGCCTGACCAACAGAGACAGTGAGGGAGTCAAAGACTAAAAGGTGAAATTTGGGGCGGTATATATGTACTTGGACCCATCCTCTTTATGGTCAGAAAGTATTTGGGACAAACCAATGAGCTGCCCAATGAGCTCCTGAAATACCTTCTTCATTTGACCGCTGGCCTCGTAAATCTCCCATCAGCGCTTTGTGGTCACTCTGAGATTGTCAGCAGTCCTCACAGGCCAGGGAGGGAAGTGCCACGGCAGGACTGGACAGGAGACCGACAGAAAAACAAGCCGCACAAAGAGGGGAATCCAAGGAAAATTAATGAAGTAATAAAGGTGTAATAATGATAATGTCAAACTAATGAGAGAGATATTCCAACAGAAAACGATTTAGCTCAGAAAATGGATCAGGATTCTTTAAAATCACTGCTGTGGCCACTTACACCGATGAATACTTTTATTTCCCATTATATTTGCTCTTATCACAATACACAAGGCGTGAATATTACTCCAGCTTAACCTCCATAGTTTATTTAACCAAGTGTTATTTAAGTAGCAAAAAGCAGTTGAAAATAGACCTGTGTGTGTGTCATGTCACATCTGAGGTTACTCACCCCCATCTTCACTGTGTCCACCCAAACTTTTCAGGTGAATTGGAATCAGCCCATGTCTCCGCCACATGTTAGTGTCTGACTCCAAAAACAGCCTTCTGACTGATGTGTCATGAATGTTAGTTCACAGCAACAAACACTGATCTGACTTGTTTATAAGATAAAATTAACTCAAAGAAAAATGTACAAAGGTAATAACTCTACTTCATAGCAGAATAGGCGATGCGTGTAACTGTCAATCATGAAATCATGTTGGTCCCCGCATGTTCCTGATGATGTTGGGAAGGTTGAATCACTGCAAGTCCTCTGCTGCCACCTGGCGGTGATAGAGACCGTCTGCAGACCTTTCGTGTGTTTAAATCACTGTATTTCAAGATCTCCGAATGAGTTTGGTTCCGGGTTCAATGCATACTGGCTTGTGTATAAGCATTTTTTTTAACTTAAGGAATAATATAATACAGGCTGTTGGCCCAAAAATAAACATCCTGTTACTCAGGTTTCCTTTGGTAATAAACTCATTGTTACATTTGTAGACATTTGTAGTTTCTAAATAAAAATAACAAAAATAATTCCAAAAAACGAAATAAAATGTGTAATGTGTAAATGTCTAATGGTCAGTTCAAACAAGCGAGAAAAAAGTTTATGAAAGAAGATTATCACTAAAACTATACTGTCTCTTGAAAATGTGTAATTATAGACATCACTGGAGTCAGTAAAACATATTGTTAAACAATAAAATCCACTTAAAACAGCAAGGCAAACGTTGCCATGTGGGTTTGTTTAATAGTGGTATTGTGCAAACTTGGCATTTTACAGCTGAATCATGTCTTTTATGCTTGTGTGACAGCACGGAGAGAAAATTGCTGCTACACCAATGGATTTGATGCAAATGAAAACCGCTCCAGTTAAAAATACTCGTATCTCGGGTTACTGGTGTCAGGTTTTAAATAGAGAGACGGTCAGGCTGAAACTTACAGATTTAATGAAACAAGAGCAATTTCCATTCAATGAAAAATTCCATAAATTTCTTAAAAAGTGCTAGAGGACTCAGAAGTTTAGGAAGTCTCGAACATCTTCTTCCTGTCAGCTTTGTCCTCAATGTTCTTACGCCAGTCTCCGACGGCCTCTGCAGGCTGCAGCACACACACTCTGTCAGCAGCTGACTCTCTTGGTGACTTGTCTGACCTCCCCGGTTCGCAGCACTCACCTCCTCTTTCACCTCCTTCTTGACCTGCTTCAGGTTGGCCCTCAGGTCCAGGTTGACTGTGTGTTTGGAGCCCAGCAGAGCCTTCAACATGGCGTCAGCGGACATGCGGACCTTCTTCAGGGCGGGCTTCTTCACTCCAGCCAGGTCAATCACCTTGATCTTCAAGTCATCGATCTGAGAAGAATGACATGTTTGAATTAAAAATGAAATTAAGATTAGTTCCCATCTGCCTGTGAGAACATGGATCACTGTACTGTAGCCAGTTTTTTCCCACCTGAATGAGAGCAGCACCTAGTGATGGGTGGATGAGGTATCATGAAACAGTATTGCAGTTGCATTGTAGTTGTTCAAAGCCAAACTTTATACAGCAGACAGTGCCATCTGGTGGCTACTGAAAATCCGGACATCGGCTCATGAAACCCCAACAGATCACCCTCTAGTATTAGTGGTTTTTAACATCTCTATTTCCTCCAAAGTGTGAAACTTCCCCCTCACTAGTTTCCCATCCCTGCTGGCAGCTGTTTCAACCCTACATGACACCAAGACAGTACGGTTCAGGCAGGATATCGTTCTCTCAAGGAGCAAAGACGTATATTACATCTCTAAAAAAAAAAAAAAAAAACTCCTTTTAATTTGACCTAAGTGTTGCCTGTCACTGCACGAGAGTCCGACCAACTGTTACGGCACCACTTGCAGACTGTACAGAACACAGTGGAGAGCAAAAACCATCTCAGTCCTCGATGATCAGATTTCATATATTTTTTTTCACCCCAACTAAAGTTGACATTGACAGACTATTTTCCTCGCTGTATTCCAACCTGCTCTTCAGCCATGAATGGTCAGGTGTGGACCACAGTGAGATCCAGGTGATCAAAAGAGACTCACCTCCTTCTCAGTTTTCGCCACTTTGGCCTCCATGTCGTACCTCTCCTCATCAATTTTGTCGATGAGGGCGTGTAGCTTCTTGCAGGTATCCTGAAAATGACACTCTCATTAACATGGTCTCTGTGGTCAGTCATCATCTTAGTGTCCTCTAAAATCTCCTTAGAGATTATTGGAAAGTGTGGGGACTGAATGGTATGTACAATAACCAGGAGCTCCGCGATGCATGTGAGGTAAGGTGAGTGTCCTTCCTCACCATGAGAGTGTTGTGGTCTCCGCCCAGGCTGGGAGCTGGACACTTCTCAGCCATGTAGTTCTGCTTGGCCACCACCAGGTCCTTTTTCTCCTGTTCCAACCAGCTGGCGGCGATCTGGAGCATCAAGCTCTGGAGCATGGAGAAAAGTAGGAGGGAAACATTTAGTCTGTACGTGTTTGATGGCACGTGGAGTGATGAACAAGCTTTTTCTCAGTGGCTGGGAGCCAAACCGCACCAGAAAACAAGGTCAGGATGTAATAATGGAGCTGCTAAAACGTGTTATTTTTTTTTATGTCAAGGAGTTCCTTTTTGATGATGTAATATTTCAATAATAAACAAGGTTTCACAGGGATCTGATTTCAAATCAATGCATTTCTAATTTGACAATTCACTCTTTCGGCTGTTGCTCTCGTATCCCACACCAAACGTGTTTCAAACATTTATCTTTCTTAAAGCACGTTCAATATTGAGCAGGAGAGAATCAATGATTTATTTCTTATTTACTTTGTGAGCGAGCAAGACCACGTGATTTATGCTGCATGCGATTTGCCACGACTTCCAGCAGGGGGAAGCAAACACCCTATTTCTACTGAACAAGGTGGATTTGTAACGACAGCGGTGGATCGCGAGGTTCAGGTCTATATATATATATATATATATATATATATATATATTTTTTTTTTTTTTTTTTTTTTTTTTTATTTAGAGTAACAACAAACAATTGCCTATTTTTTACATTTCCCTAAAATGGTATGGTATGTGTTTATTCAAAAACAGTGATAATATTTCTAACAAATCAAGTTGCAGCTATTGTTAAATAAAACAGCAGCATCATGTTAGAACTTACACGGAGACATGCACATCAAAATAAATGAATAAATCACTATCAAAGTATGAATCAGCCAGTACCTTCAGATGATGCCTGCGGCTCGAAGTCATCTTTTTGCTGGAAATAAAGTATTTATAAGTTAGTTTCACATGTTTTGTCAAACAACACCTGCTAATAGACAAGCAGGTTGTGAGGAAAAATCACGACTGAAGATGCAGCTTTTGCTTCTTCAGTAGTGCATCTGTTCTTGCACCCACGAGACGACACAAACATCGGTCAATACTCACTCAGACATGACTGCAGTTTCTTGTCTTCACCCTGCGCGGAGAGACCCAAAGGCAGATTTGAGAATAAATGTCTGCGAGTTTTAATATCTGTGAGCATCAGTGAGCAGCTAAGTTTGGAGGTTACAGCTGCAGGGGTCAGATGTCAACACTGATGCCCGCGATAAGCTTCCTTACAGGTGTTTAAAACCAATATCCTTGGGGAGTTTACACTTCAATTCCTTTCTGGGAGAAGAATCCCGGCATGGAAAAGGCTGGCGCTGCAAATTTAATGCCAGCACCAGACTGGACGGCCAATCCATCAGCAGCCAGAATCGCATGTCTAATTTACTAAAAATACATTTTAAAAGATTTCTCTCCTGTGAAGTCAGAATGTCTTGGGGCGACTGCTATAAACAGCCTCATTATGTAATTTACCGTACAAACTTTTTCATGAATGTCATGAAAGATGATTTTTTTTTTCTTTTTGCACATTGTATTGGAAAATGAGTTTTGAGAAAAAAGCTATTCACTATCTATTCACTGCAAAGACCTCCACTGAAAATATACTTAGAACTAAATAAACAATAAATATTTGTTTTTTTAAAAGTAAAATAACACAGGAAAACAGAATGAACATAATAAATAGCATTCAAGATATTTTACTGAAGAATGTGTGTCAGATAAATAAGTCGATAAATGCACTATACACTATTTTCATCAATCCAAACATGACCTCAGTGTTGGAGTTAAATGCTACAATAAGAAGCTTCAGTGTAAGACAATGCATTCCCAGGACATTTATCACGTCCCATATCTTCATAAATCAATCTTGCCGTCTTCAATCAAATTCCATTTCAGAGCCAACTTTCTCAAGAATCCAATTGAAGCCAAATACTCAGAAACAAAGTCTCCCCTCGTCACCATACAGACATCCAGCGTCTGAATTAATCTCCTCCTGGCTCACATTTCCTCCCTCTGATTAACAAAGCCAGAGGTCAGGGCTTCCAGCACCTTCACACTTAACCACCGATCCTCCGCACTAGATCCACTTCACAGACGGCATGCAGGGAAGATGAGGAGGACGGAGCTGCTCTCACCTTTGAAGAGAAAAGCAGGGAGGAGAAGGAGGAGGAAGAACAGGAGGACAGCAGTGGCAGTGGGCAGAAGTCCTCCCAGGGCTGTATATATACACCAGCACCCCGACATGGATATGGAAGTCCTGCTTAAGGAAAGGCCCAGTCCTCAGACCAATCGGCCAACAAGTTCTGGAAATATCTTCATCTGTTGCCAACTCCAGCCTGTAAATCTTCAAGGAGGAGTCTCATATCAGAAGTCGGGCTCGACCTCCAAGACTCTATAAAAGGGAGAAAAATGATGGAGCGCCAGTTTCAGAAAATGCTCTAACAGATGACCGTTTACTTAGAACTCCAAACTCCCTGCAGGGAAAAAATATACCTGACCATATGAAGTACAGTGAGCAAAAATATGTGGAGCGCAATATGAACATCTTTCCGCATCAAAAGATGTCCCTCACCAAAAGCATAATACAACAAAAGCAGTATATTACTAGCATCAGTCTCGACTGTTTGCTTATGTTTGTGATGCTACAACATGGAATTTTCTTGTTGGGCTGCAACCCTACCAGGTCACACTTGAGCTTGAGCTCGCTTGTGTCCAAAAGCCTGGATTCTGCTGTCAGAGGGAGAGTGAAGTGAATGGGACGCTTCCTTGGAAGAGGAGTGCTTTTGACCACCGCAGTCACGTATTTATCAAGCCACTACCCCATAACCCCCTCAATACAACAGATATAAGAGCAAAATATGCTCAAACTCAAGTGTGCCCCGGTAGGGATGCAGCCCAATAGGAAAAATTCTGTGCCTCCAAATTCTGTCCATATGGGCCAATGTGTGAACTGGACAGAGGATACAAGTGGCAGAAATTCAGAGCAGCTCCCTTCAGTGGTGTGGAGTTGGATGAATGAGGGGTAACATGGGCTAAATTGGGAGACTTGCTTAGTGAAAATGAAAAGAATAAAAAATAAAAGGCTCTAAGTTACTTTTTGTCCACCCTGGAATTCACTGATAGGTCAATTTATCTTGGTGTTTTTCGACTTTTTTAAGCCACTGCACACTTTGCTCATTGAAAAAAATCCAGACACACACCACCAATGGCGCTTTGGCCAAAGCACAAACTGTCCTGTAGAAAATCCCTTTTAATTTGTGAGAAATTGTAGCTACTGGCATGGTCTTTGCAGAAAGAAGTAGCAGAAAATGTATTTGTTTCAAATGTCTCCAGAAAGGGGTGGGAATTATGAGAAAAATATTTATTTAAAATAACTGTTTCGACTTTATAACACCGTCTTTTAGCATGATTTTATTCTAGTTTGGGGAATTACCAGAAAAACCTTTCTTTGCTCCATTCTTTGCTCGAGCTTCGTGACTACAATTATTCTTTCTCTATTCAGTTTGGAACAATTTTTTTCAGTACTGGATTTAGTTTAACTACGAAGCAAACTTTGAAGTTGTACAAGCGTCAACAAAGTTTGAAGTGAGCCATCACGTTAGCTCTGTTAGAACTGCGGTGCAGACTGTTTTTCGCATCGCAGTTCCGCCATGGAACATTCCATCATTGTGCTGTGAAGGTGTGTGGTCATGTTTGAGGCATGTCAGGTTTGCAAATGGAAGCTGTGCATTTGACCGCCTTCTTCGCTGCAAATGTGTGGGAAGAGGGGCACCAGCACAGCTGCGACAGATCGACACATCAGCATAGATCTATAATGTACAGCAAGAATGTGACTGAATCCATGTGATCTCCTGGCGTTGGTAGATCAAAAGGTTCTAATGATTTAGTGTCATCATATCGCAAACCTCTATCTCTGGACAGATGAGGTGAAACTGGATCATTTCTCACGGCACACCTCACCTTCTCTCATGGCACCACCAGTTGCAAAGCACTGACTTATCTGACACTACTGGGAAGAACGCAGAAGAGTGCAGATGATTTGAGAGGAAACTCTTTGTGGGCAGAACACGACAGGAAGCACCAACATTGCTGCAAACTTTAGTTGATCAGATGAATTAAGCAGTTAGCATGAATGAAGCATTCCCCACTACCAGCAGTCAGACCAGGCGCATCACTGGACATGACCTCGCCTGTGAAACATCTGTCATTTGGTCATTTTCCTGTGAAACAAGCTGCCTTATTCCTGCATCTTAGCCAACTTTGACCACTATTTTTGACAGATAATTAACAAAAAACTCTTCTGATAAACTTCCCATTTGATTTCACCTTGGCCTTGCAGCATGTCACAAAGAAGTGGCAAGGTTTCAAGTCCCCCCTAGGATCATATGCTATATATTCATGATATATCCATCTCTGTTATGTGGAGGCTAATTTTAGCATTGAGCACCTCTGTGGTGAGTGTCAAAATTCATAAATCGCCCCTCACCTCAAGGGGCACAACCAGGGGCTTTCACCTCATAGAACAAAAATAAATCCACTTTGTCGGAAGTTCCCCAGGGAATTGTTGACTATTCAATAATCTGGAAATACAGGCATAGACAATTTAAAGGTGTCCTTTAAAACAGTACTGAATGTGATATTGAGCTGAGTATATGTATTGACAGCTCTTGGAGGTTGCATGAAACCAGCTTTGACATCAGTAGATTGTCATCTCTTCAGCTGTCCAGGTCCAGAAGAAAACCACCCACATTTTGTATCCATTGTTATTATGGAGTAGAGTCTCATATCATTATGCTGATTCACGAGGAGAGTATAGAAGGAATTGACAGGTTCTGTGCTCAATGACTTGGTGATCAGTTGATAGAAATGTGCTCACGCTGGTGTGCAGTTTTTTTCAGGCAGTGATTTGCCCTTTAGAAGAGGCGGATGAAGAGGTTAACAAGTTCACACACACCTCACCAGGAGCAGTTTCCACTCACGTTGGCTGCGTTCAGGGATGTGCTACTCATCCATTCTCACTTAGGAGGTCACATCCTGTGGCGTTGTTTTGAACCCTCGGAGAAAGACATCGACAAATAAACAACCATCGCACAGCCCAAACCGTCTCCGTGGGCATTTGTCTATATAAAGAGGTGACGATTGGAGCTTGACGTCAGCAAGGACTCCAGAAAAACAGAAACCATCTGACTTTAACTATTGCCCCAAATAAAGTGCCAGGGTCTCTGCCACCTATAAATAAAAAGTAATCACCGGCTGGTGCCGTCTTGGATTTCTCTCTCAAGTGGTGGATCTGCCCTCAGAAAGACTTCCCTGGCGGCAGATGCTGCCTCTCATATTAACGCTTGAGCTAAAAAAATATGCACTGTGATTTGTTGAATGCAGGTAGCTCAGGTTTCAGAGGGGCTGATATTACCTTGTGAATCATAAAGGCATTCTTACTTAATAACTTCAGATCGTTCTGGAACGAGAGGGACATGATATGTGCAGCAGGAGCAGAACACTCCGGATCTGAGGGTTGTATTCCCAACACAAACCTGCGTTTAGGACAACCACTCTCAATGTCTCATAAACTACAGAAAGACATCATGTTAATTTAGCGTCTAGAAGAAGCAGATCTCTAAAATAACAGAAGTACCATCAATCTGGAACTTGAGAAGGGCCAGATCACTGAGGAAGCAGACTGGTTACACACCTTCAGTGTCCCGTTCCCGAGTGTTTCCTAACAGCCAGGCTTTAAAGCTCTTTCCCAGGATTTCTATTGAAATTCTCAGTCAAGAAAAAAAAAAATAAATGCGATCTTCGATGCTTCTCTGGGATGAAAAAGACCAAAATAAGAAAAGGCAATGCTCACATGGAAGTACCTTCAAAGACACTCTCCTCCCCTAGCTTTTACTGAGCCAAAAGTAAGCTCAAGAAGTCATCATCTCACATGGTATGACCTGATAAGGATGGTAGTGCATTAGTACACGGGCGGGAATGTTTTTACCGATCTGAGTGGGACAGCCACATCTCAGTGTGCTGAGGAAGGTGAAGCTCCAGGGTGAAGTTGTTTGCAGGAATCTTGACAAACTGTTCAAACCTCAACATCCTAGTGTAGTAGTAATAATAATAGCGCTTCATTTATATATATATCACCCTTTCGAACACTGTTTACAAAACGCTTCACAGTTAAAGCAAAAGCAAAGAATCGAGTGTCTCCACATGAACAAACATGCACAAAGACATGAGTGGGCTTGGATAATGTCTCAGCGAAATAGAAGTTCAGCTGGCATCACATAAAAGGAACTCTATATAAGTTTCTAAGCGTGTTTACAGGTGAAGGTACATGCTGTGCTTTGGGTGTCTCCTTGCAGACTGTTCAGAGAACGCTCTGTCACCCCTAGATCTAAAGTCTGTCTAAAGTGGACAGGGAGCCAGTGCAGAGAAGCTCACACTGGAGTGATGTGCTGCCGCCAGTCAGAGCCAGTCAGAAGCCTTGCTGCTGGGTTCTGAAGCAGCTGGAGGCGTTAGAGGGATTTCTGGTTGATGCCAGTGAGGACAGAGTTACAGCAGTCCAGGCGGGACAATGTGAAAGCATGAATATGTTTTTCTGCGTGTGACAGCATGGGTTTGATTTTAGAGATTGTTATTAGGATGGAGAGAAACAAAACTGTTTCTTAATGTGAGGGCCGAGTGAGGAGCCTGATATTTCAGACTGCAGGGGGCTGAGGCAGCTTTCAGGAGAGCCAGGAGAGTTTGCTGAGGGAAACGGTAATATTTCTGTTTTTGGCTGGTTCAGCTGAAGAAGGTCTTGTGCCATCCACTTGGTGACATCATCAAAAAGTGGTAGGACAGCAGCTATGCCTCGGGCGTTCTTTATTGGTAGGTAAATCTGTGTATCTTCCGCACAGCAGTGGAAAGACGCGTGGTGATGGTGGATCAACTGTCCAAAATGTTGCATGTAGAGTGAAAACCGAATGGGACCTGAAACTGAACCTTGTGGCACACCATAGGTAAATCTGGCTGTGGATGAAGAGAGGTTCCCTATGAGCGACTGAACATGTCCTGCCAGAGAGATAAGACTGAGCCTATCTAAGAGCAGTGCTTTTGATTCCAGGCAGTCAAATACATTTTGTAGTCAACAAGATCTAACAGAATTAAAATGAGTTTTCACAGATATCTGCTTGTAAGAGAAGGTGGTTGGTTACTTTTATTAGAGCTGTCTCATTGCTGTGTCCTGATCTAAAACCAGACTGGGATTTTTCAAAAATAGGGTTCTGATGCATGAAATCCACAACTTGAGAAGACACATTTTTTCTGAGCTCAGAGCTAAGAACATAAGTTAAGAGGTTGCTCCAGACTACAAGTTTCTTTGGAAGAGGTTGGATCGATGCATGTTTAAAAGCTGATGGAATTGCACTGTTAAATGACTGGACCCAATAACATCTAAGGTCTCTCTGAAGAAGTGTGTGGGAAGGATATCCAGGCCACATGTGGTTGGCTTCATATGAAAGATGCCGTTGCTCAGGTGAGTGGGTGAAGTTGCTTGGGAGCTGGTAAAGTAGGAGGAGACTGTGTTGGTGGTGAATGATGGGAGGTTATTTGTTCTCTAATGCTGATCTGGAGTAGCCTCCTTTGGCAGGTTATGAAGTAATTGAATGAGATCTGCAGATATTATTTTTGAGTAATGATCAAGAGGTTCATGTATGAACAGAAAGAGTGCGTTGCGCTCACTGACATACAGTCCAGTTGGACCAATCAAATTAGACGCTTCAAAATCCAACCGGATGAGTGGGATTCCACATTGACATCCAACCTCATTGAACACTTGCTGCCCTAAAGCTGGAGTACGGAGCATTTAGCAGGACGGCCACCACCAGGCCACGTCCGGTGGTGATGACAGATATGTGGGAGGTGCAGAAAGAAGCACTGATCTACTTTGTGCCATGCTGAGAATGTATCCGTGCTGGGCGACGCGCGGGTCAGGTTCAAAGATGACGGTGTTCATTATCAAACTCGAGCCTCTGGAATGTTCAGTGCCACAGTCCCGACTTGGGAAAAGCGTGTGGCCTTTCCTCACTATGTCGGAGCCTTAATAACCATATGTGTATGTTTACGTTGGGCATGATTCATGATGCAGATGCTAGGTGTAGTGCTGCTTGGATCTATCCACCATCTGGTTGTTGTACTCTGTTCAGGTGACCAACAGCTGAGACGAGTACAGCTTCACCACAGATGAGGTGAGATTTGAAAAATGTGAAAATGAGTCATAGAAATTCTTAAGTAAAATAATACTGAAAAAAATCACTCCAGGGAATGTTTCTGCTGGCTATAGCAAAATATTTGTGGAAAACAAACACCAGAGGTTTTTGTAATCACTGGTAATAGATAATAAAAAAGAGATTAAAAATATATATAAATATAGCTTCTACTACTGTCAATGTAAAATGTGAGTCAAACAAGTGAAAGGGATAAAGTCAATGCAGTTAATAATATGGGTTTACAGCGCTCCCTCGTGGTCATCTAAGAGAAAGCAGATTCTATTTAATTAAAATTAACGCTTAAAATATGTCAAAATACAGAAGAATGCTATGGGAGGAGGGTATGAGATAGTATTATTGATATCAACAAGTGGAAGGTCACAAAAAGCTGCCAGGAGCTGAGAAACAACGTACGGTTAACTACAGCCCTTGAAGTGGCGTTAAATATAACAAACACACACGTATTTCATGCTAGAAGTTAAATATGTGTCAGAAATCAAACATGTAGTGATAATGCAGCCGTCATAAAAGGGCCATGGAGGAGGCAGCCATAAATGAAGTCACTCTCAGAGGAGGAGGAGGGGAGGAATGTAGCGCTTTATCGCTTGATGTCGGGTCTGGTTTCATTTAGGAGTGTTTAAAATGTGACATTGAGAGCGACTGATCAATGCTGGTACTCTCCGTCGTCCACAGATGAGAGTCGACTGCTGCATTGCTATGTAAATATTGAGCTTGAAAAGGAGAATGAATAAACAGGAACAGTCAGATAACCTGGGGTCATACTGTCACTGACATATTTTTACTTATGCACTTACGACTTTAGCTTTACTTTGCACTGTTGCTTCATACTGCTGTTTCTATAATTCACTATTCTTATCATAGTATATAAGACACTTCTTTTTTCTTTTATTGGATGCAGGGACACAAAGAATTTCATCATGCGTTGTACAGCGTATAACTGTACGTGTGACAAATAAACCTCTGGAATCTTCAATCTCGAAATCCACATCATAACAGTTTGATACTGTAAATATACAGGTATCAGAATATATCCATCTATCTGTCATAAAAACATCAAGCACAAGTGTAAAATTGGGTCATTATTTGTAAGATACATCAAACTTCCTTTTCAGCCCGGCACAGACACTGAGCTAACCTTTCTGAACCCCCAGTGTCCTGAGCCTCACCCTCTCTTCTGGTTAGTGGAATAAGTCCATAGTGGTATCAGTGTCCCTCTCCTCTTCTGCTCTCTGTTTCTAATTCTGGCTGGTGTGAGTCTGAGTGAAGGTGCAGCTGTTATCAGAGGATCTGATCCACCCAGCAGCAGGTCAAATTTAGCCTCAAGTCGCCACGGTGAGACACCAAACACACAAGACATTGTAGTTGCTGTCAAGTTCATAGGCAGTGTGATAACTGTTTGACAGAAGCCGGGTTTCATGGTGAAATATATTGTAGGATATTTAACCTTCAACCCTGTTATTACAGGGCCTCCAGGGCCACCACAGTAAAATGATTTATAAGCTGAGCTACATAGTATGTTGAGAATTTCTGGTGTGCCACTTTTGATTAAAAACAAAACAAAACAGAAATATCTATGTTTTAGATGTGTTTGTGTATAGAGGTGATGAGACATGAACATGAGGCATCAAAGCACCCGTTCTTGATACACTCTCATTATTCCGCTCTTAAACACATGATGCATTTTTTATTCTTTTGTTTTGTTCTTTTTATCATTCAAATAATTGGTGTGGCTCGAACGGGCAGATGTAACACAAGTATTTTTCGTTGGTACATTATGTGCGCAAACCGTTTCTTTTTGAGTGGAACTTAAAGTCCACGCAGAAATTATTATTACGATTTTATTTATTTATTTTTATTTTGGGAGACAGGGGTCTAAATAGGAGCTGACAGAGTGGCTGCAGGATGCAGATCATGGGATGGACGGAGGGGTTTCTCAGATTTGTAGACAGGCTGGAGTTCATGGAGGGACGTCTGGGAGCAGATCAGAGAGGAGAGGACAGGAGCAATGCTCAACATGGGGGTGACAAGACTGAACAAAGATGGAGACAGTGCAGACACAGTGATGGATAGATGGCGGCGGTTCATGTTTCAAAGGTGGACTTCTAGGAGATGTTAAAGTGGGATTGAAAAGCCATCGCTTGTTGGAGTCTGGAGACTGAAACCATCATGTCTACTTCAGGTTTTGATAAGTACACCTCTTGACACGTGTCACAATAAATAAGAACAATTTCTTGAATTTTAACAAATGTGAAGAGACTTACCTCCATAAATAGTTATTGGATCAGAAATCTGAAAGACATTTGGGGAAGAAAAAGCATGAATGCAGATGATATTGACAAGGTTACGAGCTATATCAACAACTCACCATGGCATGAAGAGCCTCGTGCTGGTTACTTGGAGACAGCAGGGCCCAGCAGCACAGGACTGAACACATCTGGCATTAAATACGTTTGGATATTTATGCTAGGAAGCTGGAAGACAATGTCCAACTCCTCTGACATTTGGAGTCTTTCAACCAATATTACTTGTGAGAAGATGTCACAATTGTTAAACACAACATTGCCTAACAGTAAAAGTGACACAGTTGTATCAACACAGCTGATATCTGTCCGTATTAGCATGATGTAGCCTAGCATCTCTGCAGGTGTGGTTAGCTCACTTTGTACCGCTACAGTCAATTTCATGTAGAGTCCATGATGGTCTGTGTTCTGAAGAAAATGTCTATTATAAAATGTTTGCTCAACATCTGCGTTTTCACTTTGTGCTTGATCGTACGTTTCCCCGAAGTTTTCTGAATCTGTGCTAGCCAGAGTGCTAGAGAAGAACGGACCAAACTCGATTTATGAACATGGAGATTTAGAATTTAATGTGAATCAACATGACAAACGGTACATCACATTTGCTTTGAACAGTTAAGGAAGGAAGTTTGGAGCTCTATTTAGAGCTGACTGCAGCTGAGATTTGTCTCACACGAGCACAGCAACCACAACTCAAGCTAAGCCAAGCTAACTTGACTTCCCTACTCCACAACAGAAATACTGACACGGTAACCAAACAGATAATACTGAATGAATATGCTACTTGGAAAAGTGGTCAATTCCACACTTGCGTGCATTAGGCTAGAGTGTGAATTGTGAAAATTGTTTTGTGCATCATTCCCTCACTCAAGTATATTCACAAAAGACTCGCGGTGACATACTTGACAAGAAAAACCACCCATAAACAACCAGTATGGGTTTCAATTTCGCACATGAGTGACTTCACAGAGATCTAATATCAGCACAGTCAGCTCTAAAATGTCACAATGGAGATTCAAAACATTTATTTGGAGGAGTTTTATCCAGCGTGAAATGACCCACTGAGTCATACGTTCAGATCGCCAACGCCTCCAGATGAAAACACAGTGTCAGGATAGCTCACATATGCAGCGATAATTTACCATTCCTCTTAAATCCTGTCCCCTTGCTCATAACAAACATCACCTATGTTCTAGTTTACCAAAGTCAAATCTTTAGATATCAAACCTTTCATGATAACATGCAACACATCACTAACCTCCATCTTAGCACCACATTAACCGGATGTTTAAAATGACTTTGGGGGTGTTACACCGTATGGTATAAAACTCCTTCACATAGACCTGTGTTGGGTTTGATTTTTTTTCTTGTATGAAATAAATAGCAGATCTTGTTTAACTGTCAAACATCTTCTTCCTATCAGACTTGTCTTCAATGTTCTTACGCCAGTCTCCCACATCGCGTAGCTGCTTGTCCTGAAACAGAGACATCACAGAGATCAGCCAAGACGAGAGAATTTTGTGTCCACATATTGTTTATTCATACATGACTAATATGCTCATTTAATAATATATAAAAATATATAATAATGTTCATGCAGCAAGGAAGCAGTGATGTATATTACATAATATACAGTAATATTACACATAAGATACAATATAATACATGTTTATTAAGTTCTATAAACATGGGACTTAATAGAACTTCATGACCCAGCGGTGGAAGAAAATGGATGATGGGTTTTTAGTCAGTTTATATTACGAGGGGCAAATTACTCACCTTTATTACAAGTACAGGAAAGTGTGAATATCAGTTTTAGGTGTTTGTGTTTGTGACTCACCTCCTCTTTGACCTCCTTCTTGACCTGCTTCAGGTTGGCCCTCAGGTCCATGTTGACGGTGTGTTTGGAGCCCAGCAGAGCCTTCAACATGGCGTCAGCAGACATGCGGACCTTCTTCAGGCGGGGTCGCTTGAATTTCCCTCTCAGATCCACAATCTTGATGTTGAGGTCTCGCACCTAGCAGCAGCAAATAAAACATCTTCAGTCTTGTGGGGCAGCTGCAGTGCTGCTTTCACAAGCAAGCAGGTCTCACCTCATTTAGAACCAAGTTGAGCTTGAACTCTATGCTGTATCTCTCCTCCTCACTGATGTCGAGCTGCTCGTGGAGTTTATGGCAAAGCTCCTGTTGACAAAAACACATTTGGTTTTCACTCCCTGCTAGTATCAAACCAAACCTGGTGGACTGCAGATTTGACAACAAAAAAGGTTTTCAAAGATGTAGTATATGACATATAGCATATGACAGTAATCGTTTGTTTTGCTTTTATTTATTTCCAACATATTTCACCATATAGTTCCTCATGTTTTTGTTTTTATTTCTCTAATCTCAATCCCTATGGAGCTAGAATCTGGCCATGTTACGTTGGCATTGCAAAAAAAATGAAAAAAAGAATATAGCAATTGAAAAACTGAATAATATATAAAACATATTTGTACTGAGGTAGAATGGTATTAAAATTAAAAATAAGAATATATTTCTATGTTTATATAATATTCTTTTTTTAATGCCAATGTAAGCTGGCAAAATAAATTCCTTTAATACATAATGATGGCACTCCTGGTGTTCCATACACCGTGTGGCCTTGTAGTACAGTTTCATTACATGTCTAAGTCCAAAGGCCAATAGGTCGTGAAGGGTTTTGTCACACAGCGTCCTGATTTTCACAGGCCACCAGATGGCACTGTCTGCTGCATAATGTTTGAGCTTGAACAACTAATTCAATGTAAAGTCACATCATTTCTAAGACGAAAGCGCCACCTAGTGGCCTCTGTAAATGAGGACACTGTTTCATCAACGCTGCAATAGTGTTTCATGATACCCATCAGTACCACAGTAAAAGGTAGAGTTGTCACTTCAGCAAAAGCTGGACTCACTACTGCTCAGTTTTTCATCCAACTCACCTTCAGCTCCTCCTTGGAGTAGGGAAGCTCAAGAGGAGGACATTTCTCTGCCAGAAATCGCTCCCTCTCATCAGCTTTGTTCGATGCTTCAGCTTCCAGCAGGTTGTTAGCCACCACCAGCATACAGCTCTGTACAATGTGGAACACAAACTCATTCATTCAAGAGAGAGAGTGAAGGGAAGTACCACTGACTCTCACCTTCAGAGTATGCTTACGTCTCGCAGAGAGTCTTTTTCTGTAAGTCAGAGACAGAAGTAAGTAATCCAGGCCATATTGAGGAGAAAAAACCCTTATGCTACCATGCAGTATGTCATGCATTCATAGTACATCTATAGCCACTATAGCCACTCATACGAGCGCTATAGATGAAAGAGCGCATTCTTCGTGACTTACACATTTTGTTCGAAGGAGAGGGAAGAAGAAAACAAATTTACAAAATTTACTATCGAATGCAATAATTGGAAATAATTTCTTAAACTGAAATAAAAATTTGCATTGGTGATTTTACGGAAAAACGGACACATCGGACAGTGGCTCTACCTTGGAGTGGGACTGTGGAGATAAAGTATGTATTATATTGTTAATTCATGGCTGTTTCAATGAGAATTTGAATAGTGTTATTGATGAAGATGGTGTGACAACTGGACAAGAATGCAGATTTGACTTACTCAGTGGCCATGTTTGCTGCAGACTCCGGATGTAACTAGCAAGAAAAACAGGGGGGGGGGGCGGAAGAGGCAAACTTATTATTTTAAAAATTGTGTCATTTTATTTCATTTAAAGAGCAGTATTTTAATTCCAAGATCTTATGTTGAATGTCACATGTATGTCAAACTCAAGGCCCACGGGCCACATCTGGCCTGTCAGGTCATCTCAGTGCACTTTCTCTACGTGTTGAGACACACATTTTACTGTAAACGCCATTAATTAAATATATAAATATTATTTAAATGCATGGGAAATGAAGGAGAAAAAGAAGAGGGCCTCAGTTATTTCAAGTAGACTTTCGCTTAGATCTTAATTATTTTTTGACACACGTAAAAAAGCGTTAAAGAACAAGTTTGGATGCATGAAATAGAAAATGTTAACAATTCAGTGGAGCAAAGAATGTAGGATGAAAATGTCAGGATTGATCAATTTTCTTATATATCAATCTGATGGGAAGACGATGGCTGAAGATCATGGAACAAAATATTTTCCACCATCATCTGTAGTAATTTAAGCAACTCAAGTGGCAAAAATAAGCTTCTGTATGGCTGAACTGAGGATGGAGCTTCCATTTCTTCCAAACCTCCATTTTGTATGAAATGATTACTGATGTCGTAGTATTTTTAATTGAAAGAGAGCAACACCTATAGGAACTGTCATATTGTTTGATCTGGGCTAAATTCCGTTTTAAAAATCCCGGAGGGTGATTTCTCTTGTCTTGTCCTGCTGCAGCCTCATATTTCCAGCAAGTCAAATTTAACCTCCGTCGTCACTACAGTTCCTAGAACTCCTTTATGTAACACCAGGAGGCGTTGGAAGATGAGCATCGGCATTTACAAAATGGATTCACATAAAATATTAATGGCAACTGTTGGAGCAGGTCGTAGTCACCCGGCCCCTCTGCTCCTCTATCTGAGCCCCGAGTCCTGCCACTGAGGGGAATGTTGGCTACATTCGGCACATCAGGACTGTGGTCGGGCTTGACAACGCTGACCCATCCTATCTTGAGTTATTCCCTACAGATGAGCCCTCTGCATGGCTTCCATTCTCTGCATTCAGACAATGTTTCATCTCATCTTTTATCTATTCTACAGACACATGAAATACAGAATAGTGTGAAACATATTTGCAGGAAAAATGATAACAAACAACTTGAGGAAAAAGAGGAGGTTTGCCATGGTCTGTTCTAATGCTCAAATCCAAGTATGTGTCTGGATCAAAAGGCAACACCATCGGCATAAGAATTTCCAGTCTTACATGACATATAAACACCTCGCAAGCAAACACCTGCCACTGAATCAGTCTTATTTCAACACAGCAGACGGGCAGCCCAAGAGTTTCCCTTCAAATGTGCTTTCAGAGCAATACACTATTTAAGCATTAAAAAAACAGGCCTAGCTACTTCCCAGGAATGATCTGCCATCCATTTGTTACGTGCTCCATGTCAGTATTATGGGCAGTGCTCAGGTATGTTCCAAAGAGAACTTGAGAAAGAAAGTTATATATCATCCCACTGTAAAGCAGCCAACATCCCTGGTCTCTCTGCTGATAGAGAGAAACATCCTGTTCATTTAATTGGTGGAGAAAATTGACTGTCATGACGATGTGTTGCTGATCATCTGTTGGCCAGATGTCACTTCCATTATCAGCGCGTGGAATCATTCTGAGAGCTGCAGTCGTACTCCACTGTAAGTGGCCCGCGCAGAGGAGTCACTCTTCCAACAGTCCTTTGCACCTACTAACCCACCTTTGACACCTTAAATAGCACACTAAGGTGCTAATATGGCAACAGTTCCACACACCCTCAGAGGGCTGATGAACCTCACAGATGAGCAAGTGGACTGGAAACCATAATAGGAGGTGACGCTTCTTTGTTTTGTTGTTGTAGAGAAAACTCTGACTGGAACTCTTTAGAATCACTGGGAGCTAGGCAGTCGCTTCCTGAGCTACTCGTCATGTTCCAGAGATGAAGCGATGGATTAGGACTCTATTCCTGGAGCCACAGCTGTTCCTGACAGCTCCATCATGGACAGACTAACAGGATGGCAGTGTCGTCTTAAAAAGAAAAGATGTCTGACACAACCCTGAAACACATGGCCGCAGGACAAGGAAGAAGGGTCTCCAGTGTCTGAGCGCATTTTAAGACCCTAAATAGGACTTGACTACAAGGATGTGGTTGAGACGGAGTCGTACTAGCTGGGTTAAATTTGGTGCATGATTTGTGTCTTAAGTGTGGGATTGTCTCAGGAGGGGGCAGAAGATTCACTGTAACACAACACCGAAAGAGATATTGAAGATTAAACCCAATATAACTGACCTCAGATCCACTAACCATTGGTTTGTTCATCGGGCGTTCTTCGTGGGCCATTTAAAATTCTACATCTAAAACAATGATCACGCTTCAAC